>NC_057405.1:10634632-11003382 GCF_019320065.1 Cervus canadensis
CAATCCAAGAAGAAGATATAACAATTATAAATATATATGCACCCAACATAGGAGCACCGCAATATGTACGGCAAACACTAACGAGTATGAAAGAGGAAATTAATAGTAACACAATAATAGTGGGAGACTTTAATACCCCACTCACAACTATGGATAGATCAACTAAACAGAAAATTAACAAGGAAACACAAACTTTAAATGACACAATGGACCAGCTAGACCTAATTGATATCTATAGGACATTTCACCCCAAAACAAGGTATCTATCTTTTATTTTTAGATTTATTCTGTTTGCAAATTAATGAGACTAAAGCAAAAAAAAAAAAAAAATTTTTTTTTTAAGTATGGCATTATTTCAAATCGTTTTTGGTCGAAGCCTGACTGTGTTTCTACCTTCCCCCAGCCTGCTGAACGCTTTGTGGAAAACTATACCTAAAGATAAAGAACTTGCTCTGTGTCCTTATGAGCTCCCCGCCACACTCCAGAGCCGCGCGCTCGTGGTGCCTCCGTTCATTGGGACCGCATCCCCTCAGCAGTGGTGTCCCCGTCACAGGGACCCAGAGTGTCTCACACCTCACTTCCTGGCCTCTGCTCCCAGGGCTGGGCTCGCTTACTGGTGCCAGGTTCCCTTTCCTCTTCAGCCCTTCTGTCTCCACCTTCGAGGTCCCCCTTGTTGTTTCAACGCATTGTTCCTCCGAATGTGGTCACGATGTCTTGGGTCTGTGACTTCTTCATATTGCAGTCTCTCATAATTCCTTCAGCAAATTTTTTTTTTTTCTTTGCTAACCAAAAAAAAAAAAAAATGTTTTTCTCCTTCAGCAAATACTTCCAGATTTCCTTCTGGACGCCAGGCCATGGGACTGAAACATGCTTCTTCTCTCAGGATCACAGCTAATGGTCATTCCTCCTGGTGCTCCTTCCTTCGCCCGCTGCAGCCCTCCCCCCATAGGTTTTCTGAGATTGTCAAGCCGCTGGTTCTCCTGCACTGGGCCTGGCTCCCCACACACCCAATTTTCCATTGTCACTGTTCAGTCACTAAGTCATGTCCAACTCTTTGCAACCCCACGGACTGCAGCACGCAGGCTTCTCTGTCCTTCACTATCTCCCAGAGTTTACTCAAATTCATGTCCATTAAGTCGGTGATGATATCCAACCTTATCATCCTCCGCCACCCTCTTCTCCTCCTGCCTTCCATCTTTCCCAGCATCTGGGTCTTTTCCAATGAGTCGGCCTTTGCATCAGGTGACCAGAATATTGGCACTTCAGTATCAGTCCTTTCGATGAACATTCAGGGTTGATTTCCTTTAGAATGGACTGGTTTGATCTCCTTGCAGTTCAAGGGACTCTCAAGAATCTTCTCCAACACCACAGTTCAAAAACATCAATTCTTCAGCACTCAATCTTTACATAACTACATCTATATGTAACTATCCATTTTCCATACATGGCTATTGCAGATTGGCTTTCTAAGTCACCTCCTCCACTCAAAAAAAATCATAATTGTGCTGAAAAGAGTGTATCTTTTTTGAAAAAAATATCACTTTTATATTATATTCACAGGTGCTTCAGGGTATAAATAGAGGATTCCGTGTTCCCCATTATTTATACTGTGATGAAATGAAGGTGAAAAGTGCAGTGTGAAGTATCTTTTTCACACATTAGTAGCCAGGCTGAAATTCACATGGTGAAGGGGGTTTAGTGGTCAGCATGGCATCTAGGTGTGTTCTTTGCAACTTACTGAGTGTAGGCCCTGGTACCCCAGCCCACCACTTATTATCCCCTGATAATAAAGGCTGGCCCCTGACTATGTTTAGTCATGTGCTCCAGATAGTGGGTTCCCCACTCCAATCACTGTGCTCTCAGCTCTAAATTAATGTTTAACCTTTGAGGATTCTTTTCTTTTTCTTTGGAGACTGCCAACATTAACCCTTACCTGCAGCTTAAGTACCTCCTGAATATCGAATTCATCACGGTACCCTTATTTGAGGGATTTGACTGTCTCTGTGTCTGTGACCTGGGGCAGCTGCTTAGGCCCGTGAGCTCCTTTTGGTCATTAAAGGTTTCATTTCAGGTGGGGAGTGTATGTGCCAGTGAAACTGTAATTGATTCATTATTATTGAATCAGTTCATAAAGAAATATTCAAAGGCTTGATGCTCTCAGGATGCTCCAGGGCATGTTTACAAATTAAACAGCTTTAAAACAAAACAAAACAAACTTTAAAATGTTTAAATGTACCAGCAATATTTAAAACACCCATAAGGGACATGGCAACATTAAAAGATGGTTTTTGCTTGTGTCTGAAAATCTGCCTACAATAGACTGAAGCTTCTAAAATTGTAGGATTTTTCTTCCCCTAATTCAAGCTTAACATTAAGAAAACTAAGATCATGGCATCTGGTCCCATCACCTCATGGGAAATAGATGGGGAGACAGTGGAAACAGTGTCAGACTTTATTTTTTTGGGCTCCAAAATCACTGAAGATGGTGATTGCAGCCATGAAATTAAAGACACTTACTCCTTGGAAGGAAAGTTATGACCAACCTAGATAGCATATTAAAAAGCAGAGACATTACTTTGCCAACAAAGGTCTGTCTGGTCAAGGATATGGTTTTTCCAGTGGTCATGTATGGATGTGAGAGTTGGACTGTGAGGAAAACTGAGTGCCGAAAAATTGATGCTTTTGAACTGTGGTGTTGGAGAAGACTCTTGAGAGTCCCTTGGACTGCAAGGAGATCCAACCAGTCCATCCTGAAGGAGATCAGTCCTGGGTGTTCATTGGAAGGACTGATGCTGAAGCTGAAACTCCAATACTTTGGCCACCTGATGCAAAGAGTTGACTCATTGGAAAAGACCCCGATGCTGGGAGGGATTGGGGGCAGGAGGAGAAGGGGACGACAGAGGATGAGATGGCTGGATGGCATCACTGACTCAATGGACATGAGTTTGAGTAAACTCCGGGAGCTGGTGATGGACAGGGAGGCTTGGCGTGCTGCGATTCATGGTGTCACAAAGAGTCGGACACGACTGAGCGACTGAACTGAACTGAATTCCATACTCCGTGAGTATATTTTACAGGGATACGTTAAGACACTTGAGGTCAAGAGTAAGGCTTGAGTTATATGGGACTAACAGAACTTGGAAATGAATGGCAAGTAAGACTGTGTGTATATATATATATATATAGAGAGAGAGAGTGTGAGAATTTCCTTCTCACTGGGTAAGTTCCTGGCACACAATGGACACTCAATAAGAAATTGAAGGGACTTCCCTGGTGTCCAGTGGTTAAAACTCCTGCTTCCAGTGCAGGTATAATTCCTGGTCAGAGAACTAATATCCCACAGACTGCACAATAAAGTAAGGAAATTCTTGGTTTATCATAAAAGAAACACAAATTTAAAAAAAATAAATTGAGGAATGGATGAATAAAAATACTAAAAGATTCATGATTATATCATTTATCCCAGAGCCAAAAAAAGAAGAAAGTAATCAACTTAATCAATCATTATTTTAGTTTTCTCAAGTCAGATAGATTCGTGTATACATATAATTTCCTTGCACTAAGTTAACTGAGTTGAGATTTAAGGGAACTGATGGACTTGAATTCAAATATTTTTAATGGGACATTCAAACCAAGTAAAGAAAGTGAATATATACTGACTGTTATGCAGAGACAACTAAGTTTATGTCTGTGTCTCTCTTTTCATTCATTTGTTCATACACTCATTCGTTTTTCTCTTACTTGAAATTTAACAAAAATCCTGTAACTTTAATTACTGGGTTAGAATTATTGAATTCATTGGTGCAGAAATAGGCTCATTTTAAGGGCTAGATTTTAATCTGCAACAGATTATCTGCTGTGATTTTACTATCATTTTATAGTGTGAAGTATTTTAATAGTGTAGCAAATTCCTTATCATCTCTAGAGATCTCTCAAAACTTATGTCAATGTTGCACAACATTTTTTTATGTAAAAATTGTCAGAATGTGCTGGCTTTAACGTGAATTCAGAAGGATAATTGAACTGAGAATTTGCTCCATCTCTTGGTGGCTCATTGCCGTCATCATAATTCTGTTTATTGTCTAAATGTCATAGTTTTCCAGGCACTCTCACATGTTATCTCATTCAGTCCTATGTGGACACTGTGACGTAAATAACATCATCTTTGTTTTACAGATGATGAGACCTAGGCTCAGTATATTTGTGTTTTTCATAAACGCTCAGATACGTTAAGAAACCTTTTCTCCTTTCCCTTGTGTGACATTCACCTCCGTGGGCATGTACCAGTTAGCGGTCGGAAAAAAGCATCAGAATTTCCCTGTCCTTTCAGTTGACTTCACCCTGATAATGCACCCTCATTGCCTGCAGTACCTGGGAGATGATGTGAAATGGTGTGACCCAGGGAGGGTCACTTCTGCTCCCTGTTGCCAGCAGGATACCGTAGGATTTTCTTCTTTGACCAATTTTCTCCGATTTTCCTGCGTTGTTCTGACAATATAAGCTTAATATCTCACCACCGCATGCAGTGTCCCTTTTACTTCCAGAATGACATCGTATATAAATATGCATCACTAATATCTTACTTATATATAAATGTGCATCACTAATACCTTACTTAGAAGTTTCACCCATCAATCTAGTATCAGGTGATACTCTGATGCCATCGGCAGTTAATAGATGAGTATTATCTTTTGGCTCAGACCATTATTAGACCATTTAAGTCAAGTATAAGAAGCTATTTTCTAAATGTACTTATATTTTGCTAAGTGTGAATAGACCAGGAATGGGTTTCATTTTTCCTGCATTGGTGATGTTGATTGTCTTTATTGTCCTGAGGGACATTCTTCCCACCTAAAAAACTTTGTATGTTTTAGATATGGGGATGGTATATTTAAAGCCTCTCCTGAAGTAAAACTTTACGTGACTAGTTTATTAAATATTTTCATTTCTAAATAAAATCTCATTCTGGGATTTTAAATAAATAACACCTGGAAGCAGCCGCCTTACAAGTTTGAAATGTGTGTTCTTGGCTGAGATCATTTCATTTCTGTGTGGGCCTGTGTACACATGCACTTTGACCTGCCAAACACAGGTGTATGTTTCTGGTGAGCTCAGAATTATAGACAAAAGCCGTCACTTCATTGTTCTGAGAAGATATTTATAAAAAACCATTTGTGCTATGGAAATCTGTGGCTTGGATACTAGACACAGTGATTAGCTTTGATTGTCTTTCCTACCTGTAGAAATTTTGGATGTTTCTGCTTTATGTTTTTAAATTTTCAAAATTTTAATTAAAAATACTTCATTATTTTGTTGGTATTTGCCTTACATATTGAGGTGCCCCTATTCTTGGGTGCATATGGATTTTAATTGTTGTATATTCTTCTTGGATTGAACCCTTTATTATTATGTAGTATCCTTCTTTGTCTCTTCTAACAGTCTTTGTTTTAAAGTCTATTTTGGCTGATAAGAGTATTGCTACTCCAGCTTTCTTATCACCATCCAGTCTATGTCTTTTGGTTGGTGTATTTAATCCATTTACAGTTAAGGTAATTATCAATATGTATGATCCTATTATCATTTTGTTTATTGTTTGTGGTTTATTTTTTGTAGACCTTTTCCTTCTCTTGTCAAGTTTACTGACTATAGAGAAGTTCCTTTAGTGTTTGTTGTAAAACTGATTTAGCGGTGCTGCATTCTCTTAGCTTTTGCTTGTTTGGAAAGCTTTTGAAAAGGGTCCCTATCAAATTTTTGTTTGGAAAGGGTCCCTATCAAATCTGATTGAAGGTCTTGCTGGATAGAGAATTCTTGGTTGTAGGTTCTTCCCTTTCATCACTTGGAATATATTATTCCATTACCTTCCGGCTTATAGAGTTTCTGTTGAGAAATTGGCTGATAATCTTATGGGATTTCCCTTGTATGTTATTTGTCTTTTTTTTCCCTTGTTGCTTTTAACATTTTATCTTTGTCTCTAATTTTTGTCGCTTTGATTACTATGTGCCCTGGGGTGCTCCTCCTTGGGTTTATCCTGCCTGGGACTCTTTGTGCTGGATTTGGTTAACTCTTTCCTTTCCTTTGTTTGGGAAATAAAAACAATTCATTATTATTTTTTAAGTACAGTTGATTTACAGTGCTGTGTTACTTCCACTTGTAGAGCAGAGTCATTCAGATATATATATATACACACCCACAAGCGGAAATCAAAATTGCTGGGAAGAATATCAACAACCTCAGGTGCAGATGATACCACTCTTAACAGCAGAAAGTGAAGAGGAACTAAAGAGCCTCTTGATGAGGGTGAAAAGCTGGCTTAAAATTCATCATTCAAAAAATGAAGATTATGGCATCGAGTCCCATCACTTCATGGCAAATAGATGGGGAAAAAGTGGAAACAGTGACAGATTCTTTTTTTGGGCCCCAAAATCACTGTGGACAGTGACTATATCCATGAAATTGAAAGATGCTTGCTCCTTGAAAGAAAAGCTATGACAAACCTAGACAGTGTATTAAAAGCAGAGATATCACTTTGCCAACAGAGGTCCATCTAGTCAAGACTTTGGTTTTTCCAGTCGTCATGTATGGATGTGAGAGTTGGACCATAAAGAAGGCTGAGCACTGAATAATTGATGGGTTCAAACTGTGGTGTTGGAGAAGACTCTTGAGAGCCCCTTAGACAGCAAGGAGATCAAACTAGTCAATCCTAAAGGAAACCAATCCTGAATATTCATTGGAAGTACTGATGCTGAAGCTGAGGCGCCAATACGTTGGCCCCTTGATGTGAAGAGCCAACTCACTGGAAAAGACCCTGATGTGGGGAAAGATTGAGGGCAAGAGGAGAAGGGGGTGACAGAGGATGAGATGGTTGGATGGCATCACCGACTCAATGGACATGAGTTTGAGCAAACTCAGGGAGATAGTAAAGGACAGGGAAGCCTGGTGTGCTGCAGTTCACAGGGTCACAGAGTCAGACATGACCTAGTGACTGTAAACAACAACATTCTTTTTCCAGATTCCTTTCCCTTTTAGGTTTTTTTTTTTTAAAAAATTGAATACAGTTCTCTACCCTGTAGCATAGGTCCTTGTTAGTTGTCTGTTTTACATATAGTAGTGTGTATTTGAGGATTCTACTTTAAAATATTACTTTTTGGTGGATTCGTAAGTGACATATATCCCAGAGATAAACAGACTCTGGCATCAACTCACTCATTTTACAGATGAGATGCCAAATGACTGGTCCAGTGTTGGCCATGTATTCTTGCTGTTCTTTGTATTGACTTTTCAAAGATCAGCTCAAATTGGTGGCTAGTTCTTATAGATGGAAAAGATATCATGGTATACTAACTTCATCTCTTTTTCCTACTTTTGTGTTTTTGTTTTTTTGATATATACTTTCAGTTTAGTTCAGTCGCTCAGTCGTGTCCGACTCTTTGTGACACCATGAATTACAGCACGCCAGGCCTCCCTGTCCATCACCAACTCCCGGAGTTTACTCAAACTCATGTCCATCGAGTCGGTGATGCCATCCAGCCATCTCATCCTCTGTCGTCCCCTTCTCCTCCTGCCGGCAATCCCTCCCAGCATCAGGGTCTTTTCCAATGAGTCAACTCTTTGCATCAGGTGGCCAAAGTATTGGAGTTTCAGCTTCAGCGTCAGTCCCTTCAATGAATACCCAGGACTGATCTCCTTTAGGATGGACTGGTTGGATCTCCTTGCAGTCCAAGGGACTCTCAAGAGTCTTCTCCAACACCACAGTTCAAAAACATCAATTTTTCAGCACTCAGCTTTCCTCACAGTCCAACCCTCACATCCATACATGACCACTGGAAAAACCATAGCCTTGACCAGATGGACATTTGTTGACAAAGTAATGTCTCTGCTTTTTTAATATGCTACCTAGGTTGGTCATAACTTTCTTTCCAAGGAGTAAGCATCTTTAATTTCATGGCTGCAGTCACCATCTGCAGTGATTTTGGAGCCCCCAAAAATAAAGTCAGCCACTGTTTCCACTGTCTCCCCATCTATTTCCTATGAGGCGATGGGACCAGATGCCATGATCTTAGTTTTCTGAATGTTGAGCTTTTTAAAAATTGCCTTGTGTTAGAAGACTGAACCAAAGGACAGCTCAAGTCCTCGTATTTGCCCTCACAAATACCTGGGACTTAAATGGGGCAGGCCTCAGGGTACTTTTCCTGTGGTTCCTCCAGTCCTGTGTGTTTGTCACTGTCTATGGGAGACATCCTTGGTTGCAAGGGCTCTTGCTTTTGATGCTTGGCAGTATGTATTTTTTGAGCCAAATGTGTATTAAAGCTGGTTAACATGCACTTTTTTTGTTCTTTCAATTTTCTGTTTCAAAATAATTTCAAACTTAGAGAAAAGTTGCAAGAATAAGAATAGTAAAGAACACCCATATGATTTGCTCATTTCTTAGCAAATTACTTCATTTGCTTTATCATATGTTCTCTGCCTCCATCTCTAGATATCTATCTCTCTATAAATATCTAGTAGGAGAATAGCTATTTAGGCAGAGAGGGAGAGACACACATGTGTGCTTTCCTTCTGAGCCATTTGAGGGTAAGTTGTATACATCATGACTTTTTTTTTTTTAAGTCTCTAAAAAAACTCCTCATAACTGTTCTTTTCCACAGATATCTTTAGTAAAAGGCAAAAGACATATATGATTTGAAGAGAAACTAGAGTATTATCAAGCACAAATTTTTTGCTAAAGGTGAAAGTAAGAGCATTTGTCAATCTTTCAACTTCATCAAGTTTTAAATGAACAATGAAAGAATATGTGTTATTACCATACCTGCTAAGCTGAATATTCTATTTAAAATCTGCCAGGTCTTTTTTTTTTTTTCTGACAGTATATGAACCTGGGACCTCATCAGTTTTGATTCAATTGAAATATATTTCTCAGAGGAAAAAATAGCCTATGTGTCATATATAAGTCTGTAGTCAGCTGTAATGGTTAATGTACAACCTCCCTTGAAAACTGTTTTACAAGCAAAATGTTGACACAGTTTTAATTATATCACTCGAGTGAGCACTGTTGTAATGTTTAATATTCCTCCATTGTAACATTTTCATTGTTCTGGTGGAGCAACGTACTCTGATCTTACGTCCCTAGTTTCTGCTGCTTTCGGATAGGATTGTTGCCTTTTTGAACAGAAATCTTTCATTTCATCTCAAAGAGGAGAATAAAGCTGAAAAATTCTGTGCATTTATTTATTAATGCGAACTTTCCTCTATGTCAGTTATCATTCTGGTGTAGTATGTCACTATTTAGAGCTTACATGACCCATATTAAATAAATGAGCTTCTGTGTAGTCGAACACGGCAAATCTCAACACCTGTTCGCTTGCATGAAGGAAACTGTCCACATTTTTCATCTGAAGAAACTGTGTATAATATTTTTAAGGGTATCTTGCTAAAGTGTTAACAGTTTATTGAAATTTAAGGCGTTATAAAATAACATGAATTAGTGTATCTGAACACAACATATGTAACAGTCAGCGCAGCTTCCCTCGGAGGCCGTGTATTAGAAGATGGTGAGCATCCTTGATCCTCTGTTAGAAGGGAAAACTTCTCTGTGCATCGTCACTCATTCCATTAACACCTGCTCTGCTCCCCACTCCTTGTTTCCCAAGCAGCCTTCTAACATGCCAGGTTAGTTGGTGGAGCTTCGGGAAGGCCAGGTGGTCGCTGACTTGCTCTGATGCCCGTCCTCTGTTCCTTTCTGACTTTGCAGGAGTGTGGAATTTGCGCTGCCTGTCGGTCACTGAGGGGAGATGGGTGCCCTGGCTTATCTCAGTAGGATGACAGGACTGGCAAGGATACAGACACTTGTGTCTTCACAGCAGGGAGCCTGCAAAAGGCCGGTCTCAGTTTTCTCCATCAACAAAGCAGTTTGCAACCAAGCTTTAGAATGAGAGTCATTATAGCTGCCCCGGGCCAGGGGGGTAGAGTCGGACTGTGGGCAAAAATGCGGCTTCTTGCTTACTCAGCTTTGGCTGATGCGTTCTGTGATGAGAACATCCTCCAGTGAAAAAGAATATTTGTGAACCAAGAGAAAGGAAGAGTTACTGCTTTCGACAGGGCTTTATCTTTTGTTACTGTTGGTTAAAAATACTCGATCACTTATCTGATGAGAACTGCTTTGTAAAGGTCATTTTAATACACATACTTGCAAGATATAAAGACAGTTTTATGGAAGAGCGCATTGATGTGTATTCTTGGATTTGGGATAACTTCCTAATTCATATATTTTCCAGAGAATCTGTGAATATGAAATTTCTTATTGCTTTGGCGTTGTTTTGGGGGTCATGTTGGGCAGTACATGTACTGTGGACATATATAAGCAGAGATAGATTTCAAAACAGCAGCTTCTTTCAGAGGATCAGGAATTTTATATTTTAAAACAGCAGCTTCTATCTCCATGTGTTTGAGCAACAGTAAAGGAATTTGGATCACAGCTTGAGGGCTTATGTTAGGAATGTGACGTCCGTTCATTTATTTCACATATTTGTGAAATACATCTACATAGGTTGCATACTTTAATTGAATCAGAAAATTTTGCATAATTTAAAATTATATACTTTTATATTTAGTATTATATATTCTATTCATAGAATAGCAATCAGTGGGGATACACTGAGAAAACTAAAAGGAGGGGACTATTTTCCATATATTTTTGAGCCAGGTTTAGTTAACAGGGGATAACCTAGAATTTAAATAAATATTCCCATTAAAAAGTGAGACAGAAGTTCAATACTCAGAGGAGGCCATTCCTCTAAAGACTTGTTCTTTACTTGCAAACTCTATAATTGGCACCATTAAATCATGGTTTTTATGCAAAAATAATCCATAAATGAGAGTCATTGAAAAACATTTTCACCTATCTAAAGCAAAGCATGCATTTTTTAAAAAACAGACTTTTTTCTCTAATTTAGACAACACAGAAGTTGGGTTTGGTTTTGAGTGCCTGGATTCTATCTTAAAATAATTTTTGATGGATGAATAATGATCATATGATATAATAGAACATATTTATAATTTGAAAATGGCATTTCTGGTTCCAGCTTTTCCATTAATCAGGTGTATGACTTAGAGTATGTCAAATAACTTGTCCGGATTTGATTTCTCTTTATAAGATTTAGAAGTTTGAACCAAACATACTCAGAAGTTTCTTCTTGCCCTGATATTTTACAATTTATTTGAGGGATTAGCATATTGCAATGTGCATTGCATTGCTAATAATTTCAAATAGAGGTGGCCAGACCAATCATGGAGGGAGTAAAACAAGGACCATATATAAATAAGCCCAGTGCAATGCATGCTGCCTTGTGAAGTTTTGAGAGCTTTTAAGGACTTTATAGGAAAGCCACAAAGATGAGATAATGAAATAGGAAATTAAAGCCTGTGATAGATAGATTAGTCATGTCTGACTCTCTGCGACCCCATAGACTATAGCCTTCCAGGCTTCTCTGTCCATGGGGATTCTCCAGGCAAGAATACTGGAGTGGGTTGCTATGCTCTCCTCCAGGGCATCTTCCCAACCCAGGGATCGAACCCAGGTCTCCCACATTGCAGGAGGATTCTTTACCATCTGAGCCACTGGGGAAGCCTACAGATAGACAGATACGGATATATACAGAATCTGATGTCATTGGTTCAAAAGAAATGTGAGAAATAGCCTAAGAATAGTTATAAAGAATTTTCCATTATGCACCAAATGTCTGTTGCCTACTATGTGCTAGACATTGTTTTTATCAAGAAACTGAGAGATATGTTGACACTGGAATAAGCAGTAGCAAATGCTCCTTTGAGGAAGAAACAGTTGTCCATCAGGGCAAGATGAAATGGATTGGGTTAGGCAAGGTGCTTGGGAGATCGCCTGTGGTCTTTGGACATGGCAGTCCCTGTGTTTCAGATGGTTTAGGAAACACCTCGCCTAATGCCCTGTTTCCTAAGTAGTCTTTGATCTGTCCTCCCAGCCTGAATCCTTGTGTTCTTTTCCACTGTTGCTGTCTTTGCAACCTAAGCGAGTGAGAGATAAAACTTTCACTATATGCTCCACCCCCCACCAATTAAAATATTCTAGAAATTAGGGTGATGGGAATGTTGGTGTGTCAGAGTACTAAGATAGAATAGGATTTTCCCCTTCCCTAAGTTATGCTTTCTAGGTGTAGTATCACCAAAAGCCAAAAGTTCCTTAAGTAAACATTTGCAAATATAAGCCCCAAAATACACTACAGAGCTGCCTGTGGTCTTTGTGTTTCATGATGCCCAGTGGTGAATCGGCCTTCTGTGTAGCTTCTAGTGGGGTGGCTTAGTCCTAAGTCATGTCTGATGCTGCAACCCCATGGACTGTAGCCTGCCAAGATCCTCTGTCCATGGGATTTCCCAGGCAAGAATACTGCAGTGGGTTACAATTTCCTTCTCCAGGGTATCTTCCCGATCCAGGGATCAAACCCAGGTCTCCTGTGTTGCAGGCTGGTTTTTTACTGACTGAGCCACCAGGGAAGCCCTAGTATAGTTTCTATTCTAAACCTTAAATGGGCTTCAGGATTGTGTGGACCACCTTGCCCTTCATTCAGCATGGCAATGGATAGTGCTCCAGTGAGGCTCATGGTATAGAAGAGATTTTAAGGTAGCCCACTGGTTTGGATTTTCTTTGCCATTTCTTCCATTATCTGGATAAGTAAGAGTTATCCACAGTTTCAGTGACTTTTCTCTTTTATGTTGTCACCAAAGGAAAAACTGAGTATGACGACACTTTTATTTATGTATTATTGCAAAAGCAAAACTGCAGAGTGTTTATATAGCCTCCTTTGTGCCATCAGAATCAGGCGCTGATTTATAGAGCCAAGGTCTGAAAGTATGCTGTCTTGCCCATAGTAAGATCTTCACCATATCTTATTATGAAGAAAACACATTGTCTTACCCATAGTAAGATCTTCACCATATCTTATTATAAAGAAAACACATTGTCTTACCCATAGTATTAGCTACACATGCCCTGTATCTTTATTAAAGCATCCTACTTAAGTTTCAGTTGACTTTAAGCTTTTTAAAATTTGAAACAGCAGACTTAGTTTACTCTAATTCAGCAGCAGTTTACAGTCTCACGGATGGGAATCTGTCTAAAACCTTCCTGCTCAAAATGTGGTTCATAGACTAGCAGCCTGCACATCACCTGGGAGATGGTTAGAAACGTGGACTTGGAATCCTTCTCTTCCTCCTACTGAATCAGAATGTGTATTCTGACCAGGTACTTCATGCACATGTTAGGTTTGAGAAGCACTGGATTTAAATCTATCATTAATACTCTATCTAGGTGAGATTGGTTTGAATTCGGCAGAACTGTAAGTTATATTTACCTTTGATCTGGAGAAAAGATAAACCCAACAGATATGAATGACTCTGTAGTCTGAAAATATTTATAAATAACAAATGTGTGAAAATTATATGAAAAATGTGAGAAGTTAGACATATTGGCAGTAAGTAAGAAAAAGAGCCCAGAAAATGCAGACTAAATGTGTGTGCACAAAGTTTTCTGTAATACATAATATTTGGGGAAATTGAGCATGGACCCTCTCATGATATTTGTGAGGTAAGGGGTGATGAATAGGCAGAAAACCAGAAATGAATCAGTGGTATATCACAGTGGTCACTGCTCTACTGCCCGTTTGTGGTATATCACAGTGGTCACTGCTCTACTGCCCGTTTGTTTCCTTAGAAATTTTCTTAAAAGCAGAGCCTGGCTGTGGCTTATGTTCCTTTCACACAGTAAGTGACAGTGTTCACTAGAAAGATCAAGGGAGATTGGACAGTGTTAGGAGATGGGCTGGAAGATTGATTAGGGCATAGGAAGAACTGATTTATGAGGAAGGAGGAAAGTAATTAAATGGGCAGCACTGTGCTATAAAAAGAGGCTATAGAGACATGAGCATTTATTTGGTAATTCTCCAGAGCTGTTTTCCTGTAGTATCCATGTGCAAGATGCAAAACATTAGGCTTTAAGGATTCTGAGAAGTTTGTTACAAAACAAAGCAATACCAGCTGGAATGGCTCAAATGAGGAGCAATATGAAGGATCAGGTTTCAGAAAATTTTACCTGATATAGGAGTGACCTTCAGTGGGATGACTTTATCTCTGAAAACTTTTGAAAGCTCTGTGGGACAAAGAATGGAAAATCATTTATTAAGTTGTAGAATTATCTCCCCAGGGAAATAATTGGACCCCATTTCTTGAAACTTCTAAAATTAGGGTGGAGGAAAACCAGGATGTTGCTTGTGGGAAAACTCTGCACTTCTGGCAGAGACCTGGTGATTCATGAGTGACCTGTTTCTACTGCACTGTCTTTGATTACTGCTGTCTTACTGTACACAGGTAATTTTTTTCATCAGGCTAGTATCTTATTTAAATTAAAAAAAAATACTAGTTCCTGGAAAAACAGCTAAAGAGTGTCACTCATCTGCCCTCTGTGGTGTCTGCCTGTGTGGCATCTGTAGGCTGCCTGGCAGCCAATGACATTCTTTTTCCATTTCTCTTCACTCATTATTCATTAAGAGATGCAGTTTAGCATATATTGGAAGCAGATTCACTGGCTACATTCTCTTCATCTGGAAAACTAAAAAGACATGCCCGCAATATGCCTTGCCTTTTGGGGCCGTTTGTCAAATGGATACAAGTCAGAAATTATCTAATGCTTCAGAGAGTTTAGCAATCCTTTTCACCATGATGAAAACCTGGCTTATGTTTGTCAAGGAGTAATGGTCTGAGGCCATGACATTTCCTTCTGTCTCTGTAGGTGTTTTTTCTCTAGTGCAGTGAATCAGCTGAAAAAGGAAGCCCAGAACCCCAGTTCCATTGGTCAGAAAGCAAGTAAAACACAGTAAAATTATTCAGTATTCTATTTATTTTTTTATGCTAATTCTTTCAGGTCCACATTTATATTGCTTAGGAGATTTAGTTTAATATCGGTACTATTAAGAATAAAGGGCTTCCCTTGTGCCTCAGCTGGTAAAGAATCCACCTGCAATGCAGAAGACTTGGGTTTCTATCAAATATGTTGACGGGAATTATTAGATATACTTCTTTATACTGGTGTTTGACAAACTTTGCCAAACTTAAATATTAAGTCACATTAATTAACTTACTTTAAGTGCTCCATATCATGAATTGACTTTTTATTGCTATTGTTTTCTAAACTATTATTCAATTTTGTTATTTATGACTTAATGCCTGCTTTAGTTTAAAGAAATTCTATTTTTCTGTAGCCAAAAGTTTTTACTTTTTCCTTCTTGAAAGATTTCTAGACCTAAACAAAAAGACTAGGATTAAATTCTGCTCTTGTGTCCATAATACAAAGATAATTTCCTCTATATCCTGTTTTTATGAAAATAGCTCTATCAAATTGCTGTCTCTTACAGTGCAAACAACAACTGTCTTCAAAATGAAAACTAATTGAGGAAAAACAAAATTGATAGATTGCAATCTTTCCTTTTCTTCTCTTGCTTCCTGACTGATACACCTACCAAAGGAGCAGGGGAAAAAAAGTCCTTTTTCTTTTTAAATCATGCTACTAGTGTCATATTGATTTTCTCTCAAGTACACCCTCTGGTCTCAGATGCTCACATATTTTCTCACATTACTCGCACTGATTCAGCACCTTGACTCACTGGTTGACATATGTTGCTTACATTGATGACATGTTCACTGCTGACATTTCCTGGTGGGGGTGCGGGTGGGGGCATCAAGCCTCTGATGCCTAAAACCCAAGAGAACAGGTTGTTGCACCACCATCTTCTCATTTTTTGGAAAGTAATTACTGTTCACCCCCAGTGACACTTTTAAGTCTTTGTCAATTTTACTTAACATTGTTCCCAATCTCTCCAACAGTGTTTTGAGTTCTTTGTGTCTCTGCTGATGCACAAAGGGAAGAAAACATCCCTCCACGGGGTATCACAATATTTGAGTGGTACATGGGTTGTAAGGAAAAGAAGGAAAGCATGAAGGGTCTGAGGGAACAGGCGGCCAGGCCGGCGCGCCCCCTGGCGGTGGCTCGCTCTTACCCCGCTCTCCCCGCCTCCCTGCCTGTTTCAGCTGGCCGTGCGGTGGTTGGAGCACAGCTGCCACTACCAGTACCTGGATCAACTCCTGCAGTACGTCCGCTTCGGCCTCATGGACGTGGACACGCTGCACGCCGTTGCCCTGTCCCACCCCCTGGTCCAGGCCAGCGAGACGGCCACGGCGCTGGTCAACGAGGCCCTCGAGTACCACCAGAGCATCTACGCCCAGCCCGTGTGGCAGACCCGCAGGACCCGGCCGCGCTTCCAGTCGGACACGCTGTACATCATCGGCGGGAAGAAGCGCGAGGTCTGCAAAGTCAAGGAGCTCCGGTACTTCAACCCCGTGGACCAGGAGAGCGGCCTCCTGGCCGCCGTGGCCAACTGGAGCGAGCTGGAGCCCATGCCCGTGGGGCGGAGCCACCACTGCGTGGCGGTCATGGGCGACTTCCTCTTCGTGGCGGGCGGGGAAGGCGAGCACGCCAGCGGGCGGACGTGCGCCGTGAGGACCGCTTGTCGCTACGACCCCCGCAGTAACTCCTGGGCCGAGATCGCGCCCATGAAGAACTGCCGGGAGCATTTCGTGCTGGGAGCCATGGACGAATACCTCTATGCGGTCGGGGGCAGAAACGAGCTGCGTCAGGTCCTGCCTACCGTGGAGCGGTACTGCCCCAAGAAGAACAAGTGGACGTTTGTCCAGTCCTTCGACCGCTCCCTGTCCTGTCACGCTGGATATGTGGCTGACGGTCTTCTGTGGATATCAGGTAGAACATGCTTCATGGGTGGGATTTATTGCAAAACACATTCATTCATAAATTGAGAAGTCAGGCTTTGGTAGTTGTGGCCACATGTGTCTGAAAGATTCAGCTAAGGATGCCGTTGTAGCTAATTCACATTCATTTACCGGGCACCTGTTTCTATAGAGAGCAGTGTAAGGGGAAGTAATTGACCTTTCTGTGACTTTCTGAGTGATTAGTGGGGTAAAATTTCAGAAATGGAAATGAATGGCCCATTACATCTCTTTTCCTACCAAACCTTCTATTGTTCAGATTGTCAGCTTTTCATATTGATGGATTGTACTGCCCTCCTTGTGGTCCTTTGCTTTTCCTTTCACCTTGGGCTGTCTGAGGAGGAGCCAGTCTATCGAAGACAGGGCAGGTGAAGAAAAGCCCAGTTAATCCGTATGGATGGGTGTGGCGGTGGGAAGAGATCCAGGTCAGAGCCACTGCTGTGCATTGAGGGAAGAAGTTTAAATTACTGGCTAAAATAACATTTCCCTTTTATCTGTGAATTAGAGTATCTTCCTAATTATTTGGGGGTTCTGATTATTTTACTTCTTTTTGTATTTGATTTTTTTGGAAGGTAATATAATGAATCCCATGCTCCTATCACCCAGCTTCAGCCGGTACCTGCTCGGGGCCAGTCTTGGCTCATTCACACCCACATGCCACTTCCAGCTTCTCATGCCTTTGCATTGCTACAGAAGGAACCTGTGAGGCATGTGTTATTAACATCACATTATCAACCTGTGTTTCCAATCCTGTTATTGAAAAAAACCTCATATGTACTCCTTTGAAAGCTTTGCCTATTAGGGAAGAAAGTTGCATCTCCTCTCAGTTGGAGGATACTCATTTCGTGACCCAAATGGAACTTATTAGGTTTCTGTGTCAAGGACAAAGAGGAATAGTCAAATCAAATAAATACTAAGAGTAACTTAGAGATGTTTGTACTTGGAAGAAACAATCACTTTTAAGTACACTAGTGAAGACTTCTCAGTTTCTTTCAGTAATCTTCTCTAGTTTAAAATCTGCTCCAACAAAATACTCCCTTGCATTTAAAGTAAATTCACTGAACTCTGCCCATTTTTCCTTCTGCTATCTTCAGTAACTAGGGAGACAGCTGTAGTCTTGGCGTCTCTGGGTAGTGCCTCAGTTATTGGCATTTCACTGATTTTTATTGAATAAACCTGGCTCTTGTCTGGATTTAATTGCTCAATAATTAATGAATGAAGATTGAGGCCAAGGAAGAGGGTGAATGAGGATAAATTACTGGTCTTGTGTACCAGATCAACATTAGATATGAGTGCGTATGCTATTGTATGTCGATACAGATAAGACCTCATTTATCTGGTGACTTACTCCTTTTTCTTTAAGTATATATTTCAGCAGTTAAGGAAAAAAGCCACCAGGACTATATCCTGTTAGATTTGTTGAAGAAACCTTAAACTTGGCTACAGGAGAGTCATTGCTATTAGGAAGAACAGATCTGTACTTCACTTAGATAACAAAACAATGATGGATTTATAAAATCAGTGTACTTTATGTTGTCTTCCAACTTAACATTCCTTCCATTGACTCATTCAGTTTTCACCTATGGCTAAGGTATTGCATTCCTAAATTTTGCATTGCCTTTTCTAAATTTTGTGTAAACTTCTCATAATTTAATGATTATTCCTTATTTTTAATTTTGGATATAAAACTTTTTTAAAAATGCTGGAGTTTCCCATACATAGTCTTAGAGGTATAACTACTTAACACTTTCTTGAGTGAGGCCTTAAGAAAGCAGAGAAGCTTGTCTTAGCCTAGATCTAGATCTCTCAACCAGGTATCTAGCTGACTTCTCTCTCCATGTGGGTCCGTATGTTTCCTTTTCCGTTTTATTAAATGTATCAGTTTATTTCAGTTCCTGCTGCTGTATCACTTTGTTTTTTCCCTATCATGAAAGGAAATAATTTCCTTTGTTCTCTTTTTGCAGTAATATATTCTGCCTGTGTTAACCATACTTAATGAAAACATCACAGTTTTCTCAGGTTTGCTTCTCCCTACTGCGTACTTGAGATGAAAAGCTTACTTCCCTGTGTACGATACAATACCTTTAATTGGAAAGAAGAGGAAATCACCAGTGACATTTCTAATGCCTTCAGTCGTCTGCCTGTTTCCTCAGGCCCAGCTTATAATCAGTTGTGAATCTAACCATGGATAGGAAAGGGTTGCTAGGGGTCCTTTAAAAAGAAAAAAGGTATATCTAGTTCACCCTGACTGTCTCTGATTTAGAAGTGTTACCCTGATTTCTTTTTGGAGTAGATAAAAATATTTCGGGCTCTTCCTGTCCTTTACCAAATAATTAATTTTTTCCAGTTTAACTGATGGTGGATTGGGTCACTGGCATCCTTCTGGTATTTTGTAAACTTTGCCTGAGGTGACGTGGATTTTAGGGGCTTATTTTTGTTCCATAGAACACAAAATGAATGCCTCCTTAGAGACTCGGTATTTCCCGTGTGCTCACTCTCTCCTCTCTCCCCTTCACTGTCCGTTTTAGGGTCAGGACGCCTGGAAACCTGCCCCTGGTTTTTAAAATGAGACAAGCAAGAAATAAAATGAGACAAGCAGAGATGAATTCAGAAAATCGGGCTGCGTAGATATGCCCATTAGCATGTGATTTAAAATGTTAGAGACAGATTTTACAGGCTCCTCTAGCGTATGACATCGTGACCCAGTTCACAAACGCGCACATCATTTCTACTTGAAATTCACAATCGTTAAGTATCCCGCTGTTGTACTTTTTAGAGGCATGCTCTCCATTGCAAGAGATTGTTTGTGAACTACTGAAAAGATCCTTTTTCAGAAAATGTGAGTGAAAGTGAATCATGAACTCATCTTGCAGAATAACTTACTTTTCATTTTTGTCAAATGGCAGCAGGATAATGGGACGCCAACCACAAAATTAGCGCCTTAAAACTACAAAGACAAGGCAGATGGTGCTGCATTTCCTCAAAAGTGGCACTTAGTGCTGTCTCCATTCTCTCAGCAAATGGTCTATCCTTATTAAGTCAGTGCTGGATCAGGGATACATAAGATTAAATCCGTAAACACACTTCCTGCCCTCTAGGAGTGGACAATCAAAGAGTTTTTTTCAGCTATTTCATTTGTGAAAGAACATTTGCTAGGGCTTCTTTAACTCCCTAGAATATATGTTTATTTTCATCTTGATTAAATTTAGATGAAGTTTGCATTTGCCCCATTTAAAGTAACTTTTATTTATTCAAACCCACTAAAGGGACTTTAATTTTTCTGGTATGCATTATAATTAGAACAATATAAAATATAGTCAGCATTTTGAAAATGCCACAGCTATAGCTTTAATGTGCAAATATTACTGCATCTAAAGAAACTGTATAAGAAAATAAAGAAGAAAAAAAGGAAAAAAAAAAAAAAAGAAACTGTATACAAAATACTGGGGACAAGCAGGGGACATGCCTGAGGCTGGTTGTGTGAACTGAGGTCTCAGAGCGAGGGCTCACGCGCGTGTGAAACTTGCTCCGCTCTTTGCCAACCAGAAAACTGAGCGAGTTTCCTCGCCTCCCTGAGTCTGGTTCGGGGCTAGTGCTGCAGCCGCGAAGACTCAAAGGCAGGTCCCACGCTGGGCTCACAGGTTTTAAATGGATGATTACAGGGCTGTGTGATGCGTGTGTGACGAGAGATGTCTTCCCAAGATGCAGAATTAGCGTGAAGCAGGCAGTAGCCAGTGTAGGGGAGCCAGAGGCTTCGAGGAGGTGGGTGGCATCCGCAGCCTCACGTGGCCCCGGGTCCCTTGGCCGCTTCCTGCTTGCCGTTAACCCCTGCCTGTGCTCAGGCTCGGCCTTCACGGCCCAACCGTTTCCACAACCCTCTCAGCCTCTGGCAGGCACCCAGTGCTGGAAAACCTGTGGTCCACTTTGTACTGGACTGGGCGGCCGCGCTCGCTGGGAGGACGCCAGCTAAGGGGGCTTGCTATGGACATCTGCTCAGCCCCAAGTCCTCGCTGTACCCCAGCACTCGGTCCCATCTACCCTCCTGCGCTAGCTTCCTGCCTTCTGTTTCTCAGAGCAAACGGAAGTGAGGAGGTTCTCGCAGCAAGTTAAGTACGAGAAGGTGGTGAAGACTGCGAGGAGCCGGAGGAGCGGAGATGGTCCGGAAAGGGGCAGAAGGTTGGGAAACACTAGCGGGGAGCATGCAGAGGAAGGAGAGCGAGGGAAGGAGCCTGGGAATGGCGGTGGCAAGGCCGGAGGAGGAGGAGCATCCTGGAAACCAAAGCCGGAGCGGGAGGGTGGCTGAGGGCGTCCAGTACTGTGGGGACGGCCAAGTCCAGAATGTCTCCTCTGCGTTTTTCAGCCAGGAACTACTTGATCGTTTTATTGGAAGCAGCTTCAGGAGAATGAGAGAAGGCAGAAGCTCGAATGCAGTGGTCAAAGGTGTGGATGGAGAGTGAAGACGCGAAAGCTGCAAGCATAGGCCACCTTTGCACAACGCTGGGATTTCATCGAAACGTGACTCCCTGAACTTGAGCCTCCCCTCAGCTTTCCCATCACCGTGCTCCGTCCTGCAGGGCGACATGGTGGTGTGCTAGGTACACGCACACTTCAGGCTGCGTGAGCTGCACTTCTCATCACACGTTAATAGCATTTTGGCTTTAGGAAGAATAGGGGAGGAAAGACGGAAGGAAAGACAAAGAAGTTTGGCTGAGAGAATGGAGATAGCTAGAGGAAAAAAAAATCTAGGTCAAAGGAGGGAACTTTTTTTGAGGAATGAATGCATTAAGCAAATTTATAGCTAAGGGGAAGGACAGAGTGAATTTGAAGTGAAGGACTAGGGGCATCTTCTGGTTGGTAAGTGCTGAGAGCAGCTCATAGGTACCAGGAATGGGAATAAGTGTGGGGGATGCAGGATTGACTGCAGACACAGGGTCCCAGACAGGACAGTGGGCGTTAGGCAGGGGCTCAGGCTTGGACAGGAGAGACCCCCCCCTCCCCCCGCCCTGCTCCAGGGCAGGATGCAAGCTGGGTCCTGCCATTTCAGGGTCCGGAAGAGGGCCTGAGGGCAGCGGACTTGGGAAAAGTTTCTGAGAGGAAACTGAGGGAACTGACATGTTTATACAAACTGTGTCAGAACCCATGCTGAATGAGAAAGCACAAAGTTATGGTAGCCCAGTATGCAAAGTTCTGTTCTGTTTTTTGGTGGTACTCAGCAGAGTTGATGAGGGCAAATCCTTGAATTCACTCACAATGGAAAGTTTTTAGACTGGGAATGGCCCAGAGGATCTACTGGGAGAGTTCAGCATGCTGGGATCCCAGTTAGGTGGGGTCCAGGGCCTCAGGTTTGCTTGAGGGAGAAATAAGTTTGTTGTGATGTGGAATGACTGCCTAAGAGGCTGTTTTTTGCTCCTGAGGAGGAGTTTGGGGCTTGATAGCTTGACATTCCCAGAGAAGGCAATGGCACCCCACTCCAGTACTCTTGCCTGGAAAATGCCATGGATGGAGGAGTATGGTAGGCTTCGGTCCATGGGGTCACTAAGAGTCGGACACGACTGAGCGACTTCACTTTCACTTTTCACTTTCACGCATTGGAGAAGGAAATGGCAACCCACTCCAGTGTTCTTGCCTGGAGAATCCCAGGGATGGGGGAGCCTGGTGGGCTGCCGTCTATGGGGTCGCACAGAGTCGGACACGACTGAAGTGACTTAGCAGCAGCAGCAGCAGCTTGACATTCCACTAAAAAGTTCCTGAAAGTGTTAGTCTCTCAGTAGTTGTATCTATCTCTTTGCAACCCCATGGACTGTAACCCTCCAGGCTTCTCTGTCCATGGGATTTCCCAGGCAAGAATACTGGAGTGGGTTGTCATTTCCTTCTCCAGGAGATCTTCCCGACCCAGAGATCGAACTAAATCTCCTGCATTCCTGGCGGATTCTTTACCCTCAGTTTCTAGTAAGCTGGAATTCCACAAAGAATGAAATAATCTTTTTGTTGTTTTAGGTCCTAGCAGCTAGCTGGTCCCAGCAGTTACTTTTTCTTCTGTTGTTTCCACTCCCCCCCCCCCCGCCCCCCAGTTATGCTCCAGCCTTTACTACTCCCCATCTGAAAGAGATTAAAACAAAACCATTACCGTATTATACTGAGATGGAAGCCGAACAGAAATGAACCATTCTACAATGCTTTTAAAAGACTAAATGGTTCAAAGAAAGCAATCAGATCACCTACATGTTCTCCAAAATAATCACCAAAGCTTTCATCCTAAACTGACTTCCTTTTATTCTGAAGCAGCATTTGGTTTCCCCCTCACATTGCTTCTGAAGAAATGAGGCTTAAAGAGGTTAAGTGGTTTTTTTTAAATAACACAGTGATTATTTAGCAAAGAAGGAATTTGATTTCTGTGTCTCTGGTTTTTGAAAACCATAGTTTTCCCATGAAACCACACAAATCAGTTACAAAAAAGAAAGATCTCAAAAATAGATGCTCACATTGTAAAAAGAACTTCCAAATGGCGTGACTGAAAGTTAATGATACACAGAATAGTTCATACCTGGACATTTGTGTAGGATCAATGATCATTTGATTGTCTTTAATTAACTGACCATCTTAGGGCACAGAGTTGACCTATATTATGTCTTTCTTTTTGTGTTTCTATAGTTTAGATTCTGAAACAGAAATGATATAAAGTTAAAATGTATAAAGGAACAGTGATAATATGGACTACTCTAAAGTATCAATATATTGGCTTAGATTAGAACATTGTTTTCTGAAAGGATTACATATTATAATATAGTAGCCTAATGGCCTTTCAAATTGGTAGCTTAAGTAGGTAAAAACAAAACAAAACAAAACAAACAAACAGCCATTGGCTCCATTTCTTTCATGGCGAGAACAGTCTTTGTTCAGATGATCAATTTGTGTCTGTCTAGATGAATTTAGAAAAAGAAAGTAGAAAAGGGAGTAAGCTGAATTGTTCTACCTAAGAATATGAGAAATATGTCATTTTTCTTTATGCCCAAGAGGAGAGAAGAAGAGTAGAGCTATTGGGTGGGCCAAAAAATTTGTTCGATTTTAAGTGAAAATACATATTTTTCATTTTCACCAGGAACCTGATTGAAAAACCTATTTACTAACCAACAAACTTTTTGGCCACCCCAAAACATCATAGAAATAGGGAATTGGTTGAAGAGTTTGTGTAATAGCAGGAAAAAGGTAAAAGATTCAAGAAGAAAACAGCAAAACCAGGACACTAGAGACAGGCAGTAGTGACCTTTAGAGTTTAATCCTGCTAGGAAGCTGCAGAATCTTTGGAGGCAGGATTCCAGCTTCCTATAGAATGAGGAATTGGAGTTAGAGTGGATTTTATTGAGATTTTAAAGGTCAGCTGACATCTGCATTGTAGTAGATGTTACCATCACTTATTATTTCACTTAAAATAACACATGGTGCATACTTTACATATTTTGAATTACACATTTATATCTGTTCACTCTAGGTAACATATGTGTATATATATATATAATTTATATTTTCAAGTGCATCAATCTTTTCGTTATAGGTATTCTATAAATTTGAGACTTTCTTTGCAGGGTTTCGAATGTATTAATTACCTATCCATTTGTGTGGTTTCCTCAAGTGTGACAGAAATAATATGGATTCTAGTCTTAATTTAATGCATGGATTAAGGATGCTTCGTTTCAAGATGCTAATTTAGTGGAAAGATTCTTGGCTTTAATTGTTTATGTGGCAGTATTAACACTCCCAAAATATGGGCAGTATAATATCATGTAAAAAATAAGATAATAAAATGTTTATTTTTGCATTCATTATAAATATTCTCATGGTATCCCTTTATCAAGGAATATTAATGAGTTTGGCTGTTTTAAAAAACAACTTATATGAACTTAAATAATGCCAGTTTATTCTTTTGATAATTAGACTATGAGTGTGAAGTTTTTAAAAATCTTTTGCAAATTGGACCAAGTTTACATACAGAGCAGAAGCTAAAACTGTTAAAAAGGAAAAAGTCTTTGAAACCCTTATAAACCGGTCAGTAATTCTGGTTATTAGAAAAAAGAACTATAAGAAATCTATTTCAGGCTGCAAAATTCATTCATTTATTAGTTCAGTATTCCATACTTAAGTTACTTTTTCAGTATTCTATATATACTCATTTGTACCTTTTATGAAAGTGGTTAGAAACCTTTATGAACAAACTACTACAATATCGTGGTGAACTTGGCTGCTGTTCCAAGTACTCTCATTCATCTGAAACCTGAGAGAGAGGTTTCTGTCTCTATTCTGCATATGAGGAACCTGGGCTTGGCCGCTCAGTGGCTTACCCAAGAGGAGAGTCATAAAGGAGCTGTAAGGGGGGTCAGACATGACATAGCTTGTGCTGAAATTCTCCCTCCCTTACCCCCGGATTACTGTGAAGCTGGCACTGCAGGCCTTCAAGGGAATTGCAAAGAACTCTAGATGGTTTTCCACAGTCTTGAACTGGCTGACAGAATTCCAGCCTGGAGCATCTTCCCCAAGAGCACTGTTGTTGTTCAGTTGCTAAGTAGTCCCAACTCTTTGAGACCCCATGGACTGCAGCTTGCCAGGCTTCCCTGTCCTTCACTATCTTTGCGCAAATTCTCAAAACATTTCTGCGCAAAGATAGACAAGAGTAAAACATTTTCCTTACGCTTCCCTATTCAACTTCCCACAAAACGTTGTGACAAATGGATGAGTGCATGCCAGGGAGAAGATGACAGGTGACTGCCAAACAAACAGCCTTTGTCTCCACTACTGCGAGCTCACCACTCCTAAATTCGTTGTGCTCAAAAGCAACAACTCACCAATGCTGACAGTGTCTGTAAAATAGTGTGGGTCAATATATGTTAGTCAGGTAGGTCAAGTCTGTTGGCCCTGCTTTTTTTTTTTTTTTCCAGGGATCTCTGTTGATAAGTAGAGAGTACTAAAGTCCTTAGTAGGAATCTGTGGTACCTAATGTAGTGATAGTACCCCTCCTGGAACAGAGCAGGATGCAAAGAACTGAATGTGCCCGTGCTCTTAGCTGAAATCAAGATTGCCAGGAGAAGTATCAGCAACCTCAGATATGCAGATGATACTACCCTAATAGCAGAAAGTGAAGAGAAACTAAAGAGCCTCTTGATGAAGGTGAAAGAGGAGAGTGAAAAATTTGTCTTAAAACTCAACGTTCAAAAAAAGAAGATCATGGCAAATAGATGATCAGAAACAGTGACATTTTCTTTTCTTGGGCTCCAAAATCACTGCAGATGGTGACTGCAGCCATGAAATTAAGAGACGCTTGCTCCTTGGAAGAACATCTATGACAAACCTAGACAGTATATTAAAAAGCACAGACGTTACTTTGCCAACAAAGGTCCATCTAGTCAAAGCTATGTTTTTCCAGTAGTCTTATATGGTTATGAGAACTATGCCGTAAAGAAGGCTGAGCGTCAAAGAACTGATGCTTTCGAATTGTGGTATTGAAGAAGACTCTCAAGAGTCCCTTGGAGAGCAAGGAGATCAAAGCAGTCAACCCTAAAGGAAATCAACCTGAATATTCATTGGAAGGACTGATGCTGAAGCTTCAATACTTTGGCCACCTGATGCAAAGAGCTGACTCATTGGAAAAGACTCTGATGTTGGGAAAGATTGAGGGCAGGAAGAGAAGGGGGCGACAAAGGATGAGGTGGTTGGATGGCATCACTGGCTCAATGGACATGAATTTGAGCATACTCCAAATTTGAGCAATTTGAGCAAAGATAGTGGGAAAAAAAAAGCAGAGCCAACAGACTTGACCTACCTTGACTAACATATATTGACCCACACTATTTTATAGACACTGTCAGCATTGGTGAGTTGTTGCTTTTGAGCACAACGAATTTAGGAGTAGTGAGCTCGCAGTAGTGGAGACAAAGGCTGTTTGTTTGGCAGTCACCTGTCATCTTCTCCCTGGCATGCACTCATCCATTTGTCACAACGTTTTGTGGGAAGTTGAACAGGAAAGCTTAAGAAAAATGTTTTACTCTTGTCTTGATGATAGAAAGCATTTCTCACTGCTGGTAGCATGGTGATAACTTTTCATTCCTTCTGGCAGTTTTTAAAGACTTATTTGACTTTGAGGGAACCTGCCGTATATCTTTAAGTCACAGTTCAAAAGTATAAGACAGGGTTGTTCATTTTCAATTTTGGCTGAAAAGTCTTAACTTTGACTCTGGCACTTCAAAGTTAGGGAAAACTTGGCTTTAAAAATGGTTGCTGATACGAGATGGCATATTTAATGACAGATGTATCTATAGAAAGCTGTTAAGATGCAGATTATCCCCCCTGGGGTGGGGGAGGGAGATCAAAACTGCCAATCTATAAAATATACTCGATAGAGGAAGGCATGGAATCTATCTTTGCAAGTGCTTTGATTGCGGGGGACAGTATAGCAGCATGTGGCATCATAACCCAGAGCAGACAAATCAGCTTGATGACTTTCAAAGCCAGGAATACTGCTGCAGGCAAGGGTACTCCAGTCTAGGAGAAATTAAAACATATAGAGACTGTTATTAATTCCATATCTATTTTTGTATAGTCAAATCTGTATGCAAATCCTTAGCATCTCATTTCAGAAGATTAATCTAAAAGTGAAGAGTGTTATGTGAAGGGAATGTAATGACAAAGCTCTGAAAATGAGAAATACTGCTAGAGAAATGTGGGCTGCAAACTTGGATGCTTTTTTAAAATTTATTTTTTGTACTGAGAAGAAATGCTTTTTATTTATATGCTCATTTGTAAGTTGTTTCAAAGGGGGAAAGCAATAGAACCAATTCTTAAGGTTTTTCCCTCGCCACCCTGACTTGGCAAAAGTTACAGCACTCGGCTTTTTAAGCACCTCCTGTGGTTTAACATTCTAGAAGTAATCAACCAAGTAACTAACTAGGACTTTTATTCTTACCCCCAACGAGTAACCCAATATCTCATTTCTAAACATTGTCATAAGAGTGAAAATTTGTATGTAAGGGTAAGGAATCTAATTACTGGGCGCAGATTAAGGGGGAAAATTGTATTATAAAGGCATCTGAGGAAGACAATAAATAGTAATTCTGAAAAGCAGGAAGATAAGTGGTGTGCCCTGCTTGGGAGAGAGGGTTCAGTAGCTGCCTTCTAATCCGCTGGTTGTACATTTACTCTATAATGGGCAGAGTCTGATACGTATTGTAGTGTAAATATCTTCAAATGGTGTCATAAACAGATAGTTTACTGCAGTAGATATTAATTCTGTCTCATATTTCTAAAACAAGTAGAGAAGCTGTCAGAGTTTTGAAATAATGCGGGGGGAGTTCACCTTCTGTTCCCTCTCATTTGGAGAAATGATTATAGGCGAGCTGGACATTAATCTGGAGGTTATGGGCCAGATCAAAAGCACTTGGCAATCATTTTAACCCTGAAGCCTTGTGAGGTCTCAATAGATTTGATTACTTTTCTGTAGTTATGCTGAGAAAGAATTATTGGACATTCAATTTTTAATCAGATACAATAAAGGAAGGCTGAGGGGAAAGCAAACATCCCTCTGTATTTGACATACGTTTTGACTCTACATAGGTATTTCAGCCTCAGCTTTCTTAAGTGTATTATCTTTTTCTTTGATTTCATCTTTAAAAATGAGACATTCAGTGAGAAATCCAGAGAAGACTCTTTGAGGGCAGGAAGCTTATTTCTCTCTGTTCTTTGTGGATTTCTTCTGCAGACAAACCACTTTGCTTGATCTTGAAAGTGGTTGCAGGCTTCAGAGAGAACTTATTTTAAAAAAAGCCTTCCAGTTAATAGTAGCTATGGTCAGTTATGTGAAAGATATACTCTCCTTACAGGGATTGAGACAGTAATGGTTGGCCTGGGCTGTTTCCTCTCCTTTATATATCCATTAGTATTGGTTGATTATTCCACTTTCGTTAAGCTGATGCACTAATTCTGTGGTGTTTGGTTGATTTGACTTCTGGCCATGGAGTTGACAGTTGTGACCTATCCAAAGTATTTGAACTACCAAAGCAAAAATTTTACTGGACAAAGTTAAACAGACAAGGGAGACTTGATCCAAGACTATTGCACTAGGGGAGGGAGATTAGAATGCAGTCTGAAGTCAACTCCTCTGAAAAACATTAGGGTTTTTAAGCATTGGGGTGAACTAGATGAAATATATCGAAGTACTTTTGGAGGAAGGTTGATCCGTGTGATGTGTTGAGCACATTCAGTTACCCTGAATCTGTAAATGTTTTTCTCTGTGGCTTGGTCATTTGTGTTTCCTGATTTGCATCCTTCAGAATTAGGCTCCTAGCCTCCATTAGAAACTGAGAGATGGGAATATTATCTTCCTTGATGATAACATCTCAATGGGATGGCTCCCAGGTCTTCGAGGAAGATATTCCTGGGTTGTAAAACTTGTAGGAAGCTTCATAAATAATTTATGTCATTCCCCTTACTTCATCTCATCAAGTAGGTTATATCATGCACATCATCATCATCAGAAGTACAGTACAATAAGGTATTTTGAGAAAGAGTCTGCATTTATGTAACTTTTATTAAGGTATATTTTATAATTGTTCAAATTCATTATTAGTTATTGTTGTTAATCTCTTACTGTGCCTAATTTGTAAATTAAACTTTATCATAGGTATATGTAAATATAGGAAAAACAAAGTATATACAGTATTTGGTGCCATCCTACACTTTCAGGCATCCACTGCAGATCTTGGAATGTATCCCTCAGAGATAAGGGGGGGGGTTTATTATTTAGAGTTAAATTAAATTCATATTAAGTTTAAAGTAAAGGATTTCTTTTTTCTGTTCAATGTGACTACTGGAAAAATTAAAATTGCATATGTGACTCCTGTTTGTGGTGCTTATTCTATTGGACAGCACTGGTTCTAGATCTCTTTTGATAAGTAATGTTTTTTTAGATATGGTTCTTCCAAAGAGACATCAGGATATCACTGTGTCGGGACTTCCCTGGCAGTCAGTCCAATGGTTAAGGCTTTGTCTTCCAATGTAGGGGGTATGGGTTCGATCCCTGGTTGGGGAGCTAAGATCCTGCATGCCTCTGGGCCACAAAGCCAAAAAATGTAAAACAGAAGCAATATTGTAACAGATTCAATAAAGACTTTAAAAATGATCCACATCAAAAAGTCTTAAAAAAAAGAAGATATTACTGTTCACTGTGTTAGCACATCTAAGACTACAGCTATAAGATGACAAGTTAGCCAAGGACAAGAGTTTTCCATATAACTATGTCCCTGGCTTAAATATTGTAGAGATTTGTGTTAAGTGTGCTATGCTTGCCCCCACTCCCTCACCATATTTTGCTCCTCATTCTGGCCATCCAGAGCAGCTTGCCAGAATTGGGCGCCTCGTGGTAATCTCAGCGTACTTGTTGCTTGCTCTCAACTGGATTGCTTCTGAAATGTTTCTTGAAAATGAAACTGCTTCAACAATAAGCTTAACTATGTCATGGGTTCACCACGAGGGTGTACAAACAGATCCTCAGCGGTAGCTAATTTTCATTTAATTGTATCTCGTTCTTATGTTGGACTATCCCATTTCTTATTCATGAAAGCGCTAACACGTGCTAATCCGTTACAGGTGGAGTAACTAACACAGCACAATACCAGAACAGACTAATGGTATATGAACCTAACCAGGTAAGACTCATCTAAGAAAAGCTCATTACCTTAATTAAAATGAATTTTTAAAGATTCCTGCAGTAATTAGGAGTTGGAATGCCAAGTCTATACACACACATGCATCTTAAACTTACATAGAGGAAAGGAAGCATCTGGATAAACTGCTTTTGGGTTGCTTTTTTCCCCCCCCTTACAAAACATGAACTCTCAGCTCTTTTTGTTTTATGCTCTACTCAATGCTTAACTCTTTCAGAGTTTTGCATAATGTAGGAAAGAGGGAAAATATGTTGATGAGTTAAATGCCCTTATTTCCGTTTATCTCAAGTGTCTTTGAGATTTCCTGAGAAACGATTTGCACTGTCTTGTTGCTGCAGCCTTTGAGAAGGCTTGTCATTCTAGGAAGGGAGCACGCTTATGGTTTTGTTATTCCCAAATAAACAGTAACTTTTATTTAACCCTGTATAGTCAGCATATCCCAGGGCATTGTGAAGGATAAATCTGAAGGAGAGGTATCTGAAGAGTTGGAGTATGTTTTTCATCTAAGAGCTGGGCCTGGACTGGGCACATTGGGATGGTGCCTGTCCCTTCTGCCCACTTCTCATGCACATTTCATGACTTCTTTCCCCACAAAAGAAGAGCTATTTTTCTTTTCCTTCTACCAGAGTATCTGTAACTGTGACACATGTTTGCTGAGTTTTGCCATTTCTGTGATTTTGGCAATGTAAGTATTTTTCCTGGTTATGACAATATTCCAAAATGATTGGAGGTCAAATCTTCATCAGCTGAAGATAATGGAACTGGGAAACAACAGGTTGACTTTGACAGTCTAGGTCGGGATTAGCCATCAAATATATGTTCAGAGTGACCTCAATCTATTTTGTATCTTTTAATTTTTACAGTTCCTTGATTCTGAGTGTAACAAAAGTATTTCTGTCTTTGCAAGTGTGTTTCCTGATGTCATTAGAAGCTGTCCATTTGGGAGACCATGTGTTCCTGGGCTGGGTGTCTCAAGGGGGATCATTAATTACAGTTGCTTGAGTTTGGTGCACACGTGGTTAAAGAGGAAGAAGGTGTTAACATTTCTCAAATGAATTCTGTTTCATGTTTGTACACACATGCTCTTTTTTAAAATTCTGCTGGCATATTGTTTACGGTGGGTACTGGCAAACATCACATCTGCTTGCATCTTGCTCAGAATCTCAATAACTCTATCATTCAGCCCTGGTGCTTATTTCTCTGCTAGGCCTTTGTGGAAAGTCAGTAATGCCTGCCATCTGCCACAGAGCACATCGCTACCTGCCAGCAGGCAGGCCGGGGTGACCTCTGCTTCCTCAGCACTGATTAGCATTCACACGCTAGCTTATTAGGGATGACCCCGCCAGGCCTCTCTGTTTCTCTGCCTTTGCCGCGGTTGGCGGCTCACCTGGCAGGCACGGCTGTGAAGGAAGCTAAAGATATGATCGGGGGATGCAGGCGGGCTTTGCACAGCAGATGGCATCCAGAGTCCTGTGGCAGGGGACTGGACTGCTAGTGCAAACACTGCGTCCTCAGACCGTGACGCGTTGCCTCATACAAAGCACCTTCAGGAAGCACCGTCAGCGTCTGGAGTTAAATCCACTCGTGTGTAATGTATTAAAGGTAGCTCTTAGAATATCTAAAAGAAAGGTTTAACTGTTCTATTAAAGATACAATTAATTGGAAGGAGATTCTTATTGTGACATGTTTAAAAACTGGGGGAGCAGATGAATGCAAGCCTTAAACAATTGGACAAACCACTTTTTTCTTGTGAGTATATCTTTAAAAGAGAAATTAGAAATGAGCCAGTCAGTATGCCATTAGTGAATGGACCAATATTTATACAAAACTTTTTTTTTTTTTTTTTCTGATTCTGCGTTTATACCTCTGTGAACTGGTGAAATTGTATGTATTCAAAACATGATGATTTTTCTGGTCGAAACCCAAATTTTTCTTGGCAAAAAGAAATTATCTGTGTTCTTCCTGTATGTTTAGTGTTTATATAAAAAGAAAATGGTTAGGCTTATTTACCTGTCCATTACTTGAGATTTAAATTAAAGTCATATTTGATTTTCACCTATTTTTATATTTTAAATAACCTTATTAGAGAGGAGTTGAGGATACTTTTCTTAATCCTGAGAGTGATATAAAACCAAACATTAGAGGTTTTACCATTTCCTAAAGAAATGGTCTTCTGTAACAGAAGACCAAATAACAATATGCCTGGAAATAACTTTTCCCAATTTGGTGAAGATGTGAGTGTAAATATATTAAAGGCTGTGAGGGGTTTGTTGCTGAATCAACACTTTTCTCTTCCATTGACCTCAGGAGGTTCATCCTGGAAAGAACAGCAAAGCTGCCCTCACATTAGCTTATGTAGGGTCCCCTGTGAGCCAGTGATTTAATCACAGTAAGTTTCCTAGTTCAGTTCAGTCGCTCAGTCATGTCCGACTTTTTGTGACCCCATGGACTGCAGCACGCCAGACCTCCCTGTCCATCACCAATTCCCGGAGTTTACTCAAACTCATGTCCATTGAGTCGGAGATGCCATCCAACCATCTCATCCTCTGTCATCCCCTTCTCCTTCCGCCTTCAATCTTTTCCAGCATCAGGGTCTTTTCAAAGGAGTCAGTTCTTCGCATCTGGTGGCCAAAGTATTAGCATTTCAGCTTCAACATCAGCCCTTCCAATGAATATTCAGGACTGATTTCCTTTAGGATGGACAGTTGGATCTCCTTGCAGTCCAAGGGACTCTCAAGAGTCTTCTCCAACACCACAGCTCAAAAGCATCAGTTCTTCGGCACTCAGCTTTCTTTATAGTCCAACTCTTACATCCATACATGACCACTGGGAAAACCATAGCCTTGACTAGATGGACCTTTGTTGGCAAAGTGATATCTCTGCTTTTTAATATGTTGTCTAGGTTGATCATAACTTTTCTTCCAAGGAGCAAGTGTCTTTTATTTCCATGGCTGCAGTCACCATCTGCAGTCATTTTGGAGCCTCCCCAAATAGAGTCTGTTACTGTTTCTACTGTTTCCCCATCTATTTGCCATGAAGTGATGGGACCGGATGCCATGATCTTAGTTTTCTGAATGTTGAGCTTTAAGCCAACTTTTTCACTCTCCTCTTTCATTTTCATCAAGAGGCTCTTTAGTTCTTCTTCCCTTTCTGCCATAAGGGTGGTGTCATCTGCATATCTGAGGTTATTGATATTTCTCCCGGCAATCTTGATTCCAGCCTGTGCTTCATCCAGCCCAGCGTTTCTCATGATGTACTCTGCATGTAAGTTAAATAAGCAGGGTGAAAATATACAGCCTTAACATACTCCTTTTCCTATTTAGAACCAGTCTGTTGTTCTATGTCCGATTCAAATGTTGCTTCCTGACCTGCATACAGATTTCTCAAGAGGCGGGTCAGGTGGTCTGGTAATCCCATCTCTTTCAGAATTTTCCACAGTTGGTGGTGATCCACAAAGTCAAAGGCTTTGGTGTAGTCAATAAAGCAGAAATAGATGTTTTTCTGGAACTGTCTTGCTTTTTCGATAATCCAACGAATGTTGGCAATTTGATCTCTGGTTCCTCTGCCTTTTCTAAATCCAGCTTGAACATCTGGAAGTTCACGGTTCACGTACTGTTGAAGCCTGGCTTGGGGAATTTTGAGCATTACTTTACTAGCGTGTGAGATGAGTGCAATTGTGAGGTAGTTTGAAGATTCTTTAGCATTGCCTTTGTTTGGGATTGGAAGGAAAATTGATCTTTTCCAGTCCTGTGGCCACTGCTGAGTTTTCCAAATTTGCTGGCATATTGAGTGCAGCACTTTCACAGCACCATCTTTTAGGATTTGAAATAGCTCATCTGGGATTCCATCCCCTCCACTAGCTTTGTTCATAGTGATGCTTCTTAAGGCCACTTGACTTCACATTCTATTGCTGACTGTGGCTTAGATCATGAACTCCTTATTGCCAAGTTCAGACTTGAATTGGAGAAAATAGGGAAAACCACTAGACCATTCAGGTATGACCTAAATCAAGTTTCCTAAAGTGCACATTATCAGACATGTGTGCCAGGCAGTGTTCTGAATGCTTTAGGTGCATTAGCTCATTTAATCTTCACAACAGGCTTGTCAGTTGGGTGCTGTTATCTCCATTTTACAGAGGAGGAAGCAGACACAGACAGGTTAAGTAAATTGCCAAGCTCACACACAAATTATAAACTCGGTATCCTGGATCCAGAGCCTGTTTTGTTATCATTACACCACTGTACACAAATACCTATGCATGTGCACTCCTAAGTCATTTGTAGGAGTATGTTCTCTCAACTGGGAGATAACTATCATGAAAACTTCTAAATTCTCATATGCTCCTCTTACAAATGCAAAATGCCCTCTAAAATGCAGCCCAAACAAGAGGAAATGCCTTATGTAAATTGCAAAAGTTAGAACTTGTAGGATCTTCTGCACTTGTTCTCAGGTAAGACACCCATTCCTTTCAAACTAAGTAAACAATATTTAAATAGAATGTGGTCCACCAGCAACTACTAATGAGGCACCGCTGTTTTCTGCCATGGACATCTTCAGTTAACAGTTCGCCTGCATTTCATTTCTTTTCAGAATAAGTGGATAAGCCGTAGCCCCATGCTGCAGAGGCGGGTCTACCATTCCATGGCTGCTGTTCAAAGGAAGCTTTATGTTCTTGGAGGCAATGACCTGGATTACAATAATGACCGGATCCTCGTGCGGCATATAGATTCCTACAACATAGACACTGACCAGTGGACGCGCTGCAATTTTAACCTGTTGACTGGCAAGTACCTTTGATTAAGTAAATTAGGAGAAAGAAGAGATTCAGGAAGTTGACAAACTTGTTTTTTTAGACATCTTGAGGGCAGCTCTAAATATTAAATGCGTGATAGTAGAACAACTTGGTTTTATTACCAAAGGTGAACATTGTTTCTCTCTGACTCAGTTAAAATCTGACTCAGTCCATTGGCTGAGCATCCAGTTTCTCAGGGCCTGTGTTTACCTTTGTGTGTGTTCTCACATTGTCGAGAGAGGCATGTCAAGTCCATTATTGTCAATCAATATTCATGTAGGAACACTGGTATCAGTAGGAGGGATCAGGTGCTGAGTTAATGACTCTGTAGGAGCAATTTATTTTTCTCTTCTCACTTTTAGTCTTATTTCTTATGAGTTCAGGAGAATGGTCTTCACTGTTTATCACTGTCAGATATCGTTTTTTGCCTGTATTTTCCTAAAGAGAAAACACTGGAGATGTTCTATGCGTAGGGGTCTGGCAGCACTTCTGACCACACAGACCTATCCAGCCATCACCACGAGCGGCACTAGGGAGCGACCATCCTCATCCCAAAGTGAATGAAAAGGAAGCAGCAAATAGCCCACCCCTGACATTTCTTTATGAAGTTGAAAACTTCCTCCCTTCTTGGCTTGCGTTATTAAGATCCCTTCCCTTCCATTAAGATCACAGGCTCAAAAGGGTGGGCAGGACTGTGGCCTGAAGGCATTTTAATATGCTGAGTGGGCACTCACAGCCACTGCTGAGGAGGCCACGTTGGGGGCCTAACCAGTGTGAGAGGGTTAGATGCTTTATACTGAGCTCCTGTTTTTCTGGAAAATGATCTGAGGCCCACCTACAGCACTTAATTCTGAGTTCCCGTAGTGGTACCTTAGCCCCTTGGTCCCCCGATCTGTGATTCTGTCTGCTATAGGATCCAGCTTATTTATTACCCGAGTCAATTCTGTGTCAGCCCATCAATAAGAAGAGACTGTCTCTCTCTCTGATGGCCTCCAGGGAAGAATATGTGGTAGTGAGTTATTCTTTTTTTTTTTTTAATGGAGGAGGAACCTTTTATCATTTTGGCGTGTCTATATCTAGGGACTACCCAGGCTGGTCCCAGCTCAGGAACTTTATAATATAGTCTTAAAACTGTTGTGTATGTAAAGAAAAAGGAAAGTAGTAGCTATCAGTCTTCTTCTGTCATTTGTCTTCATTTGGGGCACACTAGGGGCATGGCTCTGTTTTATTCGCTTCTTGGGGTTGCAACTGTTACAGATGTAAGCACTTGCCTTAAAAGTATTTGTATTCAGTAGAACAAGAGGTGTTTTACATTCCTCAAATATACTTTATTTCCATTAGTATTAATTAATGGCATACAACATGGTATTAAACTCTTCTATACGGCTTATTATTGCTGTCTTTAATGCTGTATTTACTAATTTGACTGGCTGTTGAGTGTTATCACCCGGTTCTGACCCAACACTGATTCATTCTCTGAGAGTGCTTAATTCTTCCCTCTGAGACCTGGGAGGCAGGGGTTAGTTGCGGCAAAAATCCTGTGGAGTATACACGTGTGCCACAGGGGAAAACTACCCCTCAGTGGCAAAAGGGTTAATTAAGACATGCAAGGAAATGGATTTATTTTTCCTCTTTTATTCAATTCTCTTTACTTTAGGCCAAAATGAATCTGGAGTTGCTGTCCATAATGAGAGAATATACTTAGTTGGTGGATATTCGATTTGGACAAATGAGCCTCTGGCTTGTATCCAGGTGAGTGGTTGAAGTCCCCTTTTGAAGTTCATTCAAGTGGTTCAGTGAGGTTATTTTTTTGCAGTGCTGAATTGAAGGAAGAGAATATTTACATGTAGAAAGAAGATTGAGCTCCTTTGCGCAGCTAGTTCAGCCACTAAACTTCATTCTGCATCCTAAAAATGATATCTCATGATTGAGTCCTGTTGAAAATAAAGATGGGAATGAGCTTTAACAGTATACATAATATATACGGGAAGTGGGGGAAGTGGAATGCCTTTCCTTTTTTTAAAACCGAAACCTGTTGAAATCTTGGTAACTGTACTTTCACATCTGCAAAACTTATTTTCTGTATATTCCAATTCGTTCATTTAACAAATGCCCCCTACAGTGGTGGTGTTTCCTAGCAGAAGTGAGTAGTTGTGTTTTGTGATTGGTCTGCGGGGGGAAATCTCTGCCCCCAGAGTACCCTTGGCTCAACATGTGAGCAGCTCAGACTGGGCAAGTTGCTAGCTGGGCTGTTCAGAACAGCAATGGCTGTTGATATATATATAGTCAAGGTGGTATTATTTATGGTTTGTTTCTTTTACAATTCTTACCAGAGCTGTTTTTCTACTTTGAGTTCTGTGATAGCATATTGACATGTATTAGCCCTGACCTTTCCCTGATCTCCAGAAAAACATATTATAACTATTCATAATATCTAACCTCATCTTTGTGGGAAGATTTTAAACAGATGCTTCAATGTCTTTAATAGTTGCAGGACTATTAGAGCTTTTAATTTCTTCTTCACATCTCATAAGGTATGTATCTTTTTTTCAAGACACTTTTCCATGTTTTCGAAGTTTTCAAAAATGTTAGTATATAGATATTGAGTTGGTTATATTCTACTTTACATTTGTAATATTGCTTTTTTTTTTCCCTTCCATTCTTGATCTGTCTTGCCCAAGATTTGTCTGGGGATTTTAACTTATTTCTACTGTTGATATAGATAAGTAGTTTTAAGTCAGCAAAGGTAGCATAGAAATGAATATTTAACAGGCTTGTCCTGATGGAGGTAGTTTCTGATCTAACCGAGGGAACGTAATGTGTTAGTTTAAGGTATAAGATATAATTTTATATACCTATACATTGCTAAGTAATCACGACAGTAAATCAAACATCCCTTACCTCACATAGTTGCACATTTGTACTTTTTTCTTATGAGAACTTTTAAGATTTACTTCCTTAGCAAGTTTCAGATATGCAATATGCATTATGGTATAGTCAACACTAAGGACACTGCATCCCGGAACTTATCACTTTTTTGAGGTATCTTTTGACGACCTCACCCATTTCTGTCACTCCCCACTGCTTGCCTCTTGGAACTACCAATCTGTCTTTGCTTTCTATGAGTTCAGTTTTTTTTTTTTAATTCCACATAAAAGTGAGATCATAGAGTTTTGTCTTTTTCTGACATATTTTTTTGGATTGGCCAGAAAGTTCGCTGGGGTTTTTCCATAAGATGGTATAGAAAACCTGAACGAACTTTTTGGCCAACCCATTACCTAGAGTAATGATGCCCTCAAGGTCCGTATATCTTGTTGCAAAAGAAGGACTTCCTATTTTATTTTTTTTTTTCATAAAACAAAATTTTATGTAACTGAAGGATCCTTCCTGGGGCTAGTTAATTGCCTTTACAAAAAAAGAGAAAAGAATGAAATTCCAGTGTTCCAAATCAACTTGTTACACATCTATATAAACCCACAGTGTCCTAGCAAACAAAGGACTTCCTATTTTAATGTCTCTTTCTGTATATATATGTTTGTGTGTGTGTAGATAGATATATATCTCACATCTTTATCCATTCACCCATAAGTGGACACTTAGGTCGTTTCCACGTCCTGGCTATATTATATACAATGCTGTAGTGACCACAGTACAGATGTTTCTTCATGATACTGATTTTGTTTTCTTTGCATAAACACCCAGAAGTGGAGTTACTAAACTATAAGATATTTTTTTTAACTTTTTGCGGAAACTTCAAACTTTTTTCAATAGTAGCTGCATCATTACTAGGAAGCATTACAAAGCAAGTAGATAAAGGTGATGGAATTCCAGCCAAGCTATATTTAAATTCTAGAAGATGATGCTGGTAAAGTGCTACACTCAATGTCAGCAAATTTGTCAGTTTTCATTCCAATTCCAAAGAAGGGCAGTCCCAAAAATGTTCGAACTGCCAGACAGTTGTGCTCATTTCATATGCTAGTATGGTTATGTTCAAAATCCTTCAAGCTAGGCTTCAGCAGTATGTGAACTGAGAATTTCCAGATGTACAAGCTGGGCTTAGAAAAGGCAGAGGAACCAGAAATCAAATTGCCAAAATTCACTGGATCATAGAGAAAGCAAGGGAATTCCAGAAAGACATCTGTTTCACTGACTATGCTAAAGCCTTAGACTGTGTGGATCACAAAAAACTGTGGAAAATTCTTCAAGAGATGGGAATACCAGACCACCTTCCCTGTCTTCTGAGAAACCTGTGTGCAGGCCAAGAAGCAACAGTTAGAACCAGACATGCAACAACAAACTGGTTCCAAAGTGGGAAAGGAATATGTCAAGGCTATATAGTCACCTTGCTTATTTAACTTATATGCAGAGTACCATGAGAAATGCCAGGCTGGATGAATCACAAGCTGGAATAAAGATTGTTGGGAAGAAGTATCAACAACCTCAGATATGCATATGATACCACTCTGATGGCAGAAAGTGAAGAGGAACTAAAGAGCCTCTTGATGAAGGTGCAAGAGGAGAGTGAAAAAGCTGGCTTGAAACTCAGCATTCAAAACACAAAGATCATGGCATCTGGTCCCATCACTTCATGGGAAACAGATAGGGAAACAATGGAAACAGTGACAGACTTTATTTTCTTGGGCTCTTAAATCACTGCTGACGGAAACTGCAGCCATGAAATTAAAAGATGTTTGCTCCTTGGAAGAAAAGCTATGACAAACCTAGATAGCATATCAAAAAGCAGAGACATCACTTTGTCAATAGTGATCCACCTAGTCAAAGGTATGGTTTTTCCAGTAGTCATGTATAGATGTGAGAGTTGTACCATAAAGAAGGCTGAGAGCCAGAGAATTGATGCTTTCAAATAGTGGTGCTGGAGAAGACTCTTGAGAGTCTCTTGGACAGCAAGGAGATCAAAGCAGTCAATCCTAAAGGAAATCAACCCTGAATGTTCCTTGGAAGGACTGATACGGAAGGTCCAATACTGTGGCCACCTGATATGAAGAACCAACTCACTGGAAAAGAGAAAAGACCCTGGTGCTAGGAAAGACTGAAGGTAAAAGTAGAAGGAGGTGGTAGGAGATGGTTAGATAGAATCACTGACTAAATGGACATGAGTTTGAACAAACTTCGGGAGATAGTGAAGGACCGGGAAGCCTTCTGTGCTGAAGTCCATGGGGTTGCGAAGAGTCAGATCCCACTTAGCAAGAGAACAATAACAAAGCTACACCAGTTTACATGCCTTCCCTCCCTACAGTGCCCGAGGGTCACTCATCATGTACACTAATTAACTCTTCATTACATCTGGCTGTTCCCAAACAAGTCTGTTTTCAAAAAGATGAAGAAGTACATGTGTATATCTTAAGCCACTGAGGATATTCTAGAGTAGCCTCAGGATTAAGGTGATTCTGAAAGAGGCAATTCATACATTTTAATCAAGTTAAGTTTTAATCAGAGCTTGTGTTAATGGAATAAATTTCATCTCTGAGATTGGACAATAAAAGATTCTAATGTATCTGCTTTTTTAAAAAAAATGGGCATTCTGGGTAGTTCTGTGTTCCCGTAGTTACTTTGAATCAATCAAATATTTGCAAAAGCTGTGTCTGTTTCCTTGGCTGGCATGTTAGTCCCACAAAACACAGATAAACTTGATAAAAGCTTTTAAGAGCCTTTATTGTTTGTAGATAATAAGTTCATATAAGCATATGAATTGTCATTTAAAGAGAGGCTTGGAGTGTTAAGTCTTCATGGATAACAGACTCATCATGTATCTTCGATTTTAGCTATGGACAGCTGATTATGGATTACATTATCATTCATTCTAAACCACGGCTGTACAGTCTCAAGTATTTATTTTTTGGGTGACTACAGAACTATTTATTTTGGTTCATAAACAGTAGATACGTTGATGGTTGAAGAGACTACCTACATGTTCAAGCCATTTCCTTACTACTTTCTGGAAGAATATCCAGCAGAGAAGTAAGCTCATGAGAGACTGAAATAGTATTTATAAGAAGATACTGACTAGACAGTAGAAATTCCTGAGTACATATCATCAGGTTGAAAATCACAGGAGACAAGACAAGAGGGTGGAGTAGAGGACATGAGCTGACCTCGTCTATGGAAATACCAAAATCACAACTTACTGCTAAACAACTGCTGACAAATTCTGGAAGCTACCAAAAAGATACCCTACATCCACAAGATGGTAGGAGGGGTCAGTTGTGATAAAGTTCAATCCCATACACACTGGGTGGGCAACCCACAAACTAAACACTAATTATATCATGGAAGTTCTCCCACAGGAGTAAAAGTTCTGAGCCCCACATCAGGCTCCCCAGCCTGGGGGTCTGGCAACAGGGGGAGCTCCCAGAGAAGCTGGCTTTGAAGGCCAACATGGTTTAGTCACAGGAATTTCACGGGACTGGGGAAAAAAATTCCATTCTTGGAGGGCACTCACAGAGTCTTGTGTGTACCAGAACACAGGGAAAAGAGTCGTCGTCCTTGTAAGAGATTAGGCCAGACTTACCTGTTAATATTGGAGGCTCTCCTGCATGGGGGGTGGGGGTGTGTGGCTGTGAAGTCAGAATGATGTAAATCACTGCTGCGGAAGAGAATAAAGAATGAAAAGAAATAAGGATAGTCTAAGAGACCTCTGGACAATAGTAAATGCACTAATATTTGCATTATAGGGGTCCCCGAAGAAGAGAGAGTGCGAGAAAAGACCTGAGGAAATCTTTGAAGAGAAAGTAGCTAAAAGCTTCTCTAACATGGGGAAGGAGACCTTTACCCATGTCCAGGAAGCACAGAGTCCCAGGCAGGATGCATTCAAGGAGGAACATGCTGAGACAGTAATAAACTGACAGAAATTAAAGGCAAAGAAAACATGCTAAAAGCAATAAGGGAAAAAAATAATGTACAAGGAAACTCCCATAAGGTTATCAACTGATTTCTCTGCAGGTAAGGGAATGTGGCGTGATACATTTAAACTGATGAAAGGGAAGAATCTACAACCTACTCAGCAAGGCTCTCCTGGAGATTTGACAAGAAACCAAAAGCTTTACAGACAAGCAGAAGCTAAGAGAATTCAGCACCACCAGACCAGCTTTGCAAGAAATACTAAAGGAACTTCTCCAGGTGGAAAAGAAAAGGCCATGACTAGAAACAAAATTACGAATGGGAAAGCTCACCAGTAAAGACAAACATACAGTAAAGGTAGGAAATCATCTGCACACAAATATGGTATCAAAATCAATTGTGAGGAGAGCACATGCAAGATATTGGAAATGCACCAAAAAGAAAACCAATTACAGGCCAATATCACTGATGTGAACATAGATGTAAAAATCCTCAACAAAACATTAGCAACATACATTAAAGGGCTCATACACCATGATCATGATTGAACCCTGGTGGCTCAGACGGTAAAGCGTCTGCCTACAATGCGGGAGACCCAGGTTCAATCCCTGGGTCGGGAAGATCCCCTGGAGAAGGAAATGGCAACCCACTCCAGTATTCTTGCCTGGAAAATCCCATGGACAGAGGAGCCTAGCAGGCTACAGTCCATGGGGTTGCAAAGAGTCGGACACGCCTGAGCGACTTCACTTTCACAACCATGATCAAATGGGGTTTATCTCAGGGATGCAAGGATTTTTCAATATCTGCAAATCAATCTGTGATACACCACACCCACAAATTGAAGAATGAAACCCATATGATCATCTCAATAGATGCAGGAAAAGCTTCTGATAAAATTCAACACCCATTTACAATAAAAAAACTCTCCAGAAAGTAGGCATAGAGGGAGCCTAGCTAAAATAATTAAAGGCCATATGTGACAAACCTACAGCTAACATCATAATCAACAGTGAAAAGCTGAAAGCATTTCCTCTAAGATTAGGAAAAAGACAAGGATGTTTACTCATACCACTTTATTAAACATAGCTGTGGAAGTTATAGCCATTGTAATCCAAAAAGAGAAATAAAGGGAATCCAAATTGGAAAAGAGGGAGTAAAACTGTCACTGTTTGCAGATGACATGATACTATATATTGAAAATCCTAAAGATGCTACCAGAAAACTACTAAAGCTTGCCAATGAATTTGGTAAAATTGCAAGATACAAAATAAATGCAAGGAAATCTGTTGCATTTCTATACAGTAACAATGAAAGATCAGAAAGAGAAATTAAAATAATCCCATTGCATCAAAAAGAATAAGATACTTAGGAATAAAACAAAAGACCAGGACTCTGAAAACTGTTAGATGCTGATAAAAAAAATTAAAGATGATACAAACAGAAGATATACAATATCTTAGAACTGGAAAAACATCATTATAGTTATTAATAAAATGACCAATAATACCCAAGGCAATCTACAAGTTGAATAACTTCCCTATCAAATTACCAACAGCATTTTTCACAGAACTGGTACAAAATTTTTTTTTTAATTTATATGGAAGCACAAAAGACCCCAAATAGCCAAAGCAATCTTGAGAAAGAAAAACAGTTGGAGGAAAGAGGTTCCCTGACCTTCAGACAGTACTACAAAGCTACAGTCATCAAACGGTCTGGTACTGGCAGGAAAACAGAAATATAAGTCAAAAGAACAGGATAGAAAGCCCTGTGGTCAATTACACACCAGTGGTCAATTAATCTACAAGAAAGGAAGCAAGACTATGTATACAATGGAGAAAACACAGTTTCTTCAATAAATGGTGGGAAAAATTAAATTACAGTTTTTAACACAATACACAAAAATAAACTCAAAATGGATTAAATATAATCCATTTTATAAATATAATCCATCTTATAAATATAAGACCCAACACTGTCCACTCCTACAGGAAAACATAGGCAGAACACTCTTTGATATAAATTGCAGCAGTATCTTTTTTGATCTGTCTCCTAGAATAATGGAAATAAAAACAAAAATAAACAGATGGGACTTAAAGCTTTTACACAGCAAAGCAAACTATAAAAAAAAAAAACAGCAAAAGACAACCCACAGAATGGGAAAAAATATTTGCAAATGGTGCCTCTGACAAGGGATTTCCAAAATTTACAGACATCTCATGTGGCTCACTATCAGAAAAATCCAAACAAAAAATGAGAAAATCTAAATCTGTGTCATGTGTCACAGATGGTCACATCTGTCACATCTTGGTCACAGGATGACCAAGAGGCACATGAGAAGACACTCAACATCGTTAAAAATTAGAGAAATACAAATCAAAACCACAGTATCACCTCACACCAGTCAGAACGGCCATCATCAAAAAGTCTACAAACAATACATGTTGGAGAGTGTGGAGGAAAGGAAACTCTCCTACACTGTTGGGAATGTAAATTGGTACAACCATGAGGGAGAACTATACGGAGGTTCCTTAAAAAGCTAAAAATAGAGCTACCACATGATCTAGCAATCCAACTCGAAGGCATGCATCTGAAGAAAACCATGTTTCAAAAGGATACGTGCACCGCAATTTTCATTGCAATACTGTTTACAATAGCCAAGAAATGAAATCAACCTAAATGTCTATCAACAGGAATGGATAAAGATGTGATACATATATACAATGGAATATCACTCAGCCATTAAAAAGAATGAAATAATGCCATTTGTAATGACATGGATGGACCTGGAGATTATCATGCTAAGTGATGTTGGAGAAAGTCAAATTATCATATGATGCTATTTTTATGCAAAATCTAAAAAAAATGATACCAATGAACTTATTTACAAAACAGAAACAGACCCACAGACTTAGAGAACAAACGTATGGTAACCACGGGGGCAGAGTCGAGGGGGAGGGGATTTGAGGTTGGCATGTGCATGCTACTGTATTTACAACAGATAACCAACATGGAGCTACTGTATATCACGGGGTACATGGCTCAGTACTCTTAACAACCTAAATGGGAAAAGAATTTCAAAAAGGATAGATATATGTATAATTGAATCACTTTGTCATATACCTACAACTATCAACATTGTTAACCAACTATATTCCAGTGTAAGATAAAAATTAACAACAACAACAAAAAAAACCCCAAATTTTTTAAGCTCCAAAACACTGAATAAATTGAGATATGATCTGTGAAGGAAAAAAGTATAGGAAAAAAAAAAGAAAAAAGTATAGGAAAGAGTGGAGAAAATAGTATAGATGTTAAAAATATCAAAAGTTTTAAGTTTTTTTTTATAAGTCACAAATATGTAGAATTCTTGGATTCTAAAGGCATGGCTGACTAAGATTAGTGAAAGTCACACTTAAATAGTTCAGACTGGTCTGTTAACATCCAGAAGGACTAGTCTTTTTTTTTTTTTTCTCCCCATGTTGAAAATACCAGCCAATAACCTGTCTATTAGAATGACCCTTCTGGGCTCATCATTAACGTTTACTTAACTATCTTTTGTAGTATTCAGCCACACAGGGATGAAGCATGTCAAATGTTGAGAAACCATACTTTTTTATCTTCTTTTCTGCTATGTGACTGACCACAAACTGTTTAACCCATTATGAGGACAACTGAAACAAGAGAAAAGCTGAGATGCTCTTAAATTCATACTTTGAAGATTAAGCTTTGGACTTGTTGGTAACACTTACCCGTGGAAGACGTTAAGTCCTGAGGAGTCAGGTGCCCTCGTTAGTTCAGTGGGTGTGTAAGCAAGCAGCTGGCACAGAGCTCGACTCTAGCCTGGTATCCCGGGGATGACAAGCATCAAGGAGCAGCTGCCTAGGTGATTAGTCCGGGCTGTCAGATCACCTCCACCGCTCTTCACCTAGGATTACTTCTTCTTGGCTGGAGGATATGCTGCCAAGTTGGCACCTCCTTCTCCCCAATGCCTTCTGTCTGCCAGCTTTCACAGGAGTGTACTGGAGAAAAACCACCAACCTTTTTGTTTCCTCCATCTTACAGATTAAATAAATTACATCTGCTTAGTGGCTTCCCAGGTGGCATAGTGGTAAAGAATCTGCCTGCCAATACAGGGGACGCAAGAGACATGGGTTTAATTCCTGGGTTGGGACGACCCCCTGGAGGAGGACATGGCAGCCCGCTCCAGTATTCTTGCCCGGTGACTGCCGTGGACAGAGGAGCCCGGTGGGTTCCAGTCCGTGGGGTTGCAGCGTTGGACTTGCCTGAGCACGCACATAAGCACTTACCGTACACAGTCTCTCTCGGTCCAGGAAACCAGACAAAAGTTCTCTGGATGGTGACTTCGGCTTTTGCGTTCTAAAAATGTATTCAGTCGGGGAGGGGATGTCACAAAATGGCATGAAATCCTTATTCTTTCTTGGGTTGCAATCCTCAGACAAAAAACTGGCTCTACCGTTCACTAGCTGTGTGACCCTAATTAAGTCACTCAGCCAGTCAAATTCACAGGGTGGGGGAATAATACTTGTCACATTGAGCTTTAAGTTCTCCAGGAAAGAATATAAGAATAACCAAGAAATGCTTGAAAATGAACGAGACATGCTCTTACCCAAAGTAACTGAAAATGTGCTACTGTAGGAAGATACATAAATCAACAACAGAGAACAAAGAAAAATCTGTATGTCGCATGTATTGAGCTATTTAAAATTAGTAGTGACAGGGCATATTGTTCAGTAAATGGGATGGGACAGCTAAATGTCCATTTGGAGAAAAAAAGCTACAGGTTTGATCTTTCTTTTATTCTAGGCCTTACTGATGTCCTCTTCTTTATGGGCTTGGATCCCCAAATCTCAAGGGCCCCTTTCATCTGAAATAATGCATTATTGCATTAAAAGCTTAAGAATTATCCACGTAGGTGACAGATGTGGGCATCAGAGTGGACGAGGCCACTTAAGAGTGCCACAGGGTCTGTGGTTGGAATATTGGGGCACGTCTGCATTTAGGAAGTGGCTGGAAGAAGTGGACCAAAGTGGCTGGCAACAGGACAATATGAATGACAAACTTTTTTTTTTTTTTTAAGGTCATAGAACCCAAGGGAGGAAAAGTTTTAAATGAAGTTAGAGGAAGCTCATATGAAGAGAGGATAAGATGATTGAGGGCTAGGAGTTTTATGGGTTCAACAAATATGACATGACCAGCTTGTCTTATAAAAGCATCTTCCTAGTAGTAAAATTAAACCAGAAATCAGTGAGGTGACAGCAGGCACTGACTGACAAAGATTCTTTTCCATATAAGGAAAGAGATGAAACTCCAGTTTAACAAGGAAATAACTGGGGAAAAATCTCCAGAAGCAACTGATTTCCCTGAACCTGCTATGAAGCTATAATGTTCTCTGTGCCAGACCCTGAGCGAGATGATCTCACCAGTTTTCAAAGCAAAGCTGCAAAGTCAATGTTGTTTTCACACTGCAGATGAGGATTTGTAAGCCAGCATACAAACAACGTTTACTAGTTTGGGCAAGTTACTTAACCAATCTAAGGCAGTTTTATTAAAGGACAATAATGCTGCCTACATCTCAACACTTGTTCTGAAGGCTAAATGATTATAAATATATGTACATACACATAAGTGTGTAGAATAGCATTTTACAGGAACTAAATACATATTTCTGGTACAACACTGTGAGAAAAATATCAGTATGTAAGATATAGTCATGTCAGCATAACTGAAATTAACTGCAGGTTTTCTTTCATGTGGACACAGCTTTACTTTGAACCACCACCTTTAACATACAGATTTCTCCCTTCCTTTGTAGGTACTCGATGTAAGTAGAGAAGGCAAAGAAGAAGTCTTCTATGGGCCTAGACTCCCTTTTGCTTCCAACGGAATAGCAGCATGCTTCCTCCCCGCTCCGTACTTCACATGCCCTAACCTTCAGACTCTTCAAGTGCCTCACCACCGGATTGGCACTGTCTGAAAAGCCAGTGCTCTTAATAACCGTCATGAACAGCAGGAAAAAAAGCCTGGCTTTTGGATACTGGGCATGAAGACACTCAGTGCTCAATGCTTCCTTGTTCTGTTTTCTAGATCTTATTATATTCAGATAAACATAAGCAAAAAATGAAGTTTTCTAAAATACACATGACTGAAAACGCTTGTCACTCTCCTCCGTGTGTGTCAGTATACAGTGTGTGTGACTTTTACTGCGGTGTTAGCCTAGAGCCGACTGAACGGTCTGTGGGTCTTTAAAGCGTTCCTTATACACCTTGTCTAATGGGTGCTGTCCAGGACACTACCCTCTTAGTGAGGCAGTTTGTTTCACAAGTACTGCCATCAGTGATCTTCAGAAACATTGTCAGTACTTAATCTCTTTACTGAACCCTGGGTTTGCAATTTTTCTGTTAAAAATCCAACATTATACAGCACTGCTGTAGAAGCAGAGTCCTCGCCATTATGACATCATGAATTTTTAAATGCCGTATTTTATTCACGGTAATATGAATAACCAAGGGGCACTGGGACAGCAGATGGAGGACCCGGATTTTTCCCCTTAGTTGCTCTGTGACCTTGGCTTAACTTTACAGTGCTTCAGTTTTCTCACTTTTTAAGGAGGGCAATTATTGATTTACTATCAATTCAGAAGAACGTTGTGAGGATTAGACAAATACTCTGAAGTACTTTGCCTAAGAAAAAAATATCACTCAAATTACAAGGCATTTTACTGTCTTTAGAACTTTGTAATTGAACTGGGAGATTATTTTTGAAGTTTAAAAATTACTGGATAGAACTTGGAAGACATGCTATGAGATGATTCTGAAAAGCGTGTGAAAGAGACATACTAATTAGAAAACAGGGAGTTTACCAAAGCCAAAGATTCCTACACTTTTACAAACCCTTGCCTCAAATTCATTTAAGACTGTTTAGTGAAAAGTGACATTTTAAAGCTCAAAAAAAAATTAGTTGGACTAACTTTGGTATCATAAAGTGCTTTGACATAAATTTGAACCTAGAATTGGTAGTTCTAATAAAAGTTTTTCCACTTTGTTAAAGGTTATGTCAATCTTCAGCGCTTGTGGGATTCTTCTCCATCACCAATACATATTACTACCATTTTTAATGATACACAAGAATTTTTTTAGGCTAGGTTTTTGGATTTGCTTTTTCTATAACAAAAAGTTAAAAAATTAAACAACTCAGTAATCGTATTTGAACGTAAATTCCATAACTATAATGTGAGTTTTCCCCCTTTCTCTAATCTTGTTACGATAAGTCACCTTTCTTAAAAGGAAGATTTCACTTTTTTTCCTTGGTATAGTTTAAGCATTCAGCAATCCTTGGCTTATAGGAAACTGTCATTTTGTTCATGTAGCCACTTTTAGTAAGCAGAAGTGAATGAAAATATTTTTTATCCTAAATACAGAAATCACTAACTTTATATATTATATAATACCTAAAACACTTATTTTAAATATGTATTAAATATCAATATATTAAAAATAAATATATAATTTTTGGCTGTTCAGATTAAGGGGAGAGGGGAGACTAGGGTAAGAAAAAGAGTGGTAAAACTTTAAAAGAAAAGATTTTAAGTTTAGACAAAAAACCTCAGAGGAGTATTTGTACAGTTCTGAAAGTTGATAATTGATATTTAGAAGGAAAACAGAGTCTCTTTATAAGGTATAAACCATCTAAATTTTAAAAAATGCCTTACTTACAGTGTGAGGAGAGTGGACTCCAACATTTCAGAAATCTTTCCAACAAGGACCTACACAATTATTTTCGATTTACTAAAATTTCTACTTGACACACAGATTTCTTCTGGAATTTTACCTTATAAAACAATCTATTTTTTTAAACAATCTATTTTTAATCCTAGATTCTCCACCCAATTATTAAAAGGGAAATGGTCTTGAAGTGAACTTGACTGATAAATGGAAAGGCAGTCTGAGATTATTCTCATTTGTGAAAACTTCTAACCATTTAAAACAAATCAGTATATACTATCAAACCTTTCCTTGTATAGTATTACTCAGTAATAACTGTATAATTGTATAATAGTAATGATACTATAAAATTGAAGTCAATTTTTATATAAATTTTACATTATTTTCAGAAACATATACTTGTAAACAAAGAATAGCATCCAAAGTACAGAAACCCTTCCCCACAAAGAAAAAACCCAGATCACTTATAATTTGATCCTGTCCCTCAAATTACCAATCATAAGAGCTAATAAGAAAAATTCTAGAGAACAATGGTTGGTCATAAAAATCTAAGCCCACCGAAATTATTCAAATACATGTTTTCTACTATAGTGAACTATTCCACAGTAATACATCTTCCATTTGCACTCTTCAAAGACCATATTGTATTTGTATTTATTAATTTCAATTTCCATAAAACCATGAAACTTAAAACAATTTAAATATTACTTCAAGATTGTACTTTAAAAAAGAAAAAGCAGTAACACAGATATTAGCAGTTTTCTTACTCTACCAGGAAAAGTCAGAAAAGACATGAATCTCTAAAATAATATGTATGTAAAATGCAGTAAAATTCCTTAGATCTTTAAGAGCGAAATGCCCATTTGTTATTTTTAGGGTATTTTCCACACCATTTCTCTCTGTATTTTCCTCACAGTGTAGCCATATGTATGTTGTATACCCTCAGCCATTAAAATAGCTGAAAACTTACCTTTCTTTTAAGGCAGAGTATAAAAGCAACAGGAGTAAATAAGATAAAAAATATTCCTCTAGGTAACATGGTTCGTTTTTATTTTGCTTTTCAAAGAGTCAATCTGTCATAAAGAGGAAGTTGAATAATCACAAGTGTAGTGCAAGTTGAATATATGCATTTTTATTATATCTCATTACTTTGTACACAAATAACTTAAAACGTGTGTATAAAATAGAAATGCCCGGAATTTTTCTAAAAGCATAATTCACAAGTGCAATGAACTGGGTAACTATCTTCACACCAAAAACTTCAATAAGCAGAAGTTGGTCTGTTCTAATCATTTGATACTGATTTTGGTAAACTGAACAATATGGTTTATCACAGAATCAAAATATAAATCTCATATCTTACATCAAATATGTGAAAGAATATACTATTTTGCTAGTTCCCCAACTGTTTTACACAAACAGAGCCTATTATTTATAGTAGCATACTCTCCACTTGACTGACAATGCAATATTTTTAACCCTAGGAGGAGGAGGCAGGAGATCAGTTTTTGGAAGATAAAAGGTTTATGTAAAAAAAAAAAAGAGTATGAATCAAAACCCAGTGGTTTAGAACAGATAACACAGTTTTTGATGAAGTTTCTATGATATCTGCCTTTTATCTCTGAAAAAAAGTGTTAAGTTGATGCGCAGAACTTAGAGAAAGTAGTTTTCTTAAAGGTTTTTCCCAACTGTAACAGCTTGTCAAATTCTTATATGATTATATAATCCTAAAAATAAAAACTGCCAAGCTTCTGTGAATGTACATGGAAAGGAGTCCATGTAATTAGTTATAAATAGTAGTTTTAAAGATTTGTGATGAAGTACGGAAGATAAAAATAACAGTGTGTAGTGAAGATACACACCTAACAACCCACAAATAATTTTTTTTACTTACCCCAAAAAACAAAAAAGTCAAATATGCTTAGTAAGAAAATAAAATATGCTAGGGATAAGGAAGGATGTAAAAGTTTATACTGTGAAACTCTTCCAGTACAAATGCACTGAATACTGAATGCTTTTGTACAGGGGCAATACACCCATGTTGTCTTCTCCCCTAAGAAAACCTAATTAAATGTTCAACTGAAATTTAAATCATAACCAAATCTGAGTGTCTAATAAAAGTCCTTTTCATCGCCGTGTTGTCCTTCAATCATCTTTTACACTCCACCTGATATTTTACAGAAACTGACTGGGATACTTAGGTATAGAAAGTCAAAGTGTTAATCACTGAGGAGTGTCCGACTCCACTCAGTGTGAAGAGTTGACTCACTGGAAAAGACCCTGATGCTGGGAAAGATTGAGGACAGGAGGAGAAGGGGACGACAGAGGAGGAGATGGCTGGATGGCATCACCGACTCAATGGACCTGAATTTGAGCCCACACTGGGAGATGGTGAAGGACAGGGAAGCCTGGCCTGCTGCAGTCCATGGGGTTGCAGAGTCGGACATGACTGAGCAACTGAACAAGTGTCTGACTCTTTGCAACCCCGTGGGCTGTAGCCCACCAGGCTCATTTGTCCATGGAATTCTCCAGGTAAGAATACTGGAGTGGGTAGCCATTCCCTTCTCCAGGGAATCTTCCTGCCCCACAGGTGGAATCCAGGTCTCCTGCATTGCAGGCAGGTTCTTTAACATCTGAACCACCAAGGAAGCCTAACATGTATATTTTAATTTTCCTAATTGAGTATCTTAAAGTTAGGTTTCTGTAGAAAGGGTGGTAAGCTGGCAAACTAAATGAAGCCCACAGTGTAGAATGAACATGTCATTCAGCAAAAGTAGCCAAGACCGTCTACTCTCCTGCTTGAGTCGAGTTTGGAAAGAGAAAGTATAGTGTCAGGTGGCAGAAATTCTCCTGACAGAAGGGCTTCAATGTCAGATTAACAATGGGAAGTAAATGGAGGTCCTTGAGCAGAAAAGTAACAAGATGAAAGTAGTCTTCTAGGAACATTAACGTCAGAATTATGTGAAGAATAAATTTCAATAATCCGGAGATAAGGAGGCGATTATAGTGCCTAATAAATTTGGATGCACTTGATGGCAAAAAGAAAAAAAAAAGCAAGAGTTTGTACTGCTGATCAGATGAAAAGTGGGGAACAATGAAGAATCCAAGAAACATCAAGGTTAAGTGAACTGGGAAAGTGGTGTATGCTCTGAGTAGAAAATGAAGGCAAAGACTGTCACCTTTTCTGGAAAAGAAGGTGACAAAGGCAGCTTGATGTTGCCCTGAGATTCCAGGAGAATCTAACTAGATAGGTTTAGAGAAAAAGTAGTACTAGATACAGATGTGAAAGATAAAGTTATTAGCTAGTCTTCTCAGTTCACTACCAGAAGAATGTTGGGACAGAGCGGGTGAAGGGCCAGATCTTACCAGTGGGGACAAGAAGGGAAACTGTGTATGTAGGAAAAAGCAGTATTGCTGAGGAAGGCATGAGAAGATAGAAGAGAATGCAGTCACAGGGGCGCCAAAGCCCAAGGAAAATGACAGCACATTCCAGATTCGACCACAAGAGACTGGCTTACCTTAACAATGGTAGAAGCAGTCGCCTCAGATATTACAGGGATTTTAGGGGGAAAAGAACATCAAGGAAGCAACTATAAGGTTATTCTAAGTCTGGGAATGGAAAGAGATAAGACTATAGTAATAAGGGTCAGTGAAGATTTTTAAGAAATGGAACTGAATCATAAATTTTCTTTTTTCTTCAATGAATAAAAGTTTCTTTAAAATTTTACTGATACACAAATTAAAAAAATATACATGTTACAGACTTTCTTGTTACTGAGTTTTAAGTATAAATTTATTCTTAATATACACAGGTACATATCCTAATGCATGATTCAGTATCAGATTTTCTTAACCCTTAAAAAGTTTCATAAGATAAGAGCAAGACTATCTAAGACATCTTTATCAATTTCCCTTGGGGAGGAATACACATACACACACACACACACATAAATAACCCTTTAAAGGCACTCCATTAAATATTTTAAATTTCAACTGCTAAAACTTGCAAAATAATACATCATTAGTAAGTCACTATTATAATGAAATTCATTGCTATGACGTCTTCAGTAACCTTAAAAGAGGCTTTTAGTCATCCCATTTATTTAATTAGTTTATTTAGGGGTAAAATAGACCATTTATAAGTCATGAAGTCCTTAAGACTTCACAAATTCCTATTAGGAAAGGGCTACTAACTAACTATAGTTTCCTGACTGCAGTGCAATTCATTTTAAAAGATACTTGAGCCAGAAAAGGGCTGAAAATGTTTTCCTGAAGGAATAGTAAAACCATGATAAACACTAGAGGCCCCAGAAGAGAACAAATTCTTTCAAAGTTAGCAAACATGACATGTAAGAAGTGGAAGCACTCATCTAGGACATGCCATTAGAGAAGAGCAAAATTGAGAAGTTTCTTTACTTTTGTGCATGAGATACAGTAATCATGTCTGTGTGCCTAACAGAATGTAGGTCACCAAATACTTTCACATACATTTTAATTACATGATTATAAATCAGTTATCCCACTGATTCTTACCAGAACATTGTGAAATTTCAAGAAGTATTATTACTCATTTTTCTCCATGAAGAAACTAAGACTAAGAAAAGATTAGGAATCTGCTCACGGTCACAAAGTAGGGCTGGGTTTAAGACCCCCATGGGTTCTCAGCACTAAGATTGGAACTGTTTTTACCCAATAATGCTCACTATAAAAAGGAGTCAAGGACAAAGCCCAACCAGTAAAATAAATCTGAAATTTCAGATAGTTAAAGGGTTGAGAGATGAATTGCTACAGGAAACTAAGCTGGTTCCCTGCAAATATGTAAGATGCCAGTTTATAAGAGGCTCTAGCTGAGGAGCAAGTAGATAATTCGGCTGACTTTCCAGAACTCTTCTGTTAATTTGTAACCTTAGAAAATTTCCAGAATATTATTTATTCTCTTTTTAAAGGCTCTTATTTATCCTCCTCTTGATATGACAACTCCAAAAGAAAGGATGAATAGAGAAAAACATCTGGCAACTGTTGGACCCAAAGTATAAACACTGTTAGCCCAAGTTAAAAAAAAAAAAAAATATATATATATATATATATATCTGTATAATCCCTTAGCCAGATTCAGTTTCATTGCTCAGAGTTAAGTGTGCTCTGAAAAAATTTTATTAACTTGCCTCAAACATAGTATAAAAAAGGATAACAAATATACAGTCCTATCTCCTGACCATTCCTCAAAAGAAACAAAACAATAAAAACAAGCAAAGAAGAAAGCAACCAAGTGACAAAACCAGCACAGGGCAGCCAGGCAAGGTGAAATAGTGTCATGATTAAACATAACTTGTAAAGAAACAAAAAATAGAAATAAGTTACTTGCAAGGCAAAAAGTCAACACTACAGTAAAACGCCCATGGATCAATCAGTACAAACCTGCATAGACATGCACAGACAACACTCCCAGATAGGAAAACTTTAAGTTTCTTTAGTTTACTAAAACTGCTTCAAAGCAGAATGCAGTTTTACCAAGTTCCAAAGATTCTATAACATATTTAACTTTTATTTCCTTATTTATATACTTTATACTTACAGGTATGTACGGAAAAGATCCTATAAAGTATTTTAACAGAACATTATACAATTAATAAAGGTAGGAGTCAAATGGCACAAAGTGGCTTTAGGTAGTTATAATTAATGTTGAGGATGAAATCACAAAATAGATTCGACATGATCATTTTGCAGGTTCTGTATCTCATCTTGTCCCACTTGTCCTAGCTGAGATAAAAGCTTGCTATAGGCTTCCCTGTAAAGACAAAAGAAGAGAGAGATATACGTTTATTGTTGTTGTGCAGTCGCTAAATCGTGTCTGACTCTGTGAAGTCATGGACTGCAGCATTCCAGGCTTCCCTGTCCTTCACTATCTCCCAGAGTTGGCTCAAACTCATGTCTATTAAAGTCGGTGATGCCATCTAACCATCTCATCCTCTGTTGCCTCCTTCTCCTGCCCTCAGTCTTTCCAGCATCAGGGTCTTTTCTCTTTTAAAACAATCTCTTTAGAAGATACAGACTTAAACCACCATGTTTCATTACTCTAAATGGTCCAGCACTATATTCAGTCATGAGCCTATAGGGAAAAAAAAAAGAGCTTTTATCTATTTTTGACCAAAAGCATATTATCTAGTTGAGTCACTAACCCTATTCACCAGAATAGACTCCAAATCTTTATAAATGGGAAAATAGGCCATTACTAGAAAATGAAACTAGATTTTATAATCATTGTCCAAAAGGATATAATCAAATTATCAAACATACCTTTGTGCAGTATTTCTGCCAAGGCCCGATTTCCGCTCTGAATTCTTCAGAGACTGAGTAAGGGCAGGAACCAAGTGGATAACAACCTGCGGGTCCAATGCTGCTACTGCTTCTAAAATGCTGTAAATCTGATAATCATATCTCATACCATAATCTTCAATAAACTGCCTGAAAGTAAAACAGGTTACTTAGAATTACTCTTGGGGCAATTGCTCTGGCTAGTATCTATCTAGCCCAATTACAGCAACGAGCTGTAACCTGAATGCAAGAAAAACACTTTATGTAAGATTATCATAAGGATTTATGACAGACGCCATACAAAGACTGAAACTTGAAAATAAAGAAAAGAAATGGCTTCAGCGTGAGCCATGACCAGAGTGAGGGCATTAAGAAGGAGAGGGAAGAGTTGGAATCCCAAGAGGAAGAATTAAGAGGGAAAAAATCTAACACCAGGGAATTTCCGGCTACACTCTGCATGTGGTTAATCTGGGTGTTAAGGGTGTAGCAGAGACTAAAATAGAACAGGAGTCCAGCTTCCTGGTTATTTTGTGTATCTTTTAGTTAATTTTTCCTATCTCTAGATAAATCAAACAGTATTTCTATGAGGAAAGCAAGTTAGTTCTAATAATTTTTATATTCCTTAATTGAACAAGAGACTTTAGACCCACAGAAGAATACAATATGAAGAATACATAATATATAAATAATTATATTTATATAATTATACATATATATAAATAATATATAATTCTATTATATAAAAAAGAATTATATATTTTAACTATAAAATTTCTACTCTTCCCACCTTAGCCAAAAGTCACCTCTCTTAGTAAACTGTAGTTAACAAACATGTAATCTTTGTTCATATAAAATCCTTCCTCATCTCTTAGGGTTTTACAGTTTTCTTAAACCCAGTATTTATTTCAAATGATCACAATTTTTTAATTAAACTTAGTATTTATTTCAAATAATCACAATTTTTATATTCTATAAACAAACTGTAAATAACTGACAAGTCGCAACTACGTGATAAGAAAGCAAGCCGAGGAATCAAAAATCCCCCACAGAATGAAGGAAATGGACCCAAACTATTCAACAGTGGTGCTATGGTAGAGATACATGAAATGAAGGTCAATGGGTAGAAACTAGGAGAAAGATATACTTTAAAAGTACTGCCTTAACAGAAAGCCTAAGAATCTATATGGTGCAAGGCAGGAAAACAGAAACAAAAGAGAAAATGTTCTACAAGTTGCAGTTATTCTGATGAAGGGAAAACATCTATATATAAAGTCTGTGCTTCACAAATTACATCCAATGGAGCTTTGTGGGTTCACGGCGTCGAAAGTGAACAGGAAGACCAGTGACAGGCACGTCCACACCGGATGCTGAGTGGCATGTTTAGCAGCTCCAAAGCCTGTGTACCTGTTAACCATGCCTCACGTTTTCCACTTTTCCCTCTGAAACACATGCAGGCATCTTCCTTACTAAATTCTCAGGTAATTTTAAGTCCTCTTTCTCCCTAGTAATTTTATTTTTTAATAAAACAACAACATAGCAAAACTACTGCCAAAAACATCATAATTGGAACTACGAACAAGTAGTAACACATTATGTTTTGGATAATTAGTTATTTAAAAAACATGTTGACTGTCAAATGGCTGGCAATAGTCTCCTTGCCAGTTGGCATATTTTCCAGTTACCTAAACACAGAAGTCAGCTGGGCGGCAGGTTCTCCTCCTGACCCCACTTGGCAGGCTTTGACCATGCATTGCAGGTTCTCGGTGGCCAGCCTTTTAACTAGGAGGGAAAATTACAGCATTACACATTGTGCCTGAATTCACCATCTGGATCCTCATTTTCATGAGCACTCTAGATTTAGAAAAACATGTTGTTTTCTTAAAGTATGTACATGCTTTTTTGTTATTTTTCAAAGTGAAATAGTTATGAGCTTTTTGTTTTGTTCTAAAGTCTCCCTATCTTCCATTTTAAGAAAATATAAAACACTTGAGTCTATTTTTCACATGTGACTGAAAAAATACCGTAACTGAAAAAATATATGTGAAGATATGCATTTTTTGTCAGAAAAGAGTCCATATTCAAAAATGTTCTACCCTCCTAATACCGCAAACACTGCTACACACTGACAACAGATAATCTTTAATAATTCAGCTGACTTACAGATTGATTTTTTAAATTCATATTCCTTCCATTCACAAATACATATGTTCAGTTCAGTCACTCAGTCGTGTCCGACTCTTTGCGACCCCATGAACCGCAGCACGCCAGGCCTCCCTGTCCATCACCAACCCCCAGAGTCCACCCAAACCCATGTCCATTGAGTCAGTGATGCCATCTAACCATCTTAGCCTCTGTCGTCCCCTTCTCCTCCTGCCCTCAATCTTTTCCAACATCAGGGTCTTTTCCAATGAGTCAGCTCTTCGCATCAGGTGGCCAAACTACTGGAGTTTCAGCTTCAGCGTCAGTCCTTTCAATGAACACCCAGGACTGACCTCCTTTGGGATGGACTGGTTGGATCTCCTTGCAGTCCAAGGGACTCTCAAGAGTCTTCTCCAACACCACAGTTCAAAGGCAAAATCAATGCTTCGGCACTCAGCCTTCATTATAGTCCAACTCTCACATCCATACATGACCACTGGAAAAACCATAGCCTTGACTAGAGGGACCTTTGTTGACAAAGTAATGTCTCTGCTTTTTAATATGGTGTCTAGGTTGGTCATAACTTTCCTTCCAAAAAGTAAGCGTCTTTTAATTTCATGGCTGCAATCACCATCTGCAGCGATTTTGGAACCCAGAAAAATAAGTCAGCCACTGTTTCCACATCTATTTGCCATGAAGTGATGGGACCGGACGCCATGATCTTAGTTTTCTGAATGTTGAGCTTTAAGCCAACTTTTTCACTCTCCTCTTTCACTTTCATCAAGAGGCTCTTTAGTTCTTCTTCACTTTCTGCCATAAGGGTGGTGTCATCTGCATATCTGAGGTTATTGATATTTCTCCCGGCAATCTTGATTCCAGCTTGTGCTTCATCCAGCCCAGCGTTTCTCATATGTCGTAAATTAGAAACTACCAATAGTTCATATTTTCTTAAAATTAGATTTATATATTTGTTGTTGTTCAGTCACTAAGTTGTGTCTGACTGTGACACCAGGGACTGTGTATATAACATAAATCCGCCAGTTGATGGTGTGTGTATATATATATATGTATATATACATATATATGTATGTATGTATATATACATATATATATATATAAAATCAAGTATTGTTGATGCTAATTTTCTTATTAAAGACAGCAAAGTTACAAAGAGACCATTTACATTCTTTCAGTATTTAACCAAATCCTTTACAGCTGTGCACTTCCACATAAAAATGGTAAAAAAAAAAAAAAAAAAAAATCAAGAAAGAACCAAAAATTCACCGTGTTCCAAGTGCTAATACATTTTTTATGCTGCTTTTGGCATATTAAGTAGCTGGGGAGAAAAATTACTTTCTCTAAAGAATAAAAATATTTTCATGAAGTAATTAGCCTCCAACTAATAAAAATAAATGAAAAAAAAATTTCTCAGAAACTGTAATCCACTATGGCAAGAGTACACATGAACCTAACTTAATTAAGTAGCAGATGTTTTCAATAGCATGAGGATAGTGGAAAAGGAAGAGATAGAATACTTGTCTTTACTGAACAAGTAAGTTATCATATTAGATGCAATTCTAGAGCCAGTATAAATGATTCTTCTTAAAGATGCTTCTTTGAAAAAAAAAAAAAAATCCACAAGTTCTTTTGTGGAAAAAGTACCAGAACATGAAGAAATACAGTTCATAAAGTATTAATAGTAAGCACTATTTCTTAAAAATAACAGATTTAGGTATAATTCACATGTAAAAACTAACCTTTTAAACTGTACAGTTCACTGGCTTTTAGTATATTCAGAAGAATTGTGAAGCTGTCACCACTATCTTATTTCAGAACATTTTCATCACCTCCCTCCAAAACCTTATAACTATTAGCAGTCATTCCCCATGTTCTTCCTCCCTCAGTCCCAGGAACCACTGATGTACTTTTTGTCTTTATGGATTGTCTGTTCTGGGAATTTCATATAGATGGAACCATACAGATTTGGTCTCATGTAACTGCCTTCCTTTCCTTAGCAAAATGTTTTAAGGTTCACCCGTGCTATGGAGCATGTTAGCACTTCATTCCTTCTCATGGTCAGACACCATTCCATTATATGGATTGACTTCTTCTTGTTTATCAGTTCATTAGATGATCAGTTGATGGATATCGGGGTTGCCTCCATTTTGGCTATTACAGATAACACTGTCGTGAGCATTAGTGTACATGGTTTCCAAAAAAAAATCTATCCTCTTTGTTTATTTCTTTAAGTGAACTGGGCATTGTTTTTAAAAACTGGGTTATCTTTCAGCTTTTTTGTTTTAATAACAGCTTTATTATCATATAATTTATATACAATATAATTCACCCATTTAACACGTACAATTCAATGGTTTTTAGGATAATTACACAACTGTGCAACTGTCACTGCAATTTTAGAACATTTTCTTTATCTTGAAAAGAAACACTGCTCCCTTTAAAGCTCTTACCTCCTATCCTCCAGTACCCCCTCAGCAACCAGTAATCTACTTTCATACCCCCTGAGCAACCGCTAATCTACTTTCCACCTCTGCAGATTTAACTACTCTGGATATTTCATATAAATAGAACCATATAATATATGGTCTTGTGTTAAACTGGCTTCTTTCACTTATAATAATGTTTACAATACATTCTATAGCAATACACACTGTAGCAATACTTCCTGCAGCATGAATTAGTACTTCACGCCTTATATTAAATATATATTGAATATTATATCCAAATAATATTCTCTTGTATGAATAGATCACATTAAAAAAAAATCCATCCATCAGCTGATGGTGAGGCTCACCTTTGGCTATTATAATACTGCTACAAATATTAAAGTACAAGTTTCTGTGTGGACATATGTTTTCATTAATCTTGGGTACATATTAAAACTTAGGAGTGCATTGCTAGGTCACAAGGTAACTCTATGTTCAACTATTTGAGGAATTACTAGACTCTCTTTCCAAGTAGCGACACCATTTTACATTCCCAAAAGCAGTAAATGAGGATGCAGATTTCTCCATGTTCTTGCCAATTCTTGTTGTTATCTTATTCGTTATAGCCAACCTAGTGAGCGTGAAGTGGTATCTCATTGTAGTTTTGATGTGCATTCCCCTCATGACTAATGACAGTGAGCACTTTTTCAGGTGTTTTAAAGCCACTTGCTTACATTCTTTGGAGAAAACTGTATTCAAATCCTTTGCCTGTTTTTTTTTTTTTAAATACTGAATTTTATTCTTCATATACTCTTGATACAACTTCCTTATCATATCAGTAATATGCAAATGCTTTCTCCCATTCTCTGAGTTGTCTTTTTATTAATATTTTTTTGACAGTGCTCTTTGAAACACAAAAGTCCTTTATTTTGATTAAGTCCAATTTATGTCTTGTTCTGTGGCTTGTGCTTTTGATGTCCTGTTTAAGAATTCATTGCCAAATCCAAGATCATGAAGATTTACTCTTGCTTTAAGAGTTTTATAGTTTTAACTCTGACATTTAGGTCTATAATCCTGTTTTAGTTAATTTTTGCATATAGTGTTAAAATAAAGGTGCAAGTTCAATCTTTTGAATTTGGCTATCCATTTGACCTAGCACAATTTGTTGAAAAGACTATTTTCCCACTATTGAATCATCCTGGCACCCCTGTTTAAAGAAAAGTCAGTTGACCACAGATACATGGGTTTATTTCTGGACTTTCAATTCTATCTCACTGATCTATATGTCTATCTTCATGCCAACACCACACTGTTTTGATTACTGTTGCTTTGCACTAAGTTTTCAAATTGAAAAGTTTATCTTCCAACTTTGTTCTTCTTTAAGATTTTTTTGGCCATTCTAGCTCCCTTGTAGTATTACATGAATTGTAGAATCAGTCTGTCAACTTTGCTACAGAGAAGCTTGCTGAATTCTGGTAGGGAACCTTGCTGAACTTATTTATTAATTCTAATAGTTTTCAGTGGGTCCTTAGGATTTTCTATATATATATATGATATCATATGTATATACATATAAATCCAAATAGTATAGTCAAAGCTATAGTTTTTCCAGTAGTCATGTATGGATGTCAGAGTTGGACCATAAAGAAGGCTGAGAGCCAAAGAATTGATGTTTTTGAACTGTGCTGCTGGAGAAGCCTCTTGAGAGTCCCTTGGACAGCAAGGAGATAAAAAAAGTCAATCCTAAAGGAAATCAGTCCTGAATTTTCATTGGAAGGACTGATGCTGAAGCTCCAATACTTTGGCCACCTGATGAGAAGAGCTGACTCACTGGTAAAGACCCTGATGCTGGAAAAGACTGAGGGCAGGAGGAGCAGGGAATGACAGAAGATAAGATGACTGGATGGCATCACTGACTCAACAGATGTGAGTCTGAGCAAGCTCCGGGAGATGGTGAAGGACAGGGAAGCCTGGCGTGCGGCAGTGCGTGCAGTCACAGAGTCAAACACTACTGAGCGACTGAATAAGAACAAAATGATATGATGTGCAGACATGGGTGATTTTCTTTCTTTTCAACCTAGATGCCTTTTGTTTCTTTTTCTTCCACTGACTAGAACTTCTAGTACAATGTTGAAAGGAAGTGGCAGGAATGGACATTTTGCTTTTGCTCCTAATCTTAGGGAGAAAGCATCTTAAGTGTGATATCAGCTGTAGGATTTTCAAAAATGCCCTTTATCTGATTGAAGCAGTTCTCTGCTTTATTCCCAGTTCATCTTTATGTAATGCCCATCTTTGTGTCTGATGGCTCTTCTTGTCCTGAAGTCTGGTTTGTGTGAAATATAGCTACACCTGTGTTTTGAATTGTTAACACTGCATATATTTCTCCATCCCTTTACTTTTAATCTAATCGTGTCTTTATGTTTAAAGTCGATTTCTTGTAGCTGACATATAGTTAAGCCTTGTTTTTTATCCACTGTCAGTCTCTTATTTGGTTTATTTAGACTATTGATATCAATGATTATTGAAACAGTTGAATTAATATCTACTCTATACATAGTTTTTCTAGTCTTTGCTCTAGTTTTTTTTTTTTTTTTTAATCTTTCCCTCTTTTCCTGCCTTCTCTGAAGGTTTTAATTGAGCATTTTGTATGATTCCATTTTCTCTCCTCTCTTAGTATATCCTTTACCTCTTTAAAAAATTACCTACTAGACAGGTTAAAACTAAACAGAAAGGTGAATACAGAGAATCACAGCTAACCAGGAGCAGAAGCCTTCTGATGTAGCTGGTATTGGTAGGAATATTTAAGCTGAATTTGACAAACTGCTGTATGCTCAGTTTTGAAGGCAGTGATTTACCCTATGACCTCCATTCTCTGATGCACCTAAGAAGAATTGTTTTTCAGGCTGTCCAGAGTTTTCCCTGTGAGGGTGAGTGATAACTTCCAAGCTCTTTATTATTACAGCAGAAACCAAAGTTCCTCCAACTATTACTGTGAATTATTTCCCCCTTCATGTCTCCTAGATTTTTCTTCTTGTATTTTGCTATTATTAGGTACACATATATTTATAGTGGTGAAATCTCCCTGACTCACCCTTTTATCGTTATAAAATGTTCCCTCTTTATTTCTAGTAATATTTTTTTTTGTCTAATGTCTTTTCTGTCTGATGTTAGTATAGCTACTCTGGCTTTCTGCAGTTACAATTTGCATGATGTATCCTTTTCCATCCTTTAACTTCCAATCTTTGAATCAAAAGTATTTCCTGCAGATATGGTTAGAGCTTTTAAAAGAAAAATTCTCACAATCTCTGTCTTTTGATTGGATTGTTCAACTTTTTCACAATTAATATTACTATAGATATAGTAGGATTTATATCAGCCATTTTACCTTTTACTTTCTAAATGTCTTATGTTTTGTTGTCCATCTAATCTCTCTTCTTTTTGCATTAAGTGAATATTTTCAAATGTAGCATATTAGTTATTTTAATGAGTGTCCATTAGTTTTGAATTATTTCCTTAGTGGTTGCTCTGGGTTTATCATGTACATTTTAACTCTTCAGAGCTTCAGATTTACATGAACTTAATTCCAGCAAAATATAGACACATCGTTCATACACAGTTCTAGTCACTTTCCCCTCTTTTGTGGTATTACTGTTATACATATTACATCTACAAATTTTAAAACTCAGTGACACATTATTGTAATTCCTACCTCATAAAATTCCTGTTTTCAAAGAAGCTAAGAAAGGAGAACACATATATATTTTGGGTTTTGTTAAATTTACCTTCTTACTTACCATTTATTGTTCTCATCACTTGTTCCTGTTTAAGTTAGCATCTGAAGTCACTTCCTTAATCTAATATTACTTTGTTCCCACCATCTCCTTTATACTGTTATTGGTAAATATATTAAATTTCTATACATTATAGGACAACTATATACATGTTATTTCATACACTTTTAAAATAAGTTGAAAGAAAAAAGGTGAAAATATGCATTTATGCTGCCTTTCAACTACAACTGACCCTTGAACAACACGGGGCTTCCCTGGTAGCTCAGCTGGTAAAGAATCTGCCTGCAATGTAGGAGACCTGTGCTCAATCCCTGGGTCAGGAAGATCCCCTGGAAAAGGAAATGACAACCCACTCTAGTATTCTTGTCTGGAGAATTCCATGGCCAGAGGAGCCTGGTGGGCTACAGTCCATGGGGTTGTAAGAGCTGGACACGACTGGACAACTAACACTTGAACAACATGAAGGGTTAGAGTGCTGACCCCCCATGCAGTTGAAATTCCATGTTCAACCTTACAGTCAGCTTTCTGACTATGAAGTCAGAAAGGGCTCAGTCATGGTTCCACATCGACAAATTCAACTAACCATAGTTTGTACGGTAATACAGTACGGATTTGTTGAAAAGAAACACTGCAGATAAGTGGGCAGTTATCTGTGGAGTTCAAACCCATGCTCTTCAAGGGTCAACTGTACATAATCACCTCTGTTGTTCTCTGTTTACTCAGAAGGATTCAAGTTACTGTCTGAGCTGACTTTCATTCTGAAGAACTTCCTTCAGTAATTTTTATAAGGCAGGTCTGCTAACAACAAATTCTCTCATTTTTTATCTGCAAATATCCTAAGTTCACTTTCATTTTTGAAAGGGCAGCTTTGCTGACTACAGGATTCTTGGTTGACGGTGCCTGCTTTGATCAGAGTGTTATCCCACTGCCTTCTAGTTTCCATTGATTTTGCTGAGAAGTCAGCTGTTAATCTTCCCAGGGTCCCTTTGAAAGTAGACTTGTTTTTCCCCTTGCTGCTTTGAAAATTTTCTCCTTGCCTTTGACTTTCAACCGTTCCCCCCCCCCCCCCCGCCCACAAACTAAGTTGCATCTGTCTGTGGATCTCTTTAAATTTATTCCATTTGGAATTAGGTGAGCTTCCTGAATGTATAGATTGGTATTAGTCAATAAATTTGGAAATTTTTCAACCATTACTTCTTCAGTATTTTTTCTGCTCCTTTCTGTCCTCTCTTGATATTCTGTGTAGGGTGGTGTGCTTAATGATGTCTTGCAGTTCTCTAAAGTTCTATTCATTTCTTTCATTTTGTTTTGTTTTGTTTTTTTGAATGCATAACACCTAACAATTTATCTTCAAGTTTGCTAATTCTTTCATCTATCAATTAAAATTAAACTTAAGATTTTCAGTTTAGCTTTTAAACTTCAGAATTCCCATTTGGTTATTTTCTGTTTTAATAATTTCTATTTCTCTACTGATATTCTCTGATGTGACATTGTCATCACATCTTCCTCTACTTTATTAACATGATTTCCTTGAGCTTTCTGAACACTTTTATAATGACTACCTTGAAGTCTTTGTTTATTAAATCCTCTATCTGATTGCTCATACTGGCAGGATCTGTTGACTGATTTTCTCTCAGTAAACGAAACTGTATGATCTTATCAAATCCAGGCTTTTTTAAAGGGGGGATTTCTGAGATTAGTGTTGATATTTGTTCTCACCCCAGGGCTCTTTGCAGCCAATTCTCTTACTAAACTAGTTCATCTACAGATTAGCTTACACCTCCAATAAATCTATCATTCTCCTACCTATTGCCTTTTAACCACAAACTCCACTGCTTTTGACAGCACCCTCAGGCTTGAACTTTTTCACACTTCGTTGTAAATGAAGTTTGTTCCTTTGGGAGAGATTCAGAGTTATCTGTCCTATGGCTTTCTCCTACCCCCTCCCACTCTCAGGCAAAATTCAGAGGTGAAGTTCTGTTGCTGGGGACAGAGATCACGGGGCCCACTATTTTCTGACTGACATACCCACGTTAGGTGCTGCATGCTTGTGGAAGGAGGGGTATTAGCTACAGATCCTCTTGGTATGAATTCTCTACCTCTAAGCTGCAGCAAGGACAATCAACACTCCAGTATTCTCACTGATAACATACTCAGTATAGTCCTCCCATCTCACAAGTGGGAGCTGAGTGGAAGAATGAAGGCCTCACTTCTCACCCACACTCCCCTGGAATATAACCTTAGCATCAGGTGGCTAGGAGGCAGGAGGAGAAACACTGATACTCTGCCTCTCTTAGGAAGACAGCCCTCCTCCTGGAAGCTGCAGGGAGAGGGAACCCTCATTCTTTAATTTACCGGAGTTGCCATGCCTCTGAGACAGGAAGAGAGAGGTAGTAGTCTTGGTTCAAATATCAAAGACTTGCTGTTCCTACCAAGCTTCAGTAGATTTTCTTAAATACAATTTCTCCATTTGCTGTGTACCCTTTTAGGACCATTTCCAGAGAATTTAAACGCTTTTCTTTTAAATAATTTTCACCAGTTTTTCTGGGGATCAAGGCTGCAGAGCTCCTCATGTCACATGCTGGAAGTGAACTCAAACTGTTGTGTACAGGTAGTTTAGCCAGACACTGAAATATCCTTGGGCATAACACTAGTTTTTACAATTTCACAAACTGTCCTTCCAAAACACTGAGACTACAAAGGAGAGTCAGAGGATCTTCTCTGAGCCAATCACACACACCTGTGTTTAAACACTGCTCCTTCAGGTTGTAGGACAATGTGGAGACAGAACACTCATTCTGTATACCTGCTGTTTGGAACATGCAACGCACCACTAGCTACAGACGAGCAGCAAAACTCCCCTCCCCAAACCTGACCTCCTTCATGATAAATATTGTACTCACTGAAACAACAGGCTAGCTAAAAAGCTATACTGTCTGCTCTGTCTCAAATTTTGTATAGTACAACAGACTTTCACTGAAATTAAAAGCATGCAAACGTTTTCAAAGAAGGTAAAATTTCTAAAGAACAATCTGGGATCTATCTCTGGATATTCTTTACTGGAGCGGTGTTACTATCAAGTAAGGGTATTTTACGTTAACATAACAGAACATTTTTCACAAAACCAAGCTTGGAAGCAGAGAAGACTGTTTTTAAATATCAAAATAACATGGATTAGAACAAAACATGCATAAATTTTTGAGATAAAACAGGACATTTCAAAGAGCTGTCTGAGCTTTTAGCTGCCACTCTGCACGCTGCCCTTGTATTCTTTAGGATATATACTGTACTGACTTATCACAGTAGTTAGAAGTACCTAAGCAGAAGCATTTGAGAAGCCTGCCCCAAACGATCACATTATAATGATAAACACACACACAAAACATCTATTTACACTAAAAATCCCTCAGGATAGAACTACAGCCACTATTCTGCATATTCCCAATAAGCTTGTTGAGGCCTGCTACTCGCAGCAGGGACTAAATAAATAATATTTTTAAGTGATCACAGTCAGTAAGGCTGATGAGACTGAAAACAAAAGGATCAACATGTACTTACAGGTTTGCCCAGAGATCAGCTTACATATTATAGCAGAATCTAGAATAGGAGAAAGTAGGCTGCCCGCTCACCACTTGATATTTAGCAAGTTGCATTCAGTATCAGAGACAAATTGAACAAAAAATAAACATAAATCAACAATTTGGGAGGGGGGAAAAAAAAAAACTAGACTGAATCATGTCAGTTTTTAACCATTTTATCACACCCAACCTCAGCTACTGGCTGGAGTTCATTCTTTAGTTATGATAAAAATTAAGTTGATATGAAATAACCATATATTTTCATAACTGTCAATTTAACTGATAGAATTGAATATTTTCTTAATTTGTGAACACAAAAGTATAACAAATACAAACGCTTAAATGAACTAACCTTGAGGCTCACTGACCAGCACCAAGCATTTTAATACTCCAGGGAGGAGTAGTTCAATCTCAGAAACATCAGTGTTAGTTTCCTTAACAAGGTGGAGGATGAAGGCCAGAATGGATGCCAAACGAGGAGGCAGCAAGGATCCTTTAAACTCAAAGTAGGACTTCCTGAAAAGAAGCACAATTTTGTTCTTCTTTCTCTTTAAAGTTTCAATAGAGCAGAATCAAATGTCATACACTTGAAAGATGATGGCCTATTTTATCTCCGAAATCCATAAAGCACAATTTTTAAAAGCTATGTATATTTTACCATATTTTCTTCAAACCTAAGATTTTTGAAGCACTGACTGCATATCCTACTGGCATGCTATAAAGGCCAAAGCAGAACACAGATACAAACTAAATATGAGGCAACCTGGTCTTAAAATAAACAATCAAAATCTAATAAAAATCTGTTAATTTTTTTTCTTTCTAATATAAGCTTTATCTCCCCTATGAGCTCCTCAATGATACATTTTCTTAATCTGAATTGCATAAAGAGTCTCTCCTCATATTTATTTATCTATGATTTGAAAGAGAGTCTTCTTTTTACAAATACATAAGAGAACTATACTAGAAATCATCTTTCCATTCCAACCTGTATCCTTCCTTCCCTTATGAAATAAAAGAATGAGAGAGGTAATTTAGGATTTAATATCTTCTTTTAAAGCAGGACAACTTTAATCATTTGAACTCAGAGGTCATAAAGATAACTCATCTGCCTCATCTTTGTATCTCTACCTCTTAGAACAAGTCTCAACTCATAGCAAGTATTCAGTGTACTTTTTTATGTGAATGAATGAAAAGTGGAAACTGCAGAGTTTCTAGAAAGTCTAGACAATATGAAAAAGTGCCAAATAAAGGTAAATCTAAACCAGACATCTACATATATTTTGCTAAGAGACATAATTTGCCAAAATGGGGCATAGAAATCACTAAATATTATAAATTCCTTAAGGGCGGAACTATGCCTTCATCATTTCTACTCCATACAATGACTTCCAACAAATATTACATATTAGAAAATTCATTCCATCTTTGAGGTCAATTGTTTTATGTGTTTTGTTTAATGACGAATTTCTAATGCCTAGAACAAACATTCATTGAGTATGTGGTGTGTTTGGTAAAAGTTTAAGAACAGAAAGTAAACTATGGTCTCTGAAAGCAATGGCTCACTGTCCAGTGGAAAAGTTAGACAAGGAAGAAAAGAACAATTATAATATAGTGTGATAGGTGCTTTGGAAGATAATCTCAGAATTCTTGGGAATTCAGTAGAAGGAGTCCTAAGCTAGGGAATTATAGGAGTAGAGAAGCTTGGAATAGAGGAAGTCATAGGAGACAATCTCTCTGTCTTTCCTGAGTGTTAAAAGAACAAAAGAAAAAGGAATTGCTACCTGTTTAGGTCTTCAACTAGAAACAGTAAGAAAAACATTTTCACTATATACAAAGTAAAGAGGAAAGTCAAGGAAAAGTCGCCAGGGTCCTAAACACTGGGCTTTAACAGCTTTAAGGTCTTAAGGATTTGATTCCATTTCAGCACATGCCATTTGGTTTACTAAAATTACCTATGCAACGTCTCAAACACAGTGGTAGAGTACTATAATCATACACAAGTTTGGCAAAACTATCATGATTCTGAGAACTGAATCACACAGAGCGCATGGCTCCAGAAGGAAAGAAGCATCATGGTACACTGAGATATAAGGTGTAGGTCCCATAAAGTCTAGGAGTATTTAACCCAGTAGATAGCATTTTAATGGAGAAAATGGTCTGAACAAAGCTGTGATATAGGGAAATGTGAAGCATTTTGGAAGGGTAATAATTAAACCAACATCATTAGGGTTTGTATATGATGACATTATATAGGAAAGTTAAGTGACAGATCATGGACAGCAAACAAAGAAGGTTTGAGGGCAAGGAAGTGTCATACTGGAAAAACATTTTAGGCAAATAGATGTGGAAACAATGGAAACAGTGGCTGACTTCATTTTTCTGGGCTCCAAAATCACTGCAGATGGTGATTGCAGCCATGAAATTAAAAGACGCTTACTTTTTGGAAGGAAAGTTATGACCAACCTAGACAGCATATTAAAAAGCTGAGACATTACTTTGCCAACAAAGGTCCATCTAGTTAAGGCTACGGTTTTTCCAGTGGTCATGTAAGGATGTGAGAGTTGGACTATAAAGAAAGCTGAGCACCAAAGAATTGATGCTTTTGAACTGTGGTGTTGGAGAAGACTCTTGAGAGTCCCTTGGACTGCAAGGAGATCCAGCCAGTCCATCCTAAAGGAGATCAGTCCTGGGTGTTCATTGGAAGGACTGATGTTGAAGCTGAAACTCCAATACTTTGGCCACCTGATGTGAAGAGCTGACTCATTGGGAAAGACCCTGATGCTGGGAAAGATTGAGGGCAGGAGGAGAAAGGGATGACAGAGGACGAGATGGTTGGATGGCATGATTGACTCGATGGACATGGGTTTGGGTGGACTCTGGGAGTTGGTGATGGACAGGGAGGCCTGGTGTGCTGCGGTTCATAGGGTTGCAAAGAGTCGGACATGAGTGAGCGACTGAACTCAACTGAACTGAATCTGGGGGAATTGTTTAGGTAAGACTGGAAGAAAAGACTAGAGATAATGAAATTAGTTATGAGACTCTGGCGACAGTGTAGGTATAATGTGATAAAAAAGGGATGTGAAAAGGGAAGGAGACAATCATTTGCCAAAGGCTGAAAAGGGAGAGGAAACAAAAAATATGAAGCTTTCAAACCTGATTAACAGGACACTAGGAACACACAGAGAAAGTCAGAGGGAGAATAGATCTCAGACATGGAATTCTGTAACATGAGGTGACAGATTATATTAGGATATTAAAGTTATCAGATCATTAAAAACACAGGAAAAAAACACTAAGAATAATATATATCACCATAGCATCTTAAAAGTTTAAAAACTAATTTCATATGAAGCTAAATAATTCATGAAGACAAAAAAAAAAAGGTGGTTTCTAATGTTGAAGTTAGAAGATACGGAGTTTAGTAGAAAACCTAAGAAGTTTCATTGACTCATTTGCCTAATAATAAAACTGAGTTATTAAGACAGAGAAGACTAAAAGAAAAAGGACTTCATATTGCTTCCTTTTTCATATTAGCATTCTTTTCACTTAACTATCTCTTATAATTACTTCATTTTGTACAGTACAAAATACAATCAGTGTTTAACTGATAAAAAGTAATACATATACATGTTGTTATTTAGTTGCTAAGTCATGTCTGAGTTCTTTGCAACCTCATGGACTGTAGCCCACCAGGCACTTCTGTCCATGGGACTTTCCAGACAAGAATACTGGAGTGGGTTGCCCTTTCCTTCTCCAATACATACATACATACATACATACATACACACACACACGTACATACATACATACATACATACATACATACATACATACAGGACATATATGGGCTTCCCAGGTGGCTCAGTAAGAAAGAATCTGCCTGCCAAGCAGGAGATGTGGGTTCAATTCCTGGGTTTGAAAGATCCCCTGGAGAATGAAATGGCAACCCACTCCAGTATTCTTGCCTGGCAAATCCAATGGACAGAAGAGCCTGGTGGGTACAGTCCACGGGGTCACAAAAGATTTGGACACAACTTAGTGACTAAACAGCAGCAGCAGGTCATATATAAGAAAAATAATAGCAATACAGAGAAAACAAGCAATTCAGAGAAAACAATTTAAAGAGCTCTGTCTTAGGCTGCCAAGTCATTCTGATAAATTCTGAGATACTTCTCAGGAAAAAAGTTTCTAAACTCAGAATCCTACGGGTTGCCAATACTTTTGTTATCTTTTAATAGAGAAAATTATTATTTAATAGAGAAAATATTCTGTTTTTAATAGAGAATAATACATTGTAAATACCACTTATCCTTAATATTTAGATGTACCTTATGACATGGACAATGCATTTCTTTAGCAATGACATCGGTGGAACACTGGCTGAGTTCTTCAATGCCAACAAAACGGGATGTTGTCCAACACCTAAGACATGAGCTGAGGCTGGAAGAAATCGCCCGATATACTGCTCAATAACATTCCCCAGCAGTTGATTCAGATAGGCATTTGGATTTTGAGACTGACAACACACAATACACATGCCCTACAGGAGAGAAAAAAAAAAGAGAAATACTAAAAGATAAAGTTTAAAAAAAAAATTAGGAAGTTACTAATTTTGCCCCCGGCATTGATATTTATATCAGAATGTGTAACTTAACACAGTCAACAAGAACACCTTCCATAATCAACAGGTAATGTTGGTATGAAGCTCAGGGAGCAGCTGAGTTTGGTTAACTTATGTAACGGTGCCTAATCGAACCATGTGTTTGGGGCACACCCAGAGGGAGCAGGGGGTAGTAGGAAGACAGAGGAAGCTCCCTTCTGGGTCTCATCTTCAGAAAACCTCACCACCACGCTCATCAACGAAATATATATGTAATTACAATGTTATAAAATACACATTAGGACTATTTTAATATAAATTTATTTAATTTTAATTGAAGGCTAATTACTTCACAATATGGTAGTGGTTTTGCCATACATGCATCGAACCTGGACTGGCGATCTATTTCACATATGATAATATGCATGTTTCAATGCCATTCTCCCAAACCATCCCACTCTCGTTAGGTCTATTTTAAAACTTATGGTACTGGTCATTTTATCTGAATTAAGACTATAAAATTTATGCTAAAAACTTTCACTGTTAAGAAACATAACACATTTTTTAAATAAAAATAACAAAAGCAGAGAAATGCAGAAGATTAAGACTCAGAATAATGACAATTGATTTTGAGGTTTTTTTATATGTCAGCACTGTGCCGCATGTTTTGTATTCATTATTTCATTTAAATTTCTCAAAAAAACATCCTCACTGACTTAGTGTTATATCTCTGATTTTACAGCTGGAAAAATTGAGGTTTAGAGAAGAGTTTGATGAAGGTCAAACAGAACTCACAATGTCTTATTATATGTCTGTTGATTTAAACCCTTGTATTTGTATAGAGTTAATGAGATACTTTCACACGGATTGCAGTGTTTGATACTTAGAAACAAATCAACACCCTAAGAAGAAAATTTTTTTCTGCTAATATTACTAAATATTGCATTTTACTAAATAATCACCAACAGAGCAACAAATTATGCTCTAAAGGTTCACCTACAATTTGGCACCTTAGTGACTTCACAATGTGGTTTTTCCAGAGAAATAATCAGAAATGACTGCCATGTCTCTATTTTAACTATAAATGGTATTTGTCCAGTAAAATTTTGAAAGTTTATTTCTAATGAAAAACAGTACAAAGCTGTTAAAACATAAGCACTTAAACAATTGAAAAAAACAAAACAATGGATTCCCCCACCCATTTCTTTCATGCTCTGTTTGAGGAAAAGCATATTACATCAGAAGATAAAAATAATAAATGAGTACTTCTAAAAAAATTCTGATGAGAAGAGCTTGTACCTTTAAGAAGCTAAAGACAGAGCTCCAAGTCAGTTCTGCCAAATGGATAATTCAACTAATTTTTAAACTTAGGAAGTTTATAAGAATTCTTATGTGAACTGTTTTGGTATCAGAGGGCCACGCTGGGGCAAGCACTCCACACAACTATTGATATAAGCAGCCACCATGGAATCTAAGAAGTATTCTATTTCTTTCTGCTGCTCTACAACACTCACACTCAGCAACTCTGTGACTGCTGATCCTAAATGTTTCTAAAATCTGCTGTGTGCTCTGCACCCACTGCCTTAGTTCCATACCTTTAGATGATGAACTACCCCCTGCCTTCCAAATCTCCAGTCTAACCTCCTCACCAACTTAAACGTGGCCACCAGAATCACCTTTCCAAAACGTAAATATGGTATGTCACTCCCACGTCTCTGCTCATAATCCAACAACATTCCCCTCGTACGAGGGCAAGTCCAAACTTTTTAATAGTACACCAAACTCTTCGCTATGTGGCTCCTCCTTTATGAGCCTCCAGCCACAGAAGAATTATTTGCCTTTCCTCATGAGTCATGTTTTCTTATAGCTTATGCTCTCCACATGCTGTTCCCTCTTCCAGTACAGTCCTTCAGCTCCTACCCACTCTGCTCTTTAACACCTAATATCCTTTACTACAGTTATCTTCTCTTGCATCTCCTCGGCCCAGTCTGGCTGACAGAGAGCAGAGGCCTCTGAGGAAAATGCCGAGCAAATGCTGGATTGTCTACGCTAGTCAGTCTCTTCGCTCAACTTTAAGCTTCTTGAGAGTGGAGGTTTTTGCCTCTTTCATCTTTGTTTTCAGAGCTCAACATAAAAGAATTTTAAACCTGTTCAGTGGAAGTACATCATCACACGTGTACACAAGGAATACAACGTATGGTTTTGAAATCTGCAATTAGTAAACTGCTTTAAGGCAAGCGTCAAATTTTTTTTTTCCTTTTAAGGAGTCACACTTACTATACCTGGAGATACAAAGGAAGACTCTTCTGAATTGCAGTCAACATAGGCGCAGGCAGCTCCTTCTCTTGCTGTAACACTGTATGCGGCAGCAGTAAACAGTCTATGATCCGGAATAGTAATTTTTGGGCTTTAGAGGTGGCAAAGATCAGTGCCCATGATTTAACCAGAATTCCTAACAAAGAGGAGTGGTAAGAGAAATTATGGTTATCTTCTAATCAGAAAATTTTGTCACTCCAGTAAAAAAAAAAAAAAAAAAGTATATTTAAAATACAGAGTACCAAGTTAAGTTGGCAATAGGAAGAAAGATGTATTAACAGTCAAAAGACATATGCAAAGTATTTCACTAAAGAGGCAACTGTCTCAGTTCTGGGCCAAGAAAAACATACATTTCCTGCGCAACTGGCATTTAATACATACACACAATGTGTGGTTATACATTATGTGAAGTTATTGACTGAATGTTGCAATTAGCCAGACCTCTCTCTCTCTTTGCTCTGGCTGCTAGGAAACTCAGAGGCCAATCTGCAGCCCAATCTTAAGAACACTGAAGACCATATATTATGCTTTTATGTGTATATTCACTTTTCCCTGGGCTTCTTCATGTTACTGTAAATTTTACTGATAGTCTTATTTCTTTATATTTTGAATTACATTTTCAGGCTGTCTGAACCCAGTTTGCCACAAGAGGGATCGCTAAATTTAACTGTTGAAGTAGGAAAAAAGATTAGCTGTAACATCTTGAAGCAATCACTTAACCTCTTGGAACTTCAGTTTTTGTAATTTATATCTATTTAACATAAACACTGAATTTAAAGTTTGATTCTAAAAGAAGAGAAATGGACCTCTTTACTACATGAACTGTATTATATGGTTTCCTAATGGTAGGAGTCTGTCAAAAAACCGCTACAACTGAATGATGGTAAATCAACAAATGAGCACTTTTTGCTTAACAAAGTAATTAAGGGCAGATATATACTTCCCTTTAGAGTATATTACTGCTACTGAGCCCCCTTTTACTGAAAAATTTGAATTTAAAAGGAGATCATTAACCACTTGTCCAAACAGCAGTGGCACAGTTGCTGCATAAACTTTTATATTTTATTTCATCTTAGAAAAGCAAAAAAGAAGATAAAATTCAAAGTCATTTCCCTAAAACAGAAAGTTTAAAATTCAAGCTCTGAAGGAAAACAAAAATATGCTTATAGATGAATATACAGGTTTTTTTTAAAAAAAACAACAACCAACAATCACTTCTAAGAACAAACAGCAACATTAATCTTCTGTTGTAAAAGGAAATACAATAATCAATCATAAAGAAACACAGCGCTCACTTAGCAATATTTTAAATAACGCTGGCCTGTTGCTCATTTATCCAGTAGGTGAAAATCTTGAGGATGACAGCAATGTAAGAAGAGCTCCCATTCTAAACAACATTAATACACTGGTAAGAGGAACCGTCATCACCACCATTTGAAATGATTCATATCACTCAAGTGTCACACAGGTATTAACTTATAAAGAGCAAGGACCTTCCAACTGAAAACACCTCATGTACCCTTGTATTTTTTCTTTTGCAATGGTTATAACACTGACAAAGACCTGAAATTTCATGAGTTCATAGAAGGTAGAGATGATACATTTGTTTTACTGCTATCAAGCCCCTAATTTGAAAGTTTGAGGAAAGAGCATTCAAGGGTGTGTGGAATTAAAAATGCAAAGGAAAACAATTTTAAGTAAAAAACTCTGGAAAAGGTTTAAATACACAGAGCAGCTTTGTAAGAAACCAAGTATTTTTCCTGGCTAAGAACTATTCCAGTATTCTGGCCTGGAGAATCCCAAGGGGGTTGCAAAGAGTCAGACAGGACTGAGCAACTTTCAGTTTCATTTTGGTTTCCTTTGTAGCTCAGTCAATAAAGAATCTGCCTGCAATGCAGGAGACCTGAGTTTGATTCCTGGATGTGGAAGACCCCCTGGAGAAGGAAATGGCAACCCACAGTCCACGGTGTCTCAACAGTCGGACACGACTTTGTGACTAAACCACCAACAAGAACTATTACTTACTTACTGATAAAGCTGAAAATATAGGAAAACTGTAGGGAATATATTCCCACAATTGAAAGTCACACTACAAGAGTTCTTATATATTTACTTATTTTCTACTCTATGTATATATTAAGCCTTAAAAAAAAAAGACAATTGAGATCATTATTTTTTTAGATGTAGTTAACAGAAAGCAACTTTGCTCATTTAGTAAACACTACAAAATACACTACATACTAATAGCTAGATTTATATTTAAGGTTATTAAGTTCCAGAAATATTTACTTAATATATGCCATCCTCTATACTGGAGAATCTCTTTAACCACTGTATCATCAGTTCCCAAATCAGTGCCTGATGTATACTCAGTAAATGTTCTTATTTGTTCAGAATACAAGACGATGATGGAAATAATAAGATATGGCCACTAACCATAAGCAAGTTTAAATTTTACTGGAGGCATATCAAGTACTCAAATAATTGTAATAAATGGAAAGCTAAATGAGAAGGACAGATGAAGCAGAGTCAGGGAGAGCAGGTCTTCCTGGGCTGGACAGTGAAGGGTCATGTGTAGAATTTCAATTTGAAAGATCAAAGGGGAAGAATGATCCCAAGAGAGAAACATGATCAAAAGAAAAGTCATGGAAACAGAAAAACCACAGAAAAACCAGAGATATAAAGGATGGAAAAAAAAGGACATAAAGGGAAGGGAAGCTGAAGACACTACTGAGAGATCAATCCTGCCTTCTCAGAAATTACCTGGAGACAATTTAGACCCCAGATGCCTTCATCTGGAGTGATGCTGTCAAGAGGCAGTGCCTCCACCAGCAGCGGGGCAACAGAACAGCAGAGGCATTTATCCCCAGGAGGACCCAGCCAGGTAAACAAAGGACTCATGTTTCAGTGGTTAATTTTCTTTCCTCTAGACGATGTGATATCCCAACGCCAACACACCCCAAACAGGTTCCAACTCTCAACAATTTGTATTTGCTCTTTCTCTGTTTTCTTCTAAACCTGTGTACCCGTAAAAGACATCTGTTCCTAATTTCTGCTGACTAAATGGGCAACACTATAGCAGTGTACTCTATTCCAGACTCTGAGGGCTAGACAAAGGAAAAGAATACCATATCCACTGGCCATTAAATAAAAAATCAAGCATGTAACAAAACAAAGAAGGCCCCCTAATTCTTCATAAGGAGAATTATGTCCCAGGTCTACATATCACCAATCCAAATGATTTTGCAGTTCTTGATAAGACAATCATGTATTTTGTAAAATAAAGACATCCTTCTAAAATCATACATTTAGCTTGGCAAAAATCTAATAGCAACTAATAAATTATAAGCTTAAATGCTGAAACACATGTTAATCTACATTTTACTAAGTTAAATTTATAATAAATTCTTATATTTTTCTCTAAAATTAAATTGACCGAATTGCTACTACTGCTTCCACTACATCCTACATCATCCATATTTACACATTTTCACATTCTCCTTTATCTTTCACAACAAAGATAAAAGGTTTCAGACAGCCCAAATCAGGTTTATTCATATGTTCACAAGATCAAAGGGAACAGATATAAGGTTTTGGCCACAGAGAAAAAAAAGTAAACTTAAATTCTGTATAAAAACTTCTAAGGAAATCCTTCTCATTTCCCTTTATCCAGTTCCTATTTTTGGTTAGCAACAAGGTTTTAGTGAACAAAGATATTCAAATTACTGACTTCCTAAAGAAGGATGACCTCTGTTGTTATAGTGCAGACACAGAAGAAGATTTCTTTTCTTTTTGAAAGGAGAAAACATATTGTGAGAAACAAGATTTGAAGCATAAATATCTTTTACCACTATAATAAATCCTTTCCTGACCTCCTTCATACAGAGCAGACCATAAAAAACAGAAGTGATGGTTTTCTGAAGTTTTAAATTCTAACAAAGCCTAGATAAGTGTTGGAAAAGGGTTCATTTTAATTATGCAGGCATTCACAATGTGAATGATTTACAACAGACTATCCGAAGCAAGCTGGAGCTGGTGTGTTTTTTCTATTGATCATAATTAATTTTAGTATTAACCAAGCATAAGAAAAGTTCTGAAAGGAGGTAGGGCAAGACACAGATACACTTGAAAATCAACATGAATTATTTTAAACTAAATCACTGTCTTTCGGATTATTCTTAAGATTGTGTGGATAGTAGTGACTTAGCCAGTGTATCAGTATATTCCTATCCATCATGATACCATAGGTTCAGTCTAGGGAAGTTTTAATAAAGTCAGGAATACATACCCATCATCGTATAAGTCAGGTGCAGCCCTGCACTGGAAACTTTTTTTCCCAAATAAGGTTTTATATATTTTAATATTTCACCAAGGTATTCTAAGGACTTTGTGACCATGGCAGATTTATCAGAAAATGTCTGCAGATTCCCGTAAGTTATACCAACAGCCTATAAATAAGAAAAAACATGATTTAGCTTTCCAAGTTTTCTACAATTCAGACTTTGAAAAATACAGATAATTTCTCTTTCTACCACACACATGCACATACATATTCCTTACATTTAAGCCATCATCCTTAACTTTCCAATAAATGTTCACAGCAATTAAAATCCAGAAAAAAGAATTATCTTGCCTTTTATGATTAAAATAAAGGCTAAAGGAAGAATAAAAAAAAATCAATTCACCAATAATTATGAGTCAGCAAAGTATTAGTTAAAGACACATGGGACTAATATACAAGAAGCTTATAAACAAATTTCCTGTTAGGCATTCCAAACAGGATGGCTCACCATATTTCTAGCACATAACTGGGAATTCTAAATCCGCAAATTTCTACAAGAAAGACCTACTGGTGAGGTTAATAAACTCTTACAAGTCAGACCTCCATAAAGTTCAGGTTTATGATAAGAGTTGATTTTTTCCTCAGAATTTTGTTTATAAGCCAATACTTGCCGGCTTAACTTTCTCAGAGGAAAAAATAGGATGAGGTACAAAGGGTGTAAATGGCAAATTGGGGAGGCAGAGAAGTGTGAGATGAGGTAGTGAAAGAATAATGGTGAAGTCAGAAGAAGAAGGTAAATACGTGAGAGGCTAGTTGTAAAAAGGTAAGAATAAGCAAGAGTTGAGAAGTCACAAAAAGAATCAAGAGAAAACTGGCTAGGGATGGGTGAGGTTTGAGGACAGTAGTGATGTTTCTAAGCCACTACTGAGAACTTACAATGAATTTCAATCACCCAAACCGGACCATGAATGGCACCAGGATACATGGTTACGTGGTTTTTCTCCTGAAGATCTCAGAAGACAAGACAAAGGAAAGAAACCAGGTGGTCGTACTGATCCAAAGTTGAAGGCTTACAGCTGTAACCAAAAGTCAGGGGTGGGAGATTTTGAGTGTGTTGGTTAAGAGTAGTTGAAATGAGGCCTCCAAGAGGTTTACTTGAGGTAGATAGAGAAGAAAGTGAGACCATGAGAGGACGCTGCACTTGGAAAATAGGGAAAGGAAGGTCCTGATGAAGTCACTCCAAGAGCTGGAAGGCAAGTGGTGACAGTCAGTGAACTTTCAGATGCAGCCACCGACGCCATGGTTCAGTGATCAGTCACGGGAGTGGATGGATGTCTGCAGAAGGGAAGACCACTGAGAGACCCCTGGAGGAGATTTGACATGAGGACTCAAGGTAAGTTATCCCAGGTGATAATAAAGTTAGCCGTGTTGATGATAAAATGTAGAATGAAGGAAAAGATAAGAAACCTAGTGAATGTGAGTGATTAGGAAGTGAACAGATGAGAACAAAAGATATATACTCAATGAATCCCCTTTTCCATTTAGATCTCTGCCCTTGGTTTTCTATACTTCTTTTCCTGGACCAGAAATTCTCAAACTTTTGGTCTCAGTTTCCTGTTTATACACTTAACAATTGAGGATCTTAAAGGGCTTCAGTTCAGTTCAGCTCAGCTCAGTTGCTCAGTCGTGTCCGACTCTGCGACCCCATGAATCGCAGCACGCCAGGCCTCCCTGTCCATCACCAACTCCTGGAGTTTACTCAAAACTCATGTCCATGGAGCCGGTGATGCCATCCAGCCATCTCATCCTCTGTCGTCTCCTTCTCCTCCTGCCCCCAATCCCTCCGAGCATCAGGGTCTTTTCCAATGAGTCAGCTCTTTGCATGAGGTGGCCAAAGTATTGGAGTTTCAGCTTCAGCATCAGTCCTTCCAATGAACACCCAGGACTGATCTCCTTTAGGATGGACTGGTTGGATCTCCTTGCAGTCCAAGGGACTCTCAAGAGTCTTCTCCAACACCACAGTTCAAAAGCATCAATTTTTTGGCACTCAGCTTTCTTCACAGTCCAACTCTCACATTATTATATTATTTGAACTATATCTATTGATATTTATTATGTTAGGAATTACAAAAGGAAATTTTTAATTATTTTTTAAAATTATAAACATGTTACTCTAAGTAATATATTTTTAGTGAAAATAACTTCCTTTTCCGAAACAAACAAAAAAACATACTGAAAAGTGGCTTTTTTAAAATATTTCTGCATATCTCTTTAACATCTGGCTTAATAAAAGATAGTTATTCTCATATCTGCTTCTGCATACAATCTGTTGCAATATGTTGTAGATAAAAACAAATAAGTCTGATAAATACATGTAGCTGGAAGAAGAAAAAGTATTTTAATAAATGTTTCAGATAATTGTGAAATTCCTTTTTGATATTACACCACAACTTGACAATTGGTATTTCTTAAACGTGAGTTGTCATGTGGCATCCAAAGTCACTTCAATGCAGAGTCTGTACTCTGCTACATCAAAAGCCACTGGTCGATCCTGTGCTTTGAATGCGTGTTTTCCACCCATGCATGCTTTCCAAAACATCTGTACTTGTTATCTGAAAAATTTTGGTTCCCAATTTGGACAACACATTTCACTGTCTGTACTTTTTAAAAATCATATTTGTTAATATAACAAATAATTGTATTTGTTAACACCAATGCTATCCAAAAATCTTAAACTGTTAAGAAGTTTTCAAGCTCCTGGTGGAAAATATAAGTGCTGCAAAATTCTAATTTTCTTAAAAGCTTAAATTATATTAATTAGCAAAAATGCTGTCTTTGAAGTGATTTCAAAGTTGCTTTCTTTGAAGTGATAGGCTCATTTTTAAGAAAATATTTGCCAAATACTCAGGTCTGAATAACCATATTTTGTCAGTTGTTCTTTCATGATAAAAGTGTCCATTCAGCTTGCAACTCAATTACATAAGTGTTTCTTATTTAAATAGTCTTTTTTCGGTGTGCAGCAAATGTACTTTAAATACACTTCCTATCGTCATTCACAGAATACAAAAAGGGCATGTACTCAAGGATCAAAATTTATTAAAATCAAAAACTTTGTGGCTTCATTAGTGATATTCTTAAGTGAACGGACTTTTCTCCCCCTGTGTGACTGCATGGCCTTGAAAATTATGATGATATAATTATATCTAGTATAATCTTGGGCCATGGTGTTGATTTCTACTACAGCTTTTACGTTCTTTGTATAAACACCAATATACTTTTGAGCTCACAGAACCCCTGAACATTACTGACTCCTAGAAGTCTATGAAAGAGACGTTTGAGAAAACCAGTGCCCTAGCTTTCAGTATTTCTCTATGTTTCGCTTTAACCTCTCCGAATTCTGAGATGTGTATTTTTCAGTGCCTTGACTACTCCCCTACCTTCATGCCATGCTATCATTTCTCTGCTAAGAGTTAACATAGCAGGTCCCAATGTCACTATCCTTAGAAGGCTTACATGCAAGGTTGGCCCTTGGGTGGTTTTTGGAACCTTATATTTTTTCCCCATCACTTTCTGATAAGAACGGCTCACTGTTTCAACAGTTTGTGCAACCAATACAGTTATGCTGGATACCTGCTTTCCTTCTAGGAATCTGGATCTTTAAAAGTGCTGAACAAACAGGGCCTAGGTGGCCAGCCCCCACTAAAAAAACAAAAAAACAAACCCCAGGGCACTGAGTCATTTAAGAGCTCCCCCAGTAAAGAATTTCCCAGGTGCTCCCAACTCCTTGCCGGAAGAATTCAGCATGTCCAGGGCAACACCACTAGAAGACGAAGCTGCGCTTGGCTTCTCCAGATGTCACCCATGTACCTTTTCTCTTTGCTGACTGTACTTTGAAACCTTTCACTGTGATAAGTCATAGACCTAAGTACAACTATATGCTGAGTTCTGTGAGTCACAGCAGGTGGTGGGGGAGAGAGGTCCCTGAGCACCCCCTGAGACAATTTCAAACTAAGCGGGTTTAAAATTGGGCTTCTCATCTACTTTGGCCCCATCCTAAATCATGATCTCTGCTTAAGGTCACCATTCTTCTAGTTAAACACAGTATTTCACAATCATTCAAAGATCCCCTACTTCAATTCCTCCTAAATCCCACTCGTTTCTGGCCATTAGTGCTCCTGAGCCTTTAATGGACTCTGTACTCTGTTGTTACCAATTTTCTTAAAGTCATTTGAACAAATCAGAACTACTTAAAAATTTATAAAGCCTGTTCACAGGATAAAAACTAAACTTCCTATATCAAGATGCTCTGAATTCTTAACCTGCTGATTGACCTATCAGCTAATTGGCACTTACCATATCTTACTAACTTACATATCATACTATCTTATATTATTTTAATCTCTGGGCATATCTTGTATTCTCAGACAAGTAAAAGTTCACTAAGATCAAGGACTAGTTCTTTTGGTTCTTCAAGTCCCTAAGAAATCTTCACTTAATACTATCTAGCGAATTTAGCGAATTACTATAGTTTAGTGAGTGGTGAAAGAGCAATTAATTTGGATAGGATTAAACTAGGAGAGCCTTTGAATATGATTGATTGGGTGCTTGACTTTTACATTCTTTTCTGGTCCAGGATAGTCCCTGGCAAAGGTGTTTAATTAGAGATGGAGATTCAATCAACAACTAAAGACAAGGCTCCAGAGACATGTGTATTTTACATTTGCATATACTGAAGATCCCCTGGAGAAGGGATAGGCTACCTACTCCATTATTCTTGGGCTTCCCTGTAAAGAATCTGCCTGCCATGTGGGAGACCTGGGTTCGATTCCTGGGTTGGGAAGATTCCCTGCAGAAGGGAAAGGCCACCCACTCCAGCATTCTGGCCTGGAGAATTCCATGGTTGCAAAGAGTTGGACACAACTGAGCGACTTTCATACTCACTTACTATACCATTATGAAATATTTTTAAGATTAATATGACATCTCTAACTGTTTGTACAATTGTATTTTAACTTAATGAAAACCAATGGAAGAATTCACATTTATGGAAAGAGCTTACGGGTTGTAATGATTTTCATTGCAGTTAATATCAACCACTGTGGGAAAATAAACCAAGTTTTACTGTGAATAGCTTACAAAAACACTAATCCAAGCACATTAACAACTTCAATTAGGCTATAAAACAAGACTATCACGTAAGATAGATCCCTACAAAATTAATAATTAAAAGTAAAATGTTGAATGGAACTATTTATTACAGAGCCAAAACAAAACAAATGGACTGGATTTTAAAGCCCCAACCATGTTATGGATGTGAAGTAGCTGGTGCTTATGCTGAATACACACTAAAATTTTACTGTAAAATTTGTAGTTTGTTACAGGGTGGTAAACATTAAGTTGGAACTATTATGGACCATATATAAGGAGATTTAAGTACCTGAAGAATATGGTTAGCCAGCAATTTTAGCAAAAAGATACTCCTATGATTTCGATCAATTTGGAGTAAGGTTTTTATGTGGCATTCTTTACTCTTATTATTTTTCATTAAATGTAATTCCTCTGCTGTCCTCAAAAATGAATTGTACACTATATCTTAGATTCACATTTCTATTCTTCAATAATTTTATAATAGCAGCAACCAATAATATGATTCAGTTTAAAATAACTCATTTTACAGAAAAACATAATGAACACTTCAGGATTTTTGGAAAAATAATTGTAACTGATTTGGACAATTATATTAATGAATAAAAAAATACCTCAAAGAACCGAACAAGTGCTTTTTTAGGATCTTCTGGGATGGGTAAATATTCAACTTGAGACTTTGAGAAAATATTCTTTACTTCTGATAGCTTAAATAGCAACCTTGTCAGTTCAGTCAACTGTTCCATGTAGTCCTTTTCTGTCAAAATAAATTATATGTTTATTATACAAATTTATGCTACATATATGTATATATACATATATTCCTGGAGTAGGAAACAGCAACCCACTCCAGTATTCTGGCCTGGGGAATTCCATGGACAGAGGAGCCAGGCAGGCTACAGTCCGTGGGGTCACAAAGAGTCAGACACGATGGAGCACGTTCACACACACACACACACACACACACACACACACACACACACACAAACATGGGGAGCACGTTCACACACACACACACACACACGGGGAGCACGTACACACACACACACACACACACACACACACACGGGCAGAGAATGCAGCATTCTTCATTTGTGACAATGATTTGTTTTAAAATGAACATTTCTACATTTTTGAAAACTAAGTTTCTCTCACTATAGGAAGGCTTTATTTAAAAACAAACAAACATTTACTTGTGAACATCCTAGTCCCAAAAGGTATTAATGTAAAGCCAACTGATATAATAAAATATAAAAGTAAATGTGGAGCATGTTTTCAGTCCAGCCTTTCCAAGATTTACAACTGGCCATAAACAATAGCTTTAGGAAAAGGAAAATGCACACGCTCCAGACAACCAGAACAGTATGGAATATTAAAAAAAAAAGTTACAAGGAAAAGGAGGAAATTATTCATAATTGGATATTTTTCTTTATAGGGTGTTCACAGTATGATATCTAGTTATTTACTTCATATCTCCACTTTTTTTTTCTGACCAGTTTCTTCAAGGTAAAAAAATAGCTTGTCACCTGAGAGCAAATTTTTGTTCTGAGCTTCCAAGGAAATAAGTTCTTTTATCTTTATAAGAGAGAAATTTGTCATATACAGTAATGGGAAAATATCAAGAAAAAAGAAACAGACTGCAAATGGAAATAAACTTCTGTTCATATTAATACCTACTTACAAATATATATATTTTTAATCTTTTCTATTAATTTATGTAACAAAACAGGAAATTCTAAATATACTTAGCAAGCCAGAAAGCAAAACACTTGCAGTACTTACCAACTGCCTGATCAGGATTTATATCAATGAATGAGTCATCTGGCACATGAAGGTTTTTTACATACATTTGCAAAATGCAACGGATCCATGATCTTACAGTTAGGGCTTGAAAAGATACACAGCCTGAATGAGAAAGTGCTTCACATAACATGCTGTAAAAATAAGTTGATGAATATTAAAAACAGAAACCAAAACAAAACCCTGACGATGTGTTCCCTGAGTACAGAGATTGAGAAATAAAACATTCTAATACCCCCCAGCTTTTGGTCCCACTTATTTTACACACACACGAATGCAGACATACTCTGCTGAAAATAAACACTACAGATACCACAAAATATTTTAGACAAACACTCCTGCTCTCATTTATAATGCCCTAATTTTTAAGTTTTCCTTTTTCCACTGGTGGCATACATATGACTTATGCCAACGGAGAGACATGGTTAAAATAAGAAAAACAGGGAAGGGGTTTAAGTAGCTTTGTGTGATAATACTGAAGGAAGTGGCAAGCACAATAAAAAACCGTGGCCCTTAGAGTAAAACACAGAAGCAATCACGACCATATACAGAAGAAAAAAGATGAAATACATTTCTACGAGGGTCTCCCAACCAATCCAATCCCCCTCCCTTCCTTTTCTGCTCCCCCCGCCCACAGGCAGTCATCATTAAAGAACTCCAAAATAACATCCAAACAAGAGCTTTTTAAAAATTACTTTTACAAATTCAAAGGTCTGGCTTAATCTGATTTCTAATCATTTTATATGAGAGGATGGGGATAAGTCTTAACCTAATTATAAATGTTGTGTAAAGTTAGACACTTGAAAAATACATAAATCATAACTCTAAAAGTACTGTTTTGAAATACTCTGAATATGCATTTTCATAAGAAAGGAGAACACAAAATAGAACTCAGATGGGTTATTACCTATACAACCTCCCAACGCTACTTAACATCTTAACATCTTAGCATTTCACTTCAGCTGCTTCATTTCAGTTAGTCCTTCCTTGCTGCTAACATACCAATATTATTTTAAAAACAAATCCTTTGAGATAATTTCACACAAGTATTTAACAAATAATATAAACAAATGTTTGTTGTCATCAAAGAATTCTTAAGCTGGAAGGGATCCTAAAAGTAATCCAATTGAAGCTGAACTCCCTTACTGTGTAACTGAAAGCTAGTGAAAAAATGATTAATGAGTATGCTTAATGAACTTCCTTTTGAGAAGAATACCTCTCTTCATTTTCACTGACTGGCAGGGGGATCAGATCTACATTGGTCTCTTAGGTTTGTGTATTCATTTTATTTTCCCTTATCTTGATATTCTTATCTGAATCACCCTGATTGTTCTATACCATTTCTATTACTGATTGTATATTTTTTCTGTTGGGATTCCTCAGATCTCTTATGTAATACAGACACTCAAAGACATGAAAATCAAAGTTCAAGGTGATGAAGTCTCTTGTTCATCACTGCACAAAAGTCCGATCTTTAAAACCTAGTGTGAAGAGGAAAGTTACCATTAAACTAAAACTGTGATAATAAAACAGTGCCTTACAGATTTAGCAGTATTAATTGTATAATTTCTTTCACAATGGCGAATGTAGAAAGATCATTTCAAGATGAGGGTAAGGCCGTCCTTTGACAAAGGACAACCATTTTGACAAAGCAGCAGCAGCATTGTTTTAAGAAAACTTTCCTACTGTTAATACAGTCAAAATGTGGATACACAGGAAAGCAACCAATTGCCCAAGTGAAAGTATACATAGCAAAGACCAGTTTTTATTTTGGAAACTCTTTGCTTCCTCGGGAACTAATCTACTGTGGGTTTACATTAACGTGTACACCTGAAATAAAAACACTTACCTATTCTGTAGGAAATGACTTAAATATCTGGCTACAACCTGGGGCCAGATGATATCATCCCAACCAAAGAGTTGTATCATTGATGTAACTGGCTGAGGCTGAAGATCTGATGGGGCAGTGCTGGGCAAGTCCATCGCCAGCAAAGTAAAATCTAGATTTACAATGAGAGAAACTTACAGTGAGAATGTAAAAAAGAAAGAAAAAACCACTATCTCCCTTCAAATTATGTTAATAGTGATTTTTTAAAAAATCAGCACTAAACAGTAAATGTCACGTTTTAGAAATGTAGAACAGAAAGCTAAAACTGAACTAAATTCATATTGTCAAAGACATTTCTGTGCTGATTATCTGCATCTCCAAGAAAGGGTCTGGAAAAATCTGTCTCAGCATCATCACAATGCATCTATAATAGAAAGGCCCTTCAAATGGCAAATTAATAAAAAAAAAAATTATTGCTTGATTCACTGCAGTCGCTTCTCTTGTTGCGGAGCACAGGCTCTAGGGAACACGAGCTTCAGCAGTCGCAGGTCCCTGGCTCTGGAGTGCATGCTCAGTAGTGGCAGTGCATGGGCGTATCTGCTTCAAGGCATGTAGGCTCTTCACACATCAGGGACCCAACCCATGTTTCCTGCCTTAGCAAAGGATTCTTTATCACTGAACCACCAGGAAAGCCCTCAAATGGCAAATTCTAAACCTGATGTCTCTGCTAAAGAGCCTCTCTCACGCAAATGACCCATTACCAAAAACATTTCTAGCATCCACTCTTTTCCAATCAAGTTAATTTACTCATCACCTACCACAGACATGACTGAGTGACTTCCACTTTCACTGACCACAGATGAAGAGCTCTCACTCACCATGGACACTGGACATTTTCTTCTAGTAAACAGTGATTTCCTACAATCAATCAATGATACTCCACTTCCCTCAGAACTCAGAAACCCTAGGAACCAGAATTTCTTAGATCCCCATGGTAAACAAACAGACTTTATTTTGTGATTTCCTGGGATTCCCCAACCTAATTTGCAGTGCATCAATTTATGTGCATGTGCACTCTATTTGTGTCCAACTCTTTATGACCCCATGGATTGTAGCCCACCAGGCTCCTCTGTCCATGGGATTCTCCAGGCAAGAATACTGGAGTGGGTTGCCATTTCCTTGTCCAACACCAATTTATGTTTATCAATAAATTATTTATTAAGCACTGCCTCCTGTAATGCTCGCTCAAACGGTGGCTGTTTATATCCTCCCACTCTCTCATACATGGGACCCACAAAGGATGAGCAACTTCTGGTCCACACTGCTGCTTCTAGACCATTCTCCCTTCCTCTTCTTGAAAACCTTTGGCTTTGAGTCTCAGGTCATCAAATTACACCAACACTCTCTTTGTTGCACCTGTCTGTCTCCTCCTTCACCACCTCTCATTCCCTGAAGACTGGAGCTCACTATCATCCTTTCTAACTGCACTCCTGTCATAGTTCTTGATGATTTTTTCCTCCCAGTCTCTTGGACGTGAACTTCTCCCCTTCAGTGAGACCATCTTTCAGTAGTTTCGCCACTCACTCCCATGGTGATACAGAGAACCTGAAATCCCGACTTTGAAGACCCCTCTTTCTGGCATCAAATCAGCTTTCCAACTCTCCTCCTGTAGGTTCCCAACTCCTCCAGCAATCCTTTGATTCCATCAGGACCTACGATTCATTGGTCCTACAACTTTCCCTATGCTCCTCACTGACTTTGTGCCTTCCCTTCCCTTTCCAGGCAACCTGACTGAATGCTCCATCATTACACTCATTTTCATATACCATCAATTCCCTTGTCTCTTACTTGATTCACTGAACTTGCCTGGAAAAAAACACCATCTGTTTAATTACAACTCTTTGTCTTCTCCCCATGGGCACCTATGGCCAATGTTAAGTGGCTGGTGAACAACCATGTGGACCGATCTCACTTTAAATTTATGACCAAAGATGGTAAGTGGGTCCTTAGAGCTGGCTATCGTTCCTACCATATTTCCCTAGTCCATTTGGTCTTTCATTCTCCTAGAGGATTACTGAATACCTTCTCTCCTCTCTCTACTATCAGTCAGCATCTCCTCCCCATCTTCATTTTCAGTTAATGACTTTTACTACGTCAAGGAGAAAGGAGAAGCATCAGAAGAGAACCACCACATCTACCCTGCCACCTCCAAGTGGACCCATTTATTCTGCCTCCTCTTCTGCTACCACAGGAGATCTGAGGCCGAGTCCTCTATGAGATCCCATTTCTCCTGGGAATTAAAACACAAATGACTGTCTTGCAGCATCAAGTTTTCTCTCACTCCTACACATTCCTGTCAGCATTATAAATATGCTGGAGTTTCTCCCATGTTTAAAAAAAAAAAAAAATAAAAACCCTCCTTGACCCCACCTCCCTCTCCAGCTAACATCCCAATTTTTTCTACTTCTTATAGATGTGTATGTGTTAGTCACTAAGTCGAGTCCAACTCTCTGAGATCCCATGGACTGTAGCCTGTCCATGGAATTCTCCAGGCAACGATACTGGAGGGGGTTGCCATTTCCTCCTCCAGGGCATCTTCTGACCCACGGATCAAACCCGGGATCCTGCATTGCAGGCAGATTCCTTACCATCTGAGCCACCAGGGAAGCCTCTTTTAATGGTGATATACTCAAAAAGATTTACTTATGTTTGCAGCCAGTGATTCCTCTTCTCGCATTTTCTCTTGGATATCTTTAAGGGGCCTTTGCCTCTACCCACTACAGCAAAAAACTGCTCTTCAAGGACACCAGTAACCTCTGTCCTACTATATCCAATGACCAATTCTCAGGCCTCATCCCAATTGACCCATTAAACACATTCAAAATGTTGATCACTATTCTTTCCTTAAAATGCTCTGTAATTTGGTTTCCATGGCACTACACTTAATGGGTTTTCACATCACCTCACTGGTATTCCTTACAGTCTCCTTTCTTGGTTCCTTCTAATCCTACAAATCTGAACATGGGAATATCCTGGGACCTGTCTTCAAACTTCTCTTTTTACTACTTACTCTGTTAGCAGTCTTATCCAGGTCACAGCTTTATAAGACTATTTGTACATAAATAGTTCCCAAATTTAAATCTCTAGCTTGGACCTCTTCCCTGAAACCGAGGTTCATTATCCAGGGGTCTATTCAACAACCCTACTCAGATTTTAAGGGAGATATATATATAAAATATATCTGTATATCCAAAGTCAAAATCCCAGTCTTCACTCATAAAAATTTCTTCCTGCCACAATCTTTCTCATCTCAAACGAGGGTTTCTCCCTTTCTCTATTTTGCTTACCATATCAAACCCACTTAGAAAATTGTCAGCTCTACTTTCAAACTGGAAATCTGACCACTTCTCGCCACTTCCACCGCTCCCACTGTGGCCCCAGCTGTCCATCTCTAAGCTGTTACAAGAGTTCTCTATGTGACCTCCCCACCTCTCAATAGTCTAATCTCGGTCCAGCAGCCAGAGCAATCATATCCCCTCTCTGCTCAAGACTTTCCAGTCTCAGGAAAGTCTTCTTACAACTATGCATAAGGCAGAACAGAAAGCAGTTCTCCACAGCCCGTGGACTGTGTCTCTGACTCCTCTTTCTCCAGTTCTTACGCCACAAGAGCTTTGATGGCTTCCGTGCAGTTTCTCGAACACACCAGACACGCTCTTGCCTCTGGATGTTTGCACAGCTCGTATCTGCATGGCCGCATAGCTCACCTCCTTCGGGTCTTTGCTCAAATGATACCTATTACAAGTTTTCTGGGCAGCTCTTATTTGAAGCCATAACTTGCCTGTGGTCTTCCCTTGTGCTTAATAGCTCAGTCGTGTCCGACTCTTTGTGACCCCGTGGACTGTAGCCCGCCAGGCTCCTCCGTCCATGGGATTCTCCAGGCAAGAATACTGGAGTGGGGTGCCATGCCCTCCTCCAGGGAATCTTCCCAACCCAGGGATCGAACCCAGGTTCCCTATCTCTATCCTTTTCTGTATTTTTCTTTTTCTCCATTTATCATCATCTGACATATTACACATTTTACTTACCCTCCTTCTTGCTCTCTTCCTTCCATAAGAACATGGAGCTTATGCATGAAAGAAGGACTTGTAGTTCTTTTTTTCCCATTGATAAATCCCAATGGCAAAGTATTCATTAACTATTTTTTAATGCAGGAAATTTTTGCCTCCTGTCTTTACTTCAAAACAAACCCCAAACCCACATATATTGGCTTCATATCTATATTACTATTTATTTTCAGTACCTAAGACAGTACTGACTAACTTGTATCATTTTGGTCATTAAGTGGGAGTTGGGGTGATGAATGGTAGAAAGATAAGTCATATCGACTAATAATGACTGCTTTGGTTAAACTGAAAGTCAGTATTTATTTTCAGAGACATTACAGTGGTTGGAAAACCATTGCCCCGTCATAGTTCTCCAATGTACATATCACGGTAAAGTTTTAATTATGGAAGCACTAGCAGAATTCAAAATCTTTTCAAATGTATATCATGAAGTCTTTTATGTAATGCTTTTAGCTAAGTTTTCCTTATTCACACCAGGGTAAAATAAACCTTGGTTTAGAGCTTAGGTTTTTAAAAGCGTTTACATTTAAATACATTAAACATCTTCTTAAAAACCGCATTTAAATACATGTAGTCACCATATTGATCTCTCTCTATTCCAGTACTTCTTAACATACGTTGGATAAAATATCCCTTTGAAAAAGATAAAGACTTCTTTTCGGGAAAGTGCATATGTGAATATATATATATTCAAATTTTTGCTTATAATTTCATCTGATTCAGAATCCCTTAAAGTCTAAGGACATGTCTATAGGCTAATAATCAAATTAAGTAAAGATTACAACTTAAAATAGAATCTAACAGAAGTCTGAAAAGCAACATTCTATGTACTCCATGTCATTCTGATCTCATCGGTTTTATGCTGAAGTGGAATTCAAGCCATCTCTTTTTGCTCTTTATTCAATTTCATATTTTACTAGGTATCTGCACACACAATCTGAAAATAAACGACCTGAACTAGAAGTCAAATACTGCTTTACTTTCCAAATAACGCATGAATAAGAAAAGCCACGTATATTCAGTATTTTTAAGGTTAAAAATGATCTTTTTAGCAAATCATCACTTAATTTTTACTTTTACTAACAGGAAAATAATAAACAAGCCAAAGAATCCTAACTTTAAAATACATAATTCTTTTCTTCCTGGTTGTCAAAATATTTATTGCACTGTAATAAAATAAGAGTTTGCTACTAAGCAAACAGAAGAAAAAACTGACAGAGTCTGCAAAATGAGAAGCTAACTGGCAAATTAAGAACGCTGACCTGCGGCCGCATCCGCGAGTTGCGAGAGAGGCACTATCTGTGACATCCTCTGACTCTTCAGAAACGAAAAGAAATGCCTCCAGAGCGCACTGGCCACTGCAGCAAGGTGGCGCTCTTTAGTCGATAATGAAGACTGCACAATGAGGTCCCCATTCTCCCTTTGCAGTTCCTGACACAATTGTTGACGCATACTCCTAAAAAAAAAAATAAATAAAAATACAGCTAACACCCAACAAACAAATACAAAATTTTTCCTTAAATACATTCTGGGCTTTTAACATTTACACCATGTGAAAACTGAAGGACAGTTCTATCTAATTAAAACCTTTATGTCAAGACATTATGCATTTCTGGTTATTTGATGGATGAACGATGGCATATTAAGCACCATAAAGTTAATGTTAATTACTAATGTCAGGCATTAATTATATGCTTTTTAATATGTCAGATCCAAATGAGAAATAGGCAGCTTCAAAATGAAGGTTTGCATTTTGCAACTCACTATGACAAGTGATTTTACTTACAATCTAGACATAAAAACAAAATTTTAAGCCACTTCTCCTGTGAGCTTTAGGATATGATGTACCAAGAGGAAAGTATTTATGGCTTATATGTGATATTTTAAATTACAATACTTTCCCTGTTTAGAGCAGACATAGACATTAAGCTAGAATATAAAACTGTCCTAGATACCACCTTAGTATCAGTCCTTTGGTCCAAAAAGACCCATAATCATTTTCACATGGTAGAAAATAATAAAATCATTCTTCTCCATAAATCAGTAAAACATGAATTCAATACTGCCTCAAGTTTTGATCTGTCATTTACTCACTTTTCCTATGGAAAGTTGAGACAACTCTAAGACCTTAACGGAAACATAACAGGGGTGAATACCAGAAGATTTTTCTAGTGATCTGGAATAGAAGGCATTAATGCAATATGCCCAACAATTAATAATATCATTAATATTATTATTTAGTTGCACTAAACATGCAACTGTGATATTATTCCTGTTTCTGTGTATATAACTGTAATCTTATTCCTATTTCTATATATATAACTGCCAGCTCAATCGAGTAGACACAAATGCATAAACAGCATCCTTAGACTTGTTTTCTTCAAATAAAGAGCAAACAGTGAAAATTAATCAGTGGAGCTAAGCCAGAATACTTCCTTTGATAGTAGCAGTATTCCATTAAGAAAAATGACTAGTGCTTTAAAAAAAGAAGGAAAATTACATAAGTCCAACATTCCCGATCTGATGTTTCAAATCAGTTCATCAAGAGGAAGTGGACACTCAAAATAACTATATAAAATATGGAGCTAACTAATGCATGTACCTAAAGCAATTCCACAAAAAGATCAAACTGGTTGCAAGACATCATTGTATTTTTCACATAACTACACAAAAGTAAAGATTTTAAGTATAAGTTATATAACATTAGGACTCTAAGTCTCTCTACACTGAAATTCTTGGATAACCATGAGACAGAACTTAATGCTCCTTGCAGTACTGGGGGTGGTGCCAAATACCTGGAGAAAGAATATCATAGTAAGCAAGCTTCCTAAAAACTAACCAAATATCTGCTATGTCCTCTTCGTGTAAAACTTGCCTGAGATGCTTTCAACATGAAGTAGTGGCTAAAGATTATTTCAGGTCCTTTAGCTTTGAGTAAGATGAATATCAAACCACTAAAATCCATTTGGCAACTAACTCAATTGCCTGTATCAACAAAGCAAAATTCATGGGTACATTTCAAGACACTGGAGTCCAAGTGAAATAATACCACCATTTGCAAAACCCATCTAAAGCTTTTTCAAGTATATTGGTCTCAAAGGATGATAAATAATTTACTACATTTGGGTAGGACGGATTTTACTATTTCTAAATAAAATAAGCCATTTTCTTCACTCTTTACAATGTATTCTCCAGGAAGTAACATTTCTGATCATTCCGTATGAAGCTGGAAATTCTTTAACTAAAAATGAGAACAATTCTATGAGATGGGTGTCACTAATCCTCTTTATAGAGGATAAAGATGATAATGATATCCCCAAAAGTCACACGGCTAAGAAGAGCTGGCCCCATAGTCTGAATCAAAATCTGACTCTGAAGCCCATACTTTCCCTTATATACTAAGACACACACCCTTTAACACTAAGACGTGCATGTGTGTGTGTGAGCACACACACACATAATTAAAACATTGATCAATTTTCTTCTCTCCCTACTTGAAGAAATTTTACTAAGTCTAAGAAAAGAAGCTGGGCAAGCCACATGTAGCTTTGCTTTGTAAAGTGGTAGGGACGTAGGTTTTAAGTAGAAGATTGACTTTAAAATCATTTTGGAAATATACATGCATAACCAGCCCACTTATGTTCTAAAAGATCCAACACATAGCAGGAAAAAAAAAATCTGCTGAATGTCAAGTTATTTAAATTGCAGCTTTCACAGGAATAATAGCAACATCTAGCATTTACTAGTACTTACCATGTGCCAAGAACCACACTAGGAAGTTTGTAAGCACTGCTTCTCACCCTATGAGGTAGGTATAATTATGATTCGAATCTTATAAACGAGAAAATTGAGGCAACAGAAGTAGCTTGTGTTGGGTAAAACTGCTGGTTATTAGCAAAGCTACTCAGAGCTGTGTGACCTTAAAAAAAATGAGTAACTGCCCAAATTTCATTTTCTAAAGAGTTAAAATTAGGAAGAATCATTTATCATCTGCCTACCAGGGTTATTGTGAAGATTACATGTGAAGAGTAACATCCTCAAAGGTGTTCAGGAACCTATCACTATACTATGTTGTTGTTTAGTCGCTAAGTTGTGTCAGACTCTTCGTGACTCCATGAGCTGTAGCCCACCAGGCCCCTCTGTCCATGGGATCTCGAAGGTAAGAACACTGGAGTGGATTGCCATTCCTTTCTCCGGGGTATCTTCCTGACCAAGGGATGGAACGTTCATCTCCAGGGTTGACAGGTAGATTCTTAACCACTGATCCACCTGAGAAGCCCATGGCTACACTATGGAAATGCCCAAACTGGTACATACCTCGTTATTCAGGTGTTCATACACTTCTGTTTTATCAACAGCTCTGGTATCCTGCTTCTTTGGGCTTACCTCCTCTAGTTCAAGCACTTTCCTGATCCTGAACATAACTGTTCTTGTGCTCCACTTTCCAAGATTTGTTTTCCTGTTTTTATTTCCATGTTACTTTTTGTAGTGATTTTATATATCTCACCCTCCCACCTCCCCATCCTCACAAAGACATCCAAATATACTGAGGCATCTATTAATATGATTGATAAGAGCTAGCAGAAAGCAAGGGGGTTAACAACAATTAATAACTGAATTCCTTTTTCAAGTTCTACTTCAAAGCCTGCCAACTTTCTTCAATCTACATCAGTGAAAAATATAATGGGAAGCTCTAAGTTTAAAAAAAGTTGTTCTAAACCACTATGAGTGATGATTCCAAGTGTCTGATGAATGTAACTAATGGAAAACTGGATGGGAATCAGGATACTCTTACCATTTTTAGTTTCAGTTAAATTTACTAAAAAAAAAAAAACACAAAACCTTAGGTACTTTGGAGCTTCTTGTTATTCTTATTCACATCTATAAAATAGGGCTATAATCTGCTTTACCACCCAGAAAGAATATAAGATAACCAAACTAGGCAAACTAACAACCTCCCAAAAACAAGGTTTTAAAGCTGGAAGGTATCTTAAAAATCATTTAATCCAATCCTGTCTTCAAAAAATAGAAACAAAAACAAAACAAAAACAGACTCTATGTATAAAGAGAATTCTGCAAAGTCTCACTAGAAGATAATGGGAACTTAAGTCCTGCCCCCCCAATTCTGTGTATATCCAGTTATCAGGGAGATGCAATAGGTCAGAAACCAGGCTGGTGAGTAGCGGTCCAGGCATATCCCGGAGGGACTCCCTGAAACGGGGCCTCCATCTATTTGTTTGTACATGGACGAGGAGGTGAGTGGGTGCTAATGACTGAGTGAATATGTGAGGTCAAGGCAAGGAGTTTACTGGCTGTTTTGACTATTAAGTGATGATAAAAAAAAAAAGTCCAGTACTGGCAGTGATGGCAGTGATACTTTTGGTCATATATAATGCACCATCATATGCAGGACAAGAAGCAACGGTTAGAACCGGACATGGAACAAAGGACTGATTCCAAATTGGGAAAGAAATACATTAAGGCTGTGTATTGTCAACTTGCTTATTTAACTTTTATGCAGACTACATCATGAGAAATGCCAGGCTAGATAACTCACAAGCCGGAATCAAGACTGCCGGGAGAAATACCAACAACCTCAGATATGCAAATGATACCACTCTAATAGCAGAAAGCAAAGAGGAACTAAACAGCCTCTTGATGAAAGTGAAAAAGGAGAGTGAAAAGCCAGCTTAAAACTCAACACTGAAAAAATGAAGACCGTGACAACCAGTCCCATCACTTTTTGGCAAGTAGATAGGGAAAAAATGGAAACAATTACAGATTTTCTTTCCTTGGGCTCCAAAAATCACTGTGGATGGTGACTGTACCCATGAAATTAAAAGACACTTGTGACTTGGAAGAAAGCTATGACAAATCTAGACCATGTATTAAAAAGCAGAGATAATCACTTTGCTGACAAAGGTCTATAGAGTCAAGGCTATGGTTTTTCCAATGCCACATACAGATGTGAGAGTTGGACCATAAAGAAGACTGAAGGCTAAAGAACTGATGCTTTCAAATTGACGTGATGAAGACTCTTGAGCGTCCCTTGGACAGCAAGGAGATCAAACCAGTCAAACCTCAAGGAAATCAACCCTGAATATTCATTGGAAGGACCTATGCTGAAACTCCAGTACTTCCGCCACCTGATGCAAATAGCTGACTCACTGGAAAAGACCCTGATGCTGGGAAGGATTGAGGGCAGAAGGAGAAGGAGGTGACTGAGGATGAGATGGCTGGATGCATCACTGACTCAATGGACATGAGTTTGAGCAAACGCCAGGAAACAGTCAAGGACAGGGAAGCCTGGCGTCCTGTGGTTCATACGGTTGCAAAGAGCTGGACACGAGTAAGAGACAGAACAACATAGCAGTAAAAAGCCTCCTCGAGGTGTAAAGAAAATTATCCAAAAGAACACTTGTGTAGGAGACAGAAGACTAGTCTGTGACCCCGGAAAGCTAAGACTTGGTTTTTCATCTGTTAAATGGGAATACTGCCCTACTGTCCTCTACAGAGCTGCTCAAGTGTCAAATTACACAACTTAGGTAAAAACAGTTTATAGGCTATAAGGCAAGGTAATATTTACTTTAGTTTTATTGTTATTCATTCCAATTTCTAACAATCATGTCCACACATTCAGTAGAGCATTATCTAGAAAGACATGGGCTTTAGAGACAGACACACCAGAGAACAAATCCTATTCTCAATTACTAGTGACATGGCCATTTCCTCAACTGTTACAAGAACTCCCAATAAAACACATTCAATAAATGGAATAATGGAATATTATTGGCCAGAGAATCAGACTGTTTAGTGAGAATATATGTGCTACCCTATTCTGTTTTTGACCTTTATTAACTGGTTTAATTCTGTAGGCATTATTTTTCCCACTTTGTAGACAAGGAATCTAAGAACAGAAAGAATAAATAATTTGATTGGGTTATACTGTTGGTAAGCAGCAGAGACAGAATTTGAATCCAGGCAGTCAAGCTATCATGCAACTATGCTACAGCTACCCCAAATACCATTTTACTACCCAAATAAGTACTACATGTCTCAAATGCCATTACTTCTGTATTCATTCATGCATATGCTAAGTTCCTAAAAGGGGTAGTTACAAAGCAGTATAACATCCAATTCTGATGGCACAAAAGATGCACACATATTCAAAGTTTAATAGTTCCGGGAAGTAGAGAATTCTATAGGGATTCCAAATTTCAATGCCGTGTAACCATTTAAAATTTTCCTATGAAAAAATTTCCTTGTCCCTATCCCCAAAATAGGGTATAGCATGAAAATACATCAATAAAAAGTGATTATTTTTATAAGTTATCCTTATAATTTTATTAGTCTCATATATGTAGATGACTATGGGTCTCAAATGACTTAAAAGTTATGGTGATATTTCATTGCATTTTATGGTACACTAGTTAACAGGGATCTACTTTGGTAGTTCTCAATCTTGACTACTATCAAAATCATCTGTAGAGCTTTCTAGAAATGTGGAAGTTCTGACTTCACTGAAGATTCTACTGCATCTACAAGTCTAGGGTCAAAGCTTATTATTTTAAAAACAATTCTCACTCAGGGGGTCTTGGGAGGGGCCTGAGAGTCTACCTGTCAAGCAGGCAGATTTTGCATGCCCATGGCCTCACTTTAAGCAGTTACCTTCCTGGCTCTTGTCTATAAAATGGTGACAATAATAGTATCTACAGGATTAAATTAGTTCATTAAAGTCAAACACTTAGAATAGGGTTGCCACACACATTCTCATTTAACAGTCTGATTTTCTGGCTAACAATAACAGATATTCCATTTATTGAATATGTCTTACTTGATTCTTGCAACAGATGAAGAAATGATCATGCAACAAGTAGTCCATGAATCACACTGAGTATTCAATTTCATTCTGTATGGGAGAAGGTTGATAATCATTCCTGTACTCTATAGGCATAAGGGTAAAGCAAAATTTAAGTTTTACACAATGAGGTACCATTTCATGCTGGTCAGAATGGCTGCTATTAAAAAGTCTACAAACAATAAATGCTGGAGAGGGTGCAGAGCAAAGGGAACCCTCTTACACTGTTGGTGGGAATGCAAACTAGTACAGCCACTATGGATAACAGTATGGAGATTCCTTAAAAAACTGGAAATAGAACTGCCATATGACCCAGCAATCCCACTGCTGGGCATATACACCGAGGAAACCAGAACTGAAAGAGACATGTGTATCCCAACGTTCATCGCAGCACTGTTTATAATAGCTAGGACATGGAAGCAACCCAGATGTCCATCGGCAGATGAATGGATAAGAAAGCTGTGGTATATATACACAATGGAACATTACTCAGCTATTAAAAAGAATTCATTTGAATCAGTTCTAATGAGATGGATGAAACTGGAGCCTATTATACAGAGTGAAGCAAGTCAGAAAGAAAAACACCAGTACAATATATTGACACATATATATGGAATTTAGAAAGATGGTAATGATGACCCTATATGCAAGACAGCAAAAAAGACACAGATGTAAAGAACAGACTTTTGGACTCTGTGGGAGAAGGCAATGGTGCGATGATTTGAGAGAATAGCATTGAAACATGTATATTACCATATGTGAAATAGATCGCCAGTCCAGGTTCAATGCATAAGACAGGGTGCTCAGGGCTGGTGCACTGGGATGACCCTGAGGGATGGGATGGGGAGGGAGGCGGGAGGGGGTTCAGGATGGGGAACACATGTACATCCATGGCTGATTCATGTCAATGTAGGGCAAAAACCACTACAATATTGTAAAGTAATTAGTCTCCAATTAAAATAAATAAATTTTTAAAAATATATAGGTTTTATAGTAATTCAGAAACTAAACATCATTGATGGCAGCAGAATAAAATGGGCATGGAAATGATTCTCAGAGGACAGTTTAAGGACGAGAAAAGTGAAAATGAGGGAACTAAAAACACATAGGCAAAAAAATTCCACACATTTACTCTAATTCAATGCATATTACACAGGCTCCAGGCAGTAGGGATACAAAGTCATCACAACAAAGTCTCTGCCCTGGAGCTGGTATTTTAAAGAGAGACAGACAACTAAACACAGACGTGGATCACCGCAGGTTGTAGTGAGCTTTATGGATAAATAGAAATCAAGGTAGAGGGATGATGAATGATAATGATATTTCAACTGGGAATATTAGGAAATACCTTCCGAAGAGGTGGCACATGAGCAAAGACTTAAATGAGTAAGGGGGAGAACCACATGGGTACACGTGGAGAGGGAGTTTCAGGCAGAAGAAACAAAAGTGCATAGGCGCCTAGGCTAGTGGTTTTATGGGCTCAAGAACAACAATTAGGCCAGTTGGCTGAAGCACAAAGGATGATAGGAGGAAAAGCAGATGAATTCAAAGAGGAAACTGAGTTCCAGACCAAGTAGATTCTTCAAAGAACTTTAGATACAATCAAAGTGGATAACAAGCCACAAAGCAGAAGTGTTACATAATTTCTTTTCAAAGAAACCTATGAAAAAGCAAGGTATTTTGGGAAGGGGGAAAAAATAGTAACCACTCTGACTATAATGGAGAATTTTTATAGCAGAATTAGAAGGCAATAAATTTAAGAGTAGAAAATAAAGACAATATTGAATATTGGTTCAGTCACATGTTCTTCTCATCCACTTCACAAGAAGTTATGATGCCTCTCACTGTACGTGAGCCAGAGGTTCGATTAAGGCACATCCTGCTCTTAAAAAAAGAAAATCTAGACTTCATTCTGAAGGTATTAGATTGGTACAAAATTGTGGTTTTTGCATTGCGGAAATCTGACTTTGATATTGGAATACGCTCTTAAATAAGTGTAGTTATGTTATACATCATTTTAATGTGCATTTCTCATTTTATAGTTTTTTGCTAATGACTTATTACTTGCAGCTTATTTTATATTTATTTTTGACTATGGAAATGTTAGACAAAAAGCAAATTTGAGAGATTTTCTTATTCAAGTTCAAAATGGGTTGTAAAGCAGCACAGACAACTTGCAACATCAACAACACATTTGGCCTAGGAACTGCTAAAAAACATACAGTGCAGTGGTCATTCAAGAAGTTTGGCAGAGGAGACAAGAGCCTTGAGGATGAGGAGCTGATAGTGGGACTGACATCAGAAATTGACAACAACCAATTGAGAGCAATCATCGAAGCTGATCCTCTCACAACTACGCGAGAAGCTGCTGAAGAAATCAACATCGACCATTCTATTGTCATTCAGCATTTGAAGCAAGTTGAAAAGGTGAAAAAGCTTGATAAGTGAATGCCTCATGAGCTGACCGCAAATCCAAAAAACTGTCGTTTTGAAGTGTCGTCTTTTCTTATTCTATGCAACAACAATGAATCATTTCTTGACTGGTTTGTGACAAGCGACAGAAAGTGGATTTTATACAACTGGCAAAGATCAGCTCAGTGGTCAGACCGAGAAGCTCCAAAGCACTTTCCAAAGCCAAACTTGCCCCAAAAAAAGGTCATGGTCACTGTTTGGTGATCTGCTGCCTATCTGATCCACTACAGCTTTCTGAATCCCAGGAAAACCATTCCATTTGAGAAGTATGCTCAGCAAATCAATGAGATACACTGAAAACGGCAACACCTTCAGCCGGCACCGGTCAACGTAAAGGGCCCAATTCTTCTGCGTGACCACAGCTGACTGCAAGGCGCACAACCAGCACTTCAAAAGCTGAATAATGAATTGGGCTATGAAGTTTTGCCTCATCCATCGTGTTCACCTGACCTCTTGCCAACCAACTACTACTTCTTCAAGCATCTCAACAACTTCTTGCAGGTAAAATGCTTCCACAACCAGCAAATGCTTTCTACGAGTTCACTGAATCCTGCAACACGGATTTTTACACTACAGTAATAAACTTATTTCTCCTTGGCAAAAACATGCTGATTGTAATGGTTCCTATTTTGATTTAATAAAGATGTGTTTGAGCCTAGTTATAATGATTTAAAATTCATGGTCCGAAACTGCAATTATGTTTGCACCAACCTAATAGTAAGGAACCACTAAAAAATTTTGAACTGAGGAGTGACAGTGAGAACAGTGCTTTGGGAAAGATTAATCTGGCAAATGGCAAACAGAATGGACTAGAATAAAAACTGGAGAGAGACAGGAGAGACCAACTAAGAAGCTTCCGTAAACATGCAGGTATGAGTTAATGTGCAACTTAAGCTACTTTATGAAGAAACAAGAAAGCTAACAGTAATTATTTGGCATTTTGTGAAGGAGAGAAAGGAGCAATCTACGTTATTGCTAACTTTCAGGAGAGGGAAACAAAGGTAGGAGGGACAGTTAATTACTACACAAGAAGAGTATAATTCGATTTGCAAACAGAAAATTTAAGTAACAAAACCACCAAAGTTTCTGGAAATCTGGACCTAGAGTCCAAGAGAACATTCAGACTCAGAAGTCACTTGTGCCCAGTAGTTCAGCTGATTTTAATGAACATTTTAATGTCTATTAGTTACTTGAGGTAGTGTATTAGATGCAATCAAATATGGTCAGTACTCTCAAAGAACTTATAATTGAGGAGACAGAGGTATCTACAGAGTACTATGATACACACAAAGGAAACATTTAGTCCACCTGGGGGTTTGATGAAGGCCTCAAGGAGTAAATACATTATTATCAGATTAAAGCAGCTGTTAACTGAAAAAGAAAAAGAAAAAACACACACACACAAAGAGCTTCAGGAAGTTGTAATAACATTAAGTAAAGCAAACTGACATGACACTGCATGGTGTATGAGGAAACTCATGAACAGGCGAGTATTTTCAGAAGATGAAAAGTCAAGGGGCAGAATGATGGAAAATGAAACTATATTATTGATGGAGACCAGGTCACGGAGGGCCATGCCATCTAAAATGTTAGATATAAGTAAACAATTCTTTAAGGTGGGGAGAATTAACAGAAACAAAACCAACTTATACACCCAACATACCCACATATGTTCTCAATATAACCTAGCGCTTATAAGCCCTATCTTAGACAAATATATATTTAAACACCCCGTGTAACTGCACAGAGCAATGTTATCTGTCTTTGGAATATCTTCATTAAAAAATTCAACCTCTTAAGCATGTTTATATATGACTTAGGGGCTTCTCATGTGGCTCAGTAGTAAAGAATCTGCCTGCACATGCAGGAGATACGAGTTTGATCCCTGGGTCGGGAAGATCCCCTGGAGAAGGAAATGACAACCCACTCCGGTATTCTTGCCTGGGAAATCCCACGGACAGAGGAGCCTGGTGGGCTCCAGTCCATGGGGTCGCAGAGTCAGACCCGACTGAGCACGCACACACATACGCATGATCTGGTACGTATATAGCTAACCCTTGAACAACGGAGGGGTTTATCTGCATATATGTCTTCCAAATCTGCAGTTCCTCTGCATCCATAATTCAACTAACCATGAACTGTGTAGAACTGTAGTGTTCATTACTGAAAAATATCTTCACATAAGTGGACCTGGGCAGTTCAAACCCATGTTGTTCAAGGGTCAACTGTACAAATAACCACTCATCACAATACCCTTTTTATATTTTTTGCCAATGCTTGAATGCTATCTTATGCTCTGATTTAATAAAACCAAGCCTGATCTGTAGACATTCATATTATTAGCACTGCTGCTGCTGCTGCTGAGTCGCTTCAGTCGTGTCTGACTCTGTGCGACCCCATAGACGGCAGCCCACCAGGCTCCCCCGTCCCTGGGATTCTCCAGCAAGGACAGTGGAGTGGGCTGCCATTTCCTTCTCCAATTGCACAATGTAATGCAACTGCTCTTGGTAAATGGGGTCTGTACTGCACTATCTTAAGTTGAACGCTTAACTTTTTGTGGTCTGTTCCTGCCATTTATTCTGTTTGGGGGAACAGCTTAGCCTGTGATCAACATGTAATAGTCCTGAACTCAATACAATGACTCAAAGAAACAGTGTCTCGCTGGATATTAAGACTGAAGTTTTACAGCACCTTAAGATGCCTTCAAGGAAATAAATGGCTGAGGGTAAAGACAACATTAAGACCTGGCTAAAGTTCTTTGACATTAAAACTGAAAGAAACCATAGGCAGATGAATGTCATGACTTCAAGGGATTTCTAAAAGAACAAGAGAGTAATCATCACCTGCCTGTGACAACTCATTTCCAAAGGAGTAATGCTACAGTAACACTGGACTGCTTATGTTCAGTTAGACCCCTTCTTTCCAGGAATTTACCCTCCAAATTTCATAGCAAGTATATGGGTACAAGATAACAAAGGAAGAGGGGAGGGATTTGGGCTCAATATAAAACTGTTTAGTTTCCAAGTTTGCCTGCTACCAGAATACCGTTTGGGAAGAACATGAATGATCCAGCATCTTCGTCCTTGATGTCAGAAGCACTCAGAGTTAAGATCCTCCCTTTAAGAAGTCTCACAACAAAATGTACACATCTTTGATAAAATATCTATAGCTGTCATACCAGTCTTTTGGGATTTCAAACATGGTTCTCTTCCTCTTTCACTGTAAGTGGATATGTATAATTGAGAAAGCATACATACATTAGATCTTACCAAAATAGTTATCTACAGAATTCTTATACAAGCAAAAAGGAGGGGGACCTTATGAATTGGTTGAAAGAGGAAATCAGAATTTTTTTTTTTTTTTTTTTGCAATAATGGCATACCTCATTTATTGCACTTCTCAGATACTGTGTTTTTTCCAAATTGAAAGTTTGTGGCAACTGTGTTGTCAGATGATGGTTAGCATTTTTGAGCAATATTATTTAATAAAGGTTTATATGTTGTTTTTTAAGACATAATCTATTACACACTTTATAGATTACAGTATAGTATAAACTGACTTTTGTTTGCACTGAGACCAAAAAGTCTCCAGCTTTTTTAGTTATCCCAAACTGAAACATTTTAGTTGAGTCCTCAGACACAGGAGAGCAGTGAAGAGCTGTCCTTGGCTTCCCATATTCTTGACCTACATGACCTGCATGCATTGTATTATGAAAAAGTTGTTCCGATGTGTTTTATGCCACTAAATCTTGGCATAGTTTATTATGCTTTAAGCAACAGGCTCCCACTATTATACTAAGTACTATGGTAGAAATTAGGAATTTAAAGATGAGAAAGATACAGACCTGATTCAAGGATTTCATACATGAGGAAGAACAAAGACTTTTCTTCATTAAAAGTATAAAGAAGAGGTGGTATCTGCAATGGTGCACAGGAAAACTTTAGATTAAATAGCTATGTTTTAAGACTCTGAGGGACCATCTGCAACGATCTCAGAAATTCTAGACTTGTTTTAGGACAAATGAATTGCAAAGGCAAGATTATTTGAAGAAAGACAACTTTAATTTCCTAACTATCCACTGCAGTATACCTATTAACGAGCAACTACCGAGACATTCTAGAGATAGTATCACATTTACTCTCAAAAACTTTTACTCAGTTCTGTTGCTTTACCATTTCAATAATATTTGAGCTTTTAAAAGTGAGTTTCATTTTAATAATCCCTAGATAGAGAGTAGCATGTTTGCAAACTTATGAAGTTCATCTTTTAAAGCTAATTAATAAAACCATCCTTCAAAAGCTAGCTTAATTTTCACCATCCCAGCAGCCGCTTCTGAAAACAACTGTATATAGTCAGCTGTACCCTCTACTTACAGCTGCAAGGATTACACATCTTATTAGATGTGTTTAGTTGCAGTGTTGGAGATAGTAGTTTGATTCAAAAGAATTCAGGATTGTTTTATTAAAGACTCAAACATTTGGGAGGTCAAATATTCCACAACAAGTAAGCTAGGGCTAAATTCCATTTGTGAGCACTTTTTCCTAATTGGTGGTAATAAATTCCTAAAGAGAAAGAGTCTAATGGCAATGTTGACTGATTCTTAACTACATTAACCCAAATGTTCCTGTCACAGTGAAATCTGCTCTATAATTCACCTTAATGGAATAGGTGTATCAATAAATATTGAAAATGTCCACTCTTTTTTTTCCTTTCCATTTAAATCAAATCCAATTCTATGTCAACAGATTGTACCAATGTATAATTACAATAGCTAATGCAATGGGAAAAGTAGTGTTCCTTGATAAATATTTTTTCTAAAACCTCTTAGGCATTCTGCATCTTCAATATTTCTCTTACATTCAAGAAATGTAGTAAATTACAAAACAAGACACCACTGACCATTGCCAATTGTGATAATGGATCTGATAAACCTCATCATCAGTCCTACTAACTGACCAGGTTTTCAGGTTTCAAAACTCAGTCAAGCAAAAGAGTTAAAAAGTACCTAGGGATGTAGAAGAAAGAATGTGTGCTCAGATGCTCAGTCGTGTCCAACTCTTTGTGATCCCCATGGACTGTAGCCTGCCAGGCTCCTCTGTCCATGGGATTCTCCAGGCAAGAATACTGGAGTGGGTTGTCATTCCCTTCTCCAGGGGATTTTCCCGACCCAGGGATCAAACCCGCATCTCCCAGGTCTCCTGCGTTTGCAGGCGGATTCTTTACCACTGAGCCACTTGGGAAGCCAATGAGAAAAAAATATTCTTTATCAAAAATATAACCAAACTCAAACAGGAGTAACAGCTTAATCACTAATATAATGCAAATCCTGGGGCAGACACGCTTTAGAAGTCTACAAACCCCTTGAAATTATGTGTAAAGTTTTGTGTAGACATATTTTTGTGATGATAAAGACTATACGTTTCACGAGACTTTTAAAAAGGGTTTGCTTCAAATGAATGAAACCCACTAGTTAATCCTGTTTCCCACTAAATGTTTCCTATAGATTTCCAACCCTGACTCCTCTTCCCCCTCCTTTTCATTTCTACCCTCTGTTCTTCCCCTGTCTTCAACAACTTACCTGTAACCTGTGTATCAAATGTCTAACTTTGAAAGTTTCATCTGAATTCTATACAGAAAAAGCAGTTACTAGTCAACGAATAAGATCAATTATCAAAATAAATAAATGTATAAGCTTCTTTGGAACAAACCTGCATGTTAACAAGCCCATTCATTCCTTAGTTTTAATTTTATAGTTATTTTAGATGCTTAGTTACACATGCATTTCTTTCTGGAGACCCCATTTGCCACCTTTAGGACAGTTCTTTAAAAGGGAGGAAAAGATAGAAGGGGAAAAAGTTTTGCTAAAAGATTACTCCTTTTGTCAACAATCTGTGAGGGTTACTATGAAGCTCCATTACTAGGGTTGAGAGCCTCAAAGGCTTTTGTTACATCACTAATTTTTTTTTGCAAGGCTTCAGCATATGAGCTGATTTATCTGGTTCTGCATGCTTGAGGCCTGATACATGCTATTTGTACATGGCAGGTTTCATCTGTGTAGCATAATTGATAATATTTATCTGCACAACAAAAAAGCTCATCTCCTGACGCAAAAAAAAAAAAAAAATGTGCATAAACTGTGGTAAGCAATGGTAAAGAGGTGAATAAAGACTTACTATCTCTGATAAAATGGAACTAAACTACAGGAAAATCACCAATTGTGTATGAACGTGCAACAGGGCGAAAAGAGCAAATACAACACTGAAAAAGGAGGATTGGAAAGACCCTTGCTTACAGTGATAAAATAGAAGGGCTTTGTTACCATTCTGTGAATTTTAACCAGAAATGAGAAAAAAACTAACTTACTTTAAACAAGAAAAGATGAAACTTTATGACCAAAGGAATATTTCAAAATAAACTTTAACATAGTTCCCATCGTTTATAACCAGCAGAAGAAAATTAACCCCTGAAATTTACTTTCACGGGGAAAAAATGTTTAGATTTTTGTTGCTGTGGTTCTTAATTGAAAAGCCTTTGATAAAGCTTAATGTCTTTAAAGGAAAGTAACTTTAGAGAACATAGAAATGAAAAGGTAACCAAATGTAAAACCGCTTTCCTTTCAGAAATATAATCAGCCTAAAAGCATCTGTGTAAAATATTCTGAAAGGAAAGCACAACCTACATATTCTAATAACAAGGTTATTTCCAAATTTCTAACAGATGATATATAACACAATTCTTTTGCAAAAAAATCAGTATTTTTCTTTGTGAAGAAGGTACACATCAAGTTAAGAGTTTGCTCCTGTAATTCATCATCTTTCAGAACCTGAGGTTACATTAGGCTTCAATCACCCCCTATCCTACTGTTCTCAGCATTTGGTAATATAGATAGTAAAGCTAATTTTCTGTCATTCAGGAAGAACTGTTGGATCACTAAACTTGTATCATCATCACCTCTGAAACACAGTAAAAATCACTGTTAGAACCAATGGTTTATTAGGTCGAACCCACCATCAACAATGTCAACTCTGCCTGGTCGTGTTAACAGGAAAATGTTTTACGAGTTCCACCACTGGGCATCAATTTAACTTCTAGCACCAGCTATGCTGTAAAACCGTGAACGTAATTTATATGGTGACCTGCGTGTGTGGGAAGCAATATCTAGGTGAAACTTCTCACAGTCTGACAAAATGCTTTGATTTGCACCATTCAGATGATTGAGCAAAAAGAGTTTAAGCAATCACCACCGATAGCCTTTATCTCCAAATGCTCTAAAAATTTATTACTCTATGAGTACAACCTATTGCTTCAGAGCTAGGCTTGATAGAATAGAAATGATTGGATAAATATTACATTTTCAACTGGTACACATCTTGTCCATTAGGTTTAAATATTGGACAAGCTATGTGTTTAAGATAAACATCAGTCTTGGCTGATTCCATCACACAGTACATTTAGAAAACCTCCAAATGTTTCCATAGTAACATTTTTGTGCTTACACATAGCTGAGGATACATGTTCGCTGCCAATTAGGAGAAAGTAAATGGAGAGACCGCTGAACTCTTCCTAAACAGTGTACCTTCGTCTTTTACTTAGCACTTAATACAGCCGACAGTATTTACACATCTATTGCTGTGCATGTGTCAACCAAATAATCACTCAAGTAGGAATGAACATAAATACATTGCTCACTTACCTTTCCTAAATACAAGTTTACGATTCAGGCCTTCTTAGAAATTTTAAACTAGCCTAGCTTTCATACTCCACATGGCTTTTCCAGTAGCTACTTCCATGCATGAAGGGAAAGGTATTTACCTGGCAACCTCTATCCACCTGCCCAAGATTTAGACACCTTTAAAAATGGCAAAGGGTGTTTCTGATCTATAGGTGCAGAGCAAAGCTGTCATGATTACTGCACCACAGCTTTTAAATATCCTTTCTAGCGGCATGGGAGGGATCCCACGCACATAATCTTCAATGCCTCTGGGTTCTTGAGCAACTATAGTAGCCTTGACTAGTGTGATTAACTCAGTGTTACGTGCTACTATGTTCTAATTTGGTTTGCTTAGATACTGTATGGTAAATAGTATCTCTACTTGGTGGTGAAAAAAGCTGACTTAGGTTAAATGACTTGATCAATAAGTAACAGAAGTGGAACAGGTGTGTCCGATTCCAAATCATTTTCCTCTATAAGCCATACTGAAGATCCCTAGTCAAGATGAGACTGCAGTAATTAAAATCTTACACCTGAAGTTTTCAATAAGTGCTTATTAAAATAGTAAAACAAAATTTGAACACACACAAGATTATTTATAATTGGTATACCTTTATTATACTCCTAATCACCAGTCTTCATTCACTGAAGAAATATACTAATAATCAAGGGATCACCAGGCAAAATGACTACTGGTTATTAACTCTGGTAGTTGAACTCTTTAATTAAGGTTTCCAGCCTTGCTTTCATGCATTCTGTTTGCCATGTTAAAAATAATAATAATAACTGCAGTGTGCAAAATGGATATAAAACAAAAACTTAGTATTTAGAAACAGATCATCCTATATTCCATACACAAAGCCATTTGTTATGGTACAACTAGAGACTTAAGCATTTAACTTGGACTGTCTAGCAAGATCTTTTAAACTGTTTTTCTTATCTTGTTCTTCACAATTAGAAACTAGAAAATCCCACCTGTCTAGAAAGAAAAAAAAAAAAGAAGGTTGTCTCTTCTAGGGTTAACAGATGCTTTTTGTAAGATTTTAGGTAAGATTAACCTTTTGCTCGCAATAGGACTGGTTATTGGTTTTATTTTTTTTAGTGTCTTTAACTCAGGTAAAAATCAATATAGAGCGAGACAAAGGGCTCTAGAGGGTATGGCTACACCAGCTTTGGGTTTGGCTCTTGCACAATTCTACAACACGCTGAAGCTGGGAAGGATTAGCCTGTTGTGTTGAGTAAACCGATGATACTCAATAAACAGCTTCTGTTGTAAACCCCTTAGGACGTGCAAAGCCACACTAGTTGGCAACAGACCAGATAAGCTGCAGAACCAGCTGTAATCTCATTTAGACCTGAGCTGATCCTCCTGTCCTTTCATTCCACAGGATCAAAGCAAAGCACTGAGGAGGCAGCTGTCTTGTAGCGGCTCCGCGAGCCGGATGCAGCAAGCACTTCATAAATTCCACTCCTTGAAGCAAGTCTCTACCTAATCTATCCAGAGCTAGGACAATCAATGAATTTCTGAATTCATTAGGCTGATTATTACAGGGTAACCATTTTCTCTTTGGAGAAATGTGATGACTGTCTGCCAACTGTACAAAGCGGCTCCTGTTTCTGCTCTTGCTTTTTTCTTGAGGGGCCCAAAATGCCTCCCACAACAGTAAATAAAAATGGCTTAAAATTTACTTAGCTCATTATCTTTAATACATATTAACAAGCAAACAATAGATGATGCCAAATTCCTCCAGCTGTCATAGCTGACCATCATTCAAACGCATCCAAGCTTTAACAGTGGTCCGTAATTCCACGTTCAGTGACATGGGGGCAGGGAAGGCCAACCCTTACTGTCATACAATACCATATGTCAGCCAAAAGTAACATTCAGAAAGAATTTATAGAAAAGGTTTCTGAAGTTGGTTAGAAAATATTATTTAACACTTCTGTAACTTTTGTGTAAAACACCACAACTTTTAAAGCATTCCAAAGTGTGAAGTATTTCAAATAAGTGTTTCTTCCCTTTCAACAGAATGGACACCATACTATCTCATTTTACTGGAAACTTCCTTTAACAGAAATCTAAATTTCAAGTAATGGTTCTTTAAAAAGTAGTCATCATCCCCAAATTTAAAAGGATACTAACTGGATTCATAATGGGCTCGGAAGAGAAGGTTGTAGGTCTCAGATGACTCTGCATAGTAAACATGAAAGAAGTGAAAGCCCAAACAGATGGGCATGGCTACATATAAAACATCAGCATTAAAAAAAAAAATCAACTAATTATCTAATGCTGAAAGCCAAGAGTTGAGGGAAACCCTATGAAACATCTAGTCAGAGAGTTGGCACAATTTTTTTGGTAACTATTTCAGCCTTGCAGACCACATACAGTCACCTGTTCCTGCTCTTTTAAAGTTTAAGCAACGTAAAAACCATTGTTAGCTCAAAGGCTGTACAAAAACCGTCCATGGGCCAGACTTGGTCGGCAACACCTTGGTTCACCAACCCTTTCTGGTCCAAATTACTCACTTTACAGGTGAGAACACAGAGCCTCAAGAACATGAGTGCTTTTTGTAACTGTCAGCATCGCAGTTCAGATCTACTGAACCCCACTCTGGGGTTTTTCTATTGCTTCCCGACATTGATTCCTACATTGCTTCCGGAGGGCGGGGGATGGTGTGAAGAATCTACTGTACTTGAGAAACATTTGAGAAAGGCTGACCAAGAAAAAACCGGGACTTCTCAATCCACACAGTGCACCCAGTGATCACACAGTGACTGATTCAATCATTTCCAAGCTAACAAATTCTGCATCGAATGGTCTGCCTCTCTCCAATCCATTCTTCAGACATAAAAAGGTCTCATTTAACATAATCACATAATAACAGCAAAAGTAATAAATATCAAAACCTTAACTCTTCTAATATTTGCAAAATCCAGATCTTGGTAATAATAACACCACGATAGGAAACCGCAAAACTGTATAATTATACTTTAATTGTATTGTGAGGCATGCATTAATCACAAAGTTTAAGTACCAAGGATAGAATTATAATAATTCTGTAAAACAAATTTAAGCTAGCTAAGTAGGTCAGAACCACTAACATGCAACAGGAGACCTCTGGGAATTTATCAGTTAATGGCTATTTATGTGCAAATGAGTGCCCTCCAACCCTCCAAAATCCTGTGTAGCTGAAGGGTATTTCTGTTAACCAGGAGCACTGCTTAACTGCCGAGGCATAAATTAAACCATTTTATTGGAATGATTTTTAATTCCTCGACTTTCCTCTTACCACATTCCCCGCTACCTTTCTAGAAGCACAATTTACAGAACATTTCTAAAGTAAGAAGAAAAAAAGAGGTGGCAAGAGAGTTTTCAAAACTGGTCTCTCCTATCATCTACATGCGCATGTACACTATGCCTTCAGTAAAATTAAAACATTCCATACACATCTTCTAAAAGAAATTCACACTCTCAAAAAACTACAAGTTTCAACACAACTCTAGACTAACACATCTTACAATGAATTAAAATAAATTCTGTTCTATAGCCTTATATTTTTATCTTACAGAGGACAAAGAAATTCAATACAGTTTGCATATACCATAATTTTTTTCACAACAGTCAAATGATATACTTTCAAAGTATACTCTAGGGGGTGGGACATTAGCTTTTTCCTGTTTCTTTAAAACAACCCCTTACTGCCTCTAAAGAAAGTGAAGCATTTGGGTGGGGGAAAAGACAGAATAAAATTTCTCAGTGTGACATAAATACAGTTAAAAGAAACCACTGAATATCCATTATCAGGACCATGCCAAACTTACTCAAATACAGAAGTAGCATAAGCTAGCTACTAACTTCTATATTTTGTGTGGAATAACTGTTATCTAAATTAGTCTATTAATATAGCAGCAATTTTAAAATTTCAATTTGTGCTAGCACTCTCTCCCATCATTAGCCGACAAATAAAATACAACCTAATGCTAAGTAAAAGAGAGACCAAGGTAAGACATAGTATCTTTAAAATTACAGTATTTTATAGCAGAGGTAAAACCTCAGCAATTCAAGCTAGAGGCAAAAAAAATACAATACTTGTGGGAACTCTCTATTTTAAACATACAACTAATAAAAGTTTGTGGTAAACTTCTTCCAAGAGATAAGAAAAAATGTTCCACTCATCTTTTCATAATTGAATTTTCCAGGGTTGTAAGTAAATTATAGCAGAGCAGATGATTATATCAAGTTTGCTTCTGATGAGTATGCTTTGAGAACTGGATTTGGAGAGCGATCATCAAAGGTGTCAAGCGCTCCACCGGACGATTGTGTTTGCATGTGAAACAAAGAACAGAAGACTCCAGCCTAACACCATGTGTTACACTTAAATGCATAATATGCATGAGTCATAGAAATTAAGATGCATTTATAGCCTGAAAACATAATTTCATTACAACTGTCTGCTTTTAGGAAGAAAAATATTAAGTACAAAAGATAAAATTCTCACCCAAACGTGACCATCTGTTAAAAGTCATCGCCCTGCTTCAAAAGGGAACTCTCAGAAGCTGTATGTACTTTAAGGACTCTCTTGGATCCACCCCGCCCCCTGCCCCCGCCCCAATATTTCTATCCTTTTTGGATAGGGATAAACAGCGTTCATGCCAATCTTCCAGTCACAGGCAGATTTTCTGTCAGATCTCTGTGTGCCCAGCACTGCCCTAAGGCTTAATTAACCCTGCCCAGAGATAAACAGGACCTTCTCTGATTGCAGAGACAACAGATACATAGCCAGCCTGCTGAAAAAGTATCAAAATTAAGAGGTAGGTCTCATATTTGGACAATTCCCTTCAAAACTACATAAGAACATCACACAAGGAAGAGAACTGTGCAGGTACTATATAGAAGTCATTGAAAATTACAACCTCTGCATTTACATTGCTGAAATACCAGATGAAATAACATCATATTAAAGGGTTTTTTTTTACATCCTTAGGGTAATGAGATCAATACCACCAATGAAGGAAATCACAGACCACAGAACAAATGAAAAATTTCAGCAGTCTAGAAGAAGTCGCTAAACCTAAAATGTCCATAATAGCTCAAAATGTTGCTTGAATATTATTGCCTGATTACACAGCCCCAGCCTGGGTCATCAGATCATTCCTTTCCATTATTCTCTCTATCTTTTAGTCATGACTTCAAAACTAATGCTCTTTGCTACCATACTGCATTTTTAAATCGCTTTTATTTTTTAAAATATATTTTTATATTACCAGCTTAAAAAAACAACAAAAAAAACCACCCACAATAGCTTTCTACTTAGATTCCTTAACTTTTTAATCCATCATGACAGAACCATCAAAGACTTACTGCGCAACATCATATGTTAGGCACTTTAGCTGGATATCTAGTGCTGAAAATAAAAATACAAGTAACACAAATCCCCCGCCCTCAAAAAGTATCCCTCCAGTGAAGAGGATGGACAAAGACAGATGATGGTGTTTCAAGTGAAAACACAAGAAGGCACAAGGGAAGAAGCCACTTGCTGGCTGGGTATCCACGTACCTTTCACCCACTCAGCCTACTTAGTTAAAATTTGTTAATTCTTCAAAGTTTTATTCCCTGCACAGGAAAATGAGAACTCAAACTGACTAAAGCTCCTTACATACTAGAAGCTTTCATCAGATATTCTGTTTAGTAATGAACTCTGACTTGGCTATTATGCATCTATCTTAAAAAAAAAATAAAAAATAACCTATGCAAAGTACCAACCTAAGTATTTATTAACTTATTTTTAAGTTAACTAAAAACCACCAACTACTGGCCAAAGTAAAAATATTTGATAGTATTTGCAGTGCTATAAGTTGGTGCTAAAGACAAGTGTTTCCTTATGTCATTCTTTTTTTGTATTTTTATTTTGTGCATGCTACATGAAACAGGGGGATAAAAACAGCTGTACATAAGTAGAATACAAAAATGAAGCCAATTAAGTAAAATTTAGTTTAATCATGTTCAGTTCAGTCGCTCAGTTGTGTCCGATTCTTGCAACCCCATGGACTGCAGCACACCAGGCCTCCCTGTCCAACACCAACTCCTGGAGTTAACTCAGCTCATGACCATTGAGTTGGTGATGCCATCCAACCATCTTATCCTCTGTTATCCCCTTCTCCTCCTGCCTTCAATCTTTCCCAGCATCAGGGTCTTTTCATATGAGTCAGTTCTTTGCATCAGGTGGCCAAACTACTGGAGTTTCAGCTTCAGCATCAGTCTTTCCAATGAATATTCAGAACTTATTTCCTTTAGGATGGGCTGGTTGGAGCTCCTTGCAGTCCAAGGGACTCTCAAGAGTCTTCTCCAACACCACAGTTCAAAAGCATCAATTTTCCGTGCTCAGCTTTCTTTATAGTCCAACTCTCACATCCATACATGACTACTGGAAAAACCATAGCCTTGACTAGGTAAGACATTTGTTGGCAAAGTAATGTAAAACTGCTTTTTAATGTGCTGTCTAGGTTGGTCATAACTTTTCTTCCAAGGAGTACGTGCCTTTTAATTTCATGGCTGCAATCACCATCTGCAGTGATTTTGGAGCCCAAAAAATAAAGTCACTGTTTCCACTGTTAAATCATATTTCCATTTATCAACTCTAAAAAGAAAAGCAAATTTACCCCCAAATATTAAAGCATTCAACATATAATTGATAGATTCTGAAACACTGAAGTAAGCTAATCCAAGCCTTTACCCTTCAGGTGAAAGAACTGAAATATGGATGTCAGCCTGAGGTCCCACCGAAGTTACAGTACTAAAAGATCTTACTATCATTTCACATCCCATCTCAATTTGCTTCTCCACTGAAATTTACTGTATTGTTAAACCAGCAGTCTCGCCCCTAAAATGTAAATACTGTATCGATGAATATTTGAGGACATATACAACGTATTTAATATGCAAGATTACAGGTGAACACCAACAGGGAGCGATTTTAACTTTTTTCACTAACTTGGAAACTTTGTATTAAATATGAAAAGAACTGAAACAAGAGTGTGTAAAGGATCTCTAACTTCTGTGATTCCAAAACAAAAGGTGTAAAAGAGAAGTAACGTATGAAAATTTAACCTTTTTTGTTCTCTGTTGTCAGCATCATTATTCCAATGGGAATAAATATATCCATCTGCTATGGACTGAACTATATCTTACCAGATTCACATACTAGGAAGTAATTAAAGTTAAGTGCAGTTATAAGGTTGGGGCCCTGACCCAACAGAATTAGCATCCTTGAAGGAAGAGACACCAGAGTCTCCAATAATGTGCCCGCAGGTAAAAGTCACGTGAGAACACAGGGAGAAGCCCTCTCACTAGTAAAAGAACTCTCACCAGAAATGAGCAATGCTAGTACCTCGATCTCAGACTTTCAACCTTTGGAACTGACAGCAAATAAACTTCTCTCATTTAAGTGAGCTAGTCAGTCTGTAGCATTTTGTTACGGCAACTTGAACAGACTAAGACATCATCTGCCCAAAGTTTTTAAAAGGTTATATATTTAAATGATACAAGCTTCCAGTGCCTACTAGTCCTAACCTAAATGAAAAATGTAGGAGAGCATCCAAAAAGATAAGACATATGACTTATGACTATGTCATGAGATATGACTATATCAGTCCATATGAAAATGGGAAAACAGAACCATGTTTACGATCTCTAAAGCAGGCAAGATGGACTTGTCTTCTGGGAAACCGGGCTATATAATTACATCTTGTCACAAAACTCACACTGTAATGTTAATTCTGAATAGCCTGGACCATCAGTTTGGCCCTACCGAACTACCAAACCTACCATTTCACATGTGTAATCTTCAAAATATAAGAAAACACCATTCATATACTGGATCAAACTGATGGTTCAGACCTTTTAGAAATCTGGAAAAGAGCAACTGTGGAGATATAAAAATGTGGAACCATTAAATGGCTGGTTCCCACTACACTGCAGCTCTGCAAGTTAGGATACAGCTTCACGCACCCAGAACACTTGTTAGTTCAGTGCTGACACAGAAAGTATCCGAGAAATGTATGCTGAATTGCACTGGAATTCCTCCCAGAAAACCAATAGAAAAAAAACTGTCAACTGTTAAATATGTGTATGTATATATACATAAATATTTTTAAAAGATTATGACACTTATGTACATAAAAGCCTTAAAACTTCTATATATCCAAAAGGAAATGTAAAATGCACATTTCAATGCATTTGAAACATACAGAATGTTCCTAAAGTTGATGTATTTAAGCCATTATATGTAATTTGCTATGGTAAATTATTATTAAAAATCAAACAAGGTTCATTATTGAGAGGTCATTAGAACAATATCTCATTCACTGTTACAGACTCAAAGAAAAGTTCATTTTATAATAAAATTTCTTTACTCTCCACCAGAATAAGAAAAATTATTTTTCTTTCCCCACTTTTTCCTGAGGACCTTCCTCTCAAAGCTTGCCATCATTCTATTTAAACCTGGAATGGTGGTTGCCTGGGCCAGACATAAAACTGTTTTCCATCCCTTCACTATTCTATCCTGGAGTCTTTATTTCTTGAACCCAAGATGTTCCTTGTTCTTGGTTAAATCCTTTGTTTTCCTGTAGGACGTTTTCTCTGACAGTGTATCTCAAAAGTATAACACCAAAAGAAAATAGATAGTGGCACAGTTGTACACAGCATCTCTGGTATGACAGCATTTATGTAAACTTTTGAAGATGTACAATGCCAATACTACATATTGGTTTTAGATTCTATTTTGTCACATTAAATTAATATTAAAGTATGCTGTCCTAAAAAGATCAAAAGTTTATAGAACATTTAAAGAGGTGGGAAGAAAAGATACATTAAGGTTTCAGAGAATGGGAATAGGAAGAAAATAGATGTCAGAAAAAAGAAATGCAGAAAAATGTATCAATGACATAGTGCTGTTATTAAAAATTCACCAAAGACCATTCCATATGCTTATAAGTGGCTAAGTTATTTTTATTAATAGAGGAAGTATGTTCAAGATGTCAAAAACCATATGAAAAACTTTTGAACAAATATCTACCTAAGCACAAGCTGCTCAACACTTATAATCTAATTTTTCTGCCACCAATCAGCTATGAGACACAGTTTGAATGACTTACTGCCAAATAATCACATATAGTATTCCGTATAGGGCAATCTCAGAGAAAATTCTGTAAGTGATGTAGAAGAGTTTTAAGAAGAGTCTCTTCAACACTTGTGTATCGATCACTGTTATTTCTTTGTTTATTTGCCGGCTTCACTACACTGTGGGGCACTTGAGAGCAGCGATCTGTTTTCAGCATCTGTTTCCTCCAACACCAGCACAACGTCTGCCGCAGCAGGTACTTTCCGGGCACTCAGTAAGGGAGGACTGAATGAAAAATATAGTTATTCTGTTTCATGCAAAGGCACAAAACTAATACAGTCAAAATTCTCTAAGTTGTAAGAAAAAAAGAGGGGAAGGGAGACACTACGAAGAAAGAATAATTTCTGCTTTCACTTTAAACATAAATAGCATTTTTTTCAGGGAATAAAATTGAACTGACTGCAAAAATCTTGGAGTGGGAAACTCTGTCTTAAATTTACTTGTAGTGTAATACATTCTTTCACCTCAGTTCTCTGAAACCAGTGGATAAGCAGTAATGGTAATAAAAGCAATCATCGCTTAGGTACTCTGTTAGACATTTGACTTACGTTATCTCTTTTGGGCTTCAAACCAGTTCTTTAATATATATTATTGCACACATTTTACAGATTCGAAAAATTGAGGTTCAAAGAAAGAGATTATACGACTTGCTGAAGATTAAAGTGAAAGAAAAGTGGCAGAGTCAGAATTAAAATTCACATCTGCAACCTTTGAAAAAAAATACAGTAATATTTTTTACTATAAGCAAAAGACGTAATTCCACGTGTGATTTACAGAAATTAAAATGAGTGAAGTGGAAACGTGCTCTGCTGGTTTTGATGCTTGATATATTGACTCACAGAATTGAACTACAACTAATATCCCGAATAAACTGAGCAACCTAAATTTTCAACCAGGATCTTGAAAAATCAGATAGAGGTACAAGAGCCAAGCAAATTTAAAATCACCTATAACTCCTAAACGTTCACAGGGGCTAAATAAAGTTTATTATACAAAAAGAAACTATGAAGTCTTATACAATATGTGTATCTAGAGAGATGCCTTTGATATCCCTTTCATTAAAAAAAAAAAAACAAAAAAAACTCAAGTTGTAGAAATTTCCAAGGTATAATCTAATCCCACTTAAAATAACAGGTGGTAAAAGAGGCAGCATGGATAGAAGGAAAAGCAACAGCAGTTTAGAAGAACATTCCACAAAATGCTCACAGTACTCCCCTTTATGGCAGGTAGTTGTAGGAGGGGAATGACTTTTATTTTCTACAGCATACAACTGTACATTATTTATATTCTTTAAAGGATACGTGAATTTTGATAATATAAAAATAATACAGAGAAGCACTAAAAACCCTCTCCAGAGGCTTTGAGTGCTTAAGTTATATTGAAAACTTTACAAACTCTACAAGTTTTCTATCTCTGTAGTTTTCTATAGAACTATAGTTTGGCTCCAAAGGGCAAAATCTTAATTTTTCTAGTCTAAGGTTTTCTACTACTAGTTGAAAATTTGCTTCTATAGAATGTATTGAATTATGTATTTTTTCTTGTGTGGTTGGTGGTGCTACCTAACCATCTCATCCTCTGCCATCCCCTTTTCCTTTTGCCTTCAAATCTGTGTAAATATAAACCTTGAATATAATTAAATCATGGCTCCCAGTTCAGTCTCTCAGTCATGTCTGACTCTTTGTGACCCCATGGACTGCAGCACGCCAGGCTTCCCTGTCCATCACCAACCCCTGGAGTTTGCTCAAACTCATGTCCATCGAGTTGGTGATGCCATCCAACCATCTCATCCTCTGTTGTCCCCTTCTCAAATCTCCCAATTAAAAAACAAAACAAAACTATGTCTAAGGCTCTATATTTTAAACCTAATCGCTTAAAAAGTATCTTCCACGTATAATCAGACAAGTCCATAGAGATCAAAGTCTCATTTACAATGTTGAGAATGGCACTTTGAGAGTTGTGCAGTGCACAATTTGCGCAACAGTTCTTAAGAACCCTACCAAGAAACTCAAAGAGGCATTCATCACAACTTTGCATCTATTAGAGAAAACTTCAAACACTAAGTTTTTACCAGTAAGTAAACTATGAGAATATTGTGAAACCACCAAAAATAACGTAGATGTCACTGACATGGAAAGTGATTGATGATACATTAAGTGAAAAAAAGCAGGCCACTAAACAGTACGTAACCCCATTTTTTCACTCTAAGTTTTATATCATAAACATAACAGCCTAACACTGATTTTTTTTTAAATCCAACTGCAGGAATAAAATGAAACAAAAGTATTTTACATCATAGGGTTATTCTGGGTTTTGCTTTTTTTTTTTTTAAATCATTTGACTTACAGGAAAAAACTTTTTCTTCCATCCCATCCCCTCCTTAGGAAGGAGATTTATGCAACATAAGCTACATAATCAAGAGCATTTTTCACTTAGTATTGATATTTTTATCAGGTACCTTGGAAACTGTGCTAACACTGGTTGGTAGTCTGAATTAGACTTTGAAGATTGTTAGTAAAGTGTTGTTATTTATAAAAATACATAATTGAGAGAGAAACAAACCCAACTGAGGCCCCTGAATGAAAATTACTACAAGAAGAATATACTGGGCTTTCTTGCTCTGGGTAGATTCATTTCATAAATGCATTAACTCTTGATTAACTAGAAAATTTTTGAACAACCGATTTCTCAATAATAATGTTTTTTAAAGCAATTTACTATTATGTAGGCTCTAAAATAGCCTTCTCCTTTGCCTCCTATCACGGGCAGCTTTTCATCACCAAAGAGTTCCAAATTCCTGGAAATCTATCAAGGATGCTCTTTTCTTCCTTATCTTTTATATCGGTTTCCAGGAAAACTGCCGGTAGGAGGCAGCAACGGCTGGGCAACGGCGGCGGCCTCTCTGCACAGTAGTTAGCTGCTGGCTTCATTCTTCTGTCATTATAGAAGCAAGATGACACTGTTCTCTAATCCAGCCAAAGCTGATAAGTACCATCAACCTGTCACTTCCTACATTTCAAATTCTAACATCACAGCATCAAAGAGTTTTTCCATTTCGATTTCTTCTGCTGGCGGCCGCCGGTAGCCCCTCATTCTCCCACGGTGTTCTAATGCTGCATTTGCACACCGGGGTTACTCCCAGACTGAATAGCAGGTCATCCCCTGCTCACTGAGCTCATCTGTGGCCCATGTGCTAGGCAATTTAGATCCAATCAGCCCTTATTTAGCTCAAGAGTAATGAGCAGCATAGTGACACAGACTTAAGCCTGACCCTCAGGATAGTGCTCATCAAGCAGTAAAACTGTGACAAAATCATTCATCTTCCACCCGCTGGCAAGAAATAATACTCGCACTCACTGTATTACTTTTCAAGATAAAAAAAAAAAAAAGTCCTGAATTTTCATGATGTGAGACATTAATTTGCAGAAAGCTGAATTCCCTTAAACCCCCCTGTTGCTATGAGCTCACCAGGGGGAAATAGGCCTTAGGAGACTGAAATGGAATAAAGAAAATTGCTCTAGCTTTCTTTTCATTTTAAATAAGCCTTAAATCTGACAAGAGATATCCTAAAGAGAGAAAAATATATATCTTGTAAGGTAAAGAAGAAACAATTGAAATTAAGAGTTCCAAAGACTAGTTTCACTCCTTATAGTTGTTCTCAATTTTGTTAAAATATAAATAAAATTTGAAACAGAGCAATTACTTACTCTTCTCCACAAGGTAGATGGTGAAAGGTAAGGAATTGTTCCTTACAGGCCATATGATGGCAAAAGTAAATCCGTATCATAAAACAAAAATGTATTCTGATGTTTTCTAAGAAACACATCTTAAAATAACTTTAGGGGAATTATCAGAAGATGGTGAGGATACCTAGGAACATTTTAAAACTATAATAAATCTACTTTTCCACAATTTATAGTGCCTTCTGAGGTCTTATTAATCTAAAAAGAATGGGATAATTAAGAGATCAGTTTCCTTCTCTGACACATCACATCATTAAAAAACAGTGAGTGGTTTACTGTACTACACTTATTGAACGTAAATGCTTAAATTATTACTTGCTTCCTCACTTGTTTCTTCTGAGCACTTCCCTTTTAAAGCCAAAAGCCACAACAGTAGTTTATCTCCCGAGTTTCTTAAGACTGGGTCCGCCTACTGAAATCATAATTTCAGGTCTTTTTATCCATTCCACAGTTGGAAACAAGTTAACTTCAGCAAGCCCATCACAAATGGGATTTACCAGTCTTCGATATATTTATTGTAACAACTTTTCTTTGGTTTAAGAAACATAGCCCTGGGTGGTGCCATGAAAGAGCACAGTAGCAAATGCTTTCCTATAAGCCTACTGAGTTTCATCCAAAGCTTCAAAGATCTGGGTGGTCCAAACACCTGTAATGAACCATGGAGTTCAGAAAAGGAATCACAGGCATGTAAGACTGGGGAAAGTAACTTTCACGTTATCCCAGCATCTTTTGATTTATTGCCATTTTGCTAAAGAGAAATATTCCAGTGCTTGGTATAGAAAATAATCACGGCACTTCTATTCCCTGAGCTCATCCACTTTCAAAAGAATGAAATGTTTCCTTTTCCAGAGTGTATTTCTTTTGCCCTTGTCCCTTTTTACCCTAATGTTTATCACAATTTGTTTCAGTGTTCTTATGCCACTGTTACCTTCCTTTTCCTAATTATGAGAGGTGGAATTTACTGCTTTCATTCAAACTTTGCAAACAACTATGAATCAGAAGTCATAAAGATCCATTCATCTACTTCTTGAAAGTAATCTTGAAAAAAAATCTATAAAGTTCTATTCACTTCTCTACTTTTATAATTTTGGAGATGAAGCTAAATATTAGATCTGACCTAGGTTATAACTGGAGATTACATCAGGGGCACAGCAAACAGAAAAAAATAGAAGATTAAGAAAAGTGGCTAAGACTGAGAAGTTCATGGACACGTTGATACCTTTTTCTTGTACCAAGGCTTCTGAAATTCACGCAGCTGTGCTTTGCTGTTAGTCTTATTTTCTTACATTGTGCTGCAGTCACTCAAAAGGCCCTTTCAATAAGGAATCTTCCACTCCAGGGAACTGCTTTAAATTATTTTATCAAGTATTTCCTCCATTCCATTATTTCAGTTCCCTCTTCCAAATATTTAATACCTTGCTTCCAACCCAATCCAAATACAGATGATCTCTACTTTTACATTCAAAGTGTTCCTGTGGACCCAGCCTCAATGGAGAGGTTCTGGAGACCCTCAAAAGCAAGGGAAAAGCTCAAAGGCCCACTTACTCCACCTGTTTCCATATTTTAGTGGGAGAATAGTTTTGGTTATAAAAAACATGGTCCCAAATTTTCAGCTAGGGTAGATATGAGTTTCATTTTTCTATAACATCAAAAACCTTCCAATTAATTGAGAAGAATGGACTCCTGTCATTCTTCTGCAAGTCCCTCCTGCCCAATGGTGCTTAGAAGAAAAAAAGCACAGAGATGAAATTCAGATTATGTATTAAATCCATTAAACCCATAGCCTGGCTGCACAGATACTGCTCTCTACATTCATGTGGATACTGGCAAGAATTGTTGGATAAGCAGGTAAAATCTGGGGACAAGTATAAATCATTATCAAATAACACTGAATGGTTGAAACAATAAAATAAAAATGATGAAAAGGTGATGGCTTCAATAAACACGTAAAGTACCTTTCTATTTTCTCAGTCTGTCTTTCATGTAATAAATACATGAGTTCATATCATACACACTGCACTTAACTGGTTTACAGATGTACGCCAAGTGCCTGCCTACAATAATGCCTGTTATCACTACAGGCACTCACAAATATTAGCTGGATTTGCTGAATAATTTGTTTGATGTATCCTCTGTAGGAAAAAAAAAAAATACAAAGTAGAAAGCAATAAAGAGCATTTGAGAGAAAGTGTTAAGGAAATTTCAAGCAAAGTGAGATTATTTAAGACTGGATACATGGTCAAGCATACGTTTCAAGAGAAGTTTGGAATAAAGGATAACACTGCTGACATAAAAATGAAGAAAACATAAATGAATACAATAAACATGCCGAGAGATTATCATGGTCAGGGGTCTGGGGAGGCACAGCATCTCGGGCAGCGCTGCCCGAGAGCTCTGCTGCTGCCTACTACAGCCGTCACTAACAACGAACAGCCCCTGAGCACCCGGGAAGAAACCAGTGCACCGGAGGCACTGTATGTCACATTATATTCATTAACTTAAACTGTCACACACAGGCAGTGTGTATGGACAGCAGAGACCTAAGCAGATATTCATACACATCCTATAAAGTAAGGACTATTTTACAAACTTGCAACTGAAGCTTAGAAAAGGTTAAGGAGCTTCTCAAGATTGCACTGTTGGTAAGCAGAGGAGGGACGATTTGATCTCAGGTTTACTGACCCTAAAACTCCTGCTTCTTATACTATGCTGCAATAGGAAGAACACACAAACACTTCCTTAACACGCAGAAGAAAAAAAGCACAACTTACAGGTGGGGGTTTGTCCACTACCGCCTGAAATCCTGACTTCTCCCATGTACAACGCTCCTACCTGAAGCTCACTGATTCCATCTCTAGCCCCGATGTAGGTACTACTACCTTCTCAAATCACCTTTTCCTTTCCCCAGATCCCTCTAAATAAGTCTTCTGAGGTTTTTCCCCTTCTTTTCCTGTACTCTGCCACCCCATCTCTTTGCCTACTGTAACCAACACTGACCATTTCTGACTTATGATCTTAACAACTGCTTTCACTTCTTGAATTTAACCCTTTTCTAATCATTGGTTATCACATATCTGCAGCCCATTCAGTCCTCAGATCTAGCTCTGCTGTCCCGGCCATTCTCTAATCTGAATCCTCAACTGCTTTTGACAGGAAGATGTAACAGTAAAAAAGATTTGGGAGATATCTTGGTAATTAATAGTTTCATTTGATCAAATGAGAACCACAAGAAAAAGGTACAGAAATAAAGTAAAGTCATACTGTGGATAACTTCAAAAACTGCGATAAGGAATTAGACATTACATTTTTTTTGTGTCGTATCAGGTTGTCATTAAAGGTGTTAAAGAATGACATAGCAGAATTGCTCTCCAACAAGATAAATATGGCAAGAATATGAGATGAGCAGAAGCAACAAATGAAAAAATAGATATATAGGACTTCATTAAAATTTTATAAAATTTATGCTACAAAAGATGTGAAGAAAGTGAAACGGGACTTCCCCAGCAGTCCAGTGGTTAAAACTCCACCTTTCAATGCAGGAGGCTCGGATTCGAATCTGGGTTGGGGAACTAAGATTCCACACACCACATGGTGTGGCCAAAAAATTTAAAAAAAAAAAGAAAGAAAATTAAAAGATAACTCATAAAATGGGAGAAAATATTTGTGTATCATATCTGATGAGGGATTTGTATCTAAATATATTAAGAATTCTTATAATTCAGTAACAAAAAGACAAATAATTTAAAAATAGACACAGGGTCCAAATAGATTATTTCTTGAAATAAGACATAATGATCAATAAGCACATGAAAAAAATGGCCAGAATACTGGAGTGGGTAGCCTTTCCCTTCTCCAGGGGATCTTCCCAACCCAGGGATCAAACCCAAGTCACCTGCATTGCAGGCAGATTCTTTACCAGCTGAGTCGCAAGGGAAGCCCAAGAATACTGGAGTGGATGGCCTATCCCTTTCTCCAGCGGATCCTTCCCAACCCAGGAATCGAACTGGGGTCTCCTGCATTGCAGGTGGATTCCTTACCAACTGAGCTATCCACTTCGTAAAAGGTATTATATTAGGAATGGGTTAAGAACCATCCAAGTCCACACACACACAAACACATGAGCACGCTGAGGCTGCCAGGCATAAAGTGTAGCACAAAGAAATGAACACATCATGGCCTCTTTTGAAAATAGCAATAATGATAATAAAAGCAATATCCATTTATTGAACAATTACTAATATGCCAGGCACTATGTCAGTACTTCACATTACTAGGGTTATACTATATTTAACCCTTAAAATAACCTGGTGAGGTTTGTGCTATTATCCTAATTTTACTAATAAGGCTGAAATTTGGACACATAACTTTTCCCTTATAATACTTTAAAACAATCACTTTGTACTTATACAAGGAGAATGCATACCTATTAATAGATCTAGTTGGGGATTAAATAAATGACCCAAATATTAACTCTTATACATGAAAAATTAAGTAAATAGCGTATGTTTCAGCAAAACACACACACACACACACAAATTTCCAAGTTATTAGGGTAAGAGGTTTATATTACTCCATGAATTTATAAAATATGTAATATAAAAGGGCTATAGTAAACATGCTTTGTGCAATTTAAGCTTGGCAAAGAGTACATAAGCAAATAAAAAAGTTAATTCACAGTGTACATGTAAAAAACCTCATTATGAACTATTTAATGAGAAGAAATTCATAGACTTTATATATTTCCACAATGTTAATACTAGTATATTCCCTTAGAGATGCTTATGCTTTCTCTGAAGCAATCAAAACTGGTAGATGGATCACTCTTAGCAACACAACTGTCTGATTTTTCAAATAAAAACTGTAAATGTATTTTTCCATGGGACATACTCATGTGCTCCCTCTCTCAAATTATTAGAACACTGTCCTAGAAATCTGTATCAAATCAAAATCTTCATAAAGTATACAACTCATACACATAGTATAAATGATGTACCTATGTGTATATAAGACACACATACACATATATGTACATATACACAGATGTTCCTATATACACATGATGAAACAGCAGAACCCCAGATGTTCTGGGCAATCTGGGATATGCTAATCAAACTGCAAATAAATAACACAAAATAATTTGATTATTTTAAAAAATCATATTGGTTTTAACTTGCTTTGTAGTAAACAATTCTTCAATAATTAAAAGCTGTAACCCATTATACTAATAGAACACCCAATAACAAAAGGAGGAAAAGGCTTGCATACAGTCAACAGGTCTCTATTTTTTTCTGAAAAATCATGTAAATTATTTGGCGATCAGCACAAGAATATTTCCTTTTGAACTACCTCTTTCCCTGCCTAGAAAATCTCCAGTTATCTCCCAAAGGAAAGATTAAAGTAAAAATTCTTTTAGAATAAATGATGTCATACTAATAAAGATTAAAATACCTAGAACTATTGGGCATGGAAAATATCTGAGGAGAATGCTACATATAGTTCTCATATAATGTGTACAAACACACACAAACACCCAAGCTAAACGTCAAAAAAGATATATAACAGATGAACTTGCAAGTTTGTGGAAAAAGAAGAAAAGAATGAAAAAATGTATGTATTTTCAAATGTATTTTGAAGCCAGGAGAAAGAATCAAACCTTTTAAGGAGTCGCACTTGAGCACATGCAATATCAAAAGCAGGTCATCTCCCCTTTTGAACTATTTCTTAGTCTGCACACTTGACATCTTAGACAAGTTTTCAGCTGCCTTTAGACTTCTTTGAAACTAGGCTCTAGTTTAATACAAAATAGGATGTCAGTTGATCAATATCCATTTGGCTTAAATTCGTAAGTCCACAACCTCCCTTAAGTGGTAGAACAAACAGGTACAAAGCCTGAAAATTTATTGTTTCTTTTTAAACTCTGAATGATATTTGCAGATGCCAAAAGGCATTTTGAAATCACTCACCTCTACTTCAGTAAAAATGAAACAGGGGGATGGGGAGGAGGGAGAATCTCATGAGGCCTTGTATGTCAAGTTTTTGCCCAGAGCTAATTTTCAGAGCTGTGTTATAAAACCCTGAAAATGGAGGTTTATAATGGAAATGCTGACAGACCCTTAACTATAGCGGCATGAATGGATATAATTAAAGAAAAGCTTTTGGCTACACCTAACTCCACAAACGAAAGACTGCCATTTTTATATTAACCTCAAATAACAGCCAAGTGAGAACTAGAAATGTGATTCCAGAAAGGTAATGTGAAATGTTAAAGATGACTGCTACAACTATTTGACATTCGGAGTTTTAAACATGGAGGCATTTAGTTAACATAACCAAGTCAGTATTTTCATAATGCTACTTAATCAGCAATAAAGAATGCTCTGGTGAGCCATCAGCTCCAGTTAGCTGAAAGTGGCATATGAAGTTATTATTTCTTAACAGCCTAGAGGGAGCCGCTTCTCTCTTTAATCAGTGATCTTAGTTCCTTCCTACCTATAATTTCACTGTCATACAGTTTTATAAAACTATTACCCAGTTCAACACACATACACACACACACGCACATATCCTGCACACACATTTATGCAAGGACTGGGAGCTTACTCCCACCTGAATTACAAAACAGAAGAGATTGCTAAGGTAAAGTATTTCATTCTTTCCTTTGTCGGCGATGCAGTCAGGAATAAATATCATCAATCTATGTAACCCACCTTTCTCTATCTAAATCAAAATTCAAAGAATTTAGCTTTGTTCTTAACTTAAAAGAAAAAGAAAAGCTTGTGCTTTAATTTTTAACAACTATTCAAATTATTTTTGAACTTCCTAATAATATTAGTAGTAAAAATATTATAGCATACCCAAAAGAGTCCTCTGGAAAGAACTTCAATGAAGTTCCAAATCTGGAGTTAAGATATCAGGAACACATCTCCAAATGATCAAATACCTAGAGGACTTTTCTTGTGTTTCCCCTCCCTCCCTCCTTTTTTTTTTCTTTTTAAGGTAAACAATCCTGAATGATCTCTGGGGCCCTTTCCCTGCAAATATCCCACACTAAAGCAAGTCTGTCTTGACAATATTTGCTTGGAAGTATTGAAAGTTGATGGAATAAAATAAAACCATGCAAGTCACAGTCCCTCTTATTATGTCCTGCACTGTCTCATTGAAGGACTGTTGCAAATTACTAGGCAAGCTTTAGAAACGTCAAAGATGGCAGTTCCTGTACCACGACAGCATTAGTAATGACCTGCACGTGACTACACCATCCTTATTCACACACTGCCCTCATACTTCTGCTAAAACTGCTGATAATGTTGGTGACAGAAAGCTACACATGATTTCACATTCTCTTATAGCAAATGCTTTTGATCACAGTTGAAGAGTATAAAGCAAAACCAAACATAAACATTTCCACAAGGAATTAAATATTATCAGCATAAACATCTGTGTTCTTTTTTTTACTGGTTAGTCCTGTAGAGCACATACTCCTTGCCCCCTGTTCAAGATGACACCAAATTAACACACTCAAACCAGATCCAGTTTTGAAGAAATTCTTAATATCAGTGTAAAGTTACTCTCCTTTTATATAATTGACAGTCTTCATTACGCCCTCTTGATTCCTACCTCTGTACTTCTGAACAGCGACCCTCACGGATTCAACAAAAATGCACTGTAGTGGACAGCTTACAAGGTACTTGCAAGCAATATTTTCCCAACACTCCTGAAACTGCTCTGGCTTTAATGCTAAAAACGTCTATTCCTTTGCCCAGGCTGCAGCATCACCGGGCTGGTTTAGACCAGTTCCCTCTTTTTCCTTCTTTCTTTGTTTATTCAGACGAATATAAATAAAAAAACCAAAAATGGTACCGGAAATGTGGAAATCTCTAACTGTGCCCAAAAAGCACAGGGAAATACTGCTTGCCACTTATTTAAAAACTGAACAAACAAAATGAATTTGGCACTTGGAAGAGTATAGCATCTGCTAATAGACTCTACTAGACTAAGAACAAACAAATGTATTTCATGGAGAAGATCCAGAACCAGTAAAAGCTTCCTCTAATGAAGTTGGCTTTTCATTTACTTATCTATCTATCCGTCCATCTAAATATTTTATTCAGCTTATATCTAGGGATGTGGGGATGATTATCTGATCAAGAACTAGAGTACATGAATATAGAAACTACAGAAAACCTAATGAGTGAAAACCCGTGAACTGATGTCTATGAACACAGAGACCAATGTAAAGTAAATTAAGAAAATCATTAATAAATGAAATTGGTAATAAATAAATACCCAAAATTCAGAAATTTCATTAAGTTTAATATCTTTGAAAAAGATGCTACTTTTGTAATGTGCAACTAAGAAAAGGGAAGCAGTTTCTTCATTAAGTTCAGACATGATTTTAAATAAAATTGTATTTCTATACCTAACTGCACTGAGTGTAGTGTCTAAGTTAAGAACATGAACTTCAAAGGTGAAACTGCTTTGTGAAAAGAGCCTTAAAGGCAATAAACAGCATGACCACTGTTCTCACCCGTTACTGTTTGGGTCTGAGTGCATCTGCACATTTGTATAAGTCACATAGATCTGAGAACACTTAGGTTTTGTATAGATGACTGGTGAACATCATCTACACAAAGCTTGCTGTAGAGCAATCCTTTCTCACTCTTAGAATATACTGCTTCAGCTGGGAGTACTTCATGTGTTTGGGGCTTCCCTGGTGGCTCAGTCAGTAAAGAATCCACCTGCAATGCAGGAGACCTCGGTTTGATCCCTGTGTGGGGAAGATCCCTCAGAGGAGGGCATGGCAACCCACTATTGCATTCTTGCCTGGACAATCTCCAAGGACAGAGGAGCCTGGTGGGCTCTATAGTCCACAGGGTCACAAACAGCAGGACACGACTGAGTGATTAAGCACAGCTCATTTCACGTGTTTGAGGCTACAACTCTGCAGCAAACTATTTAAAGAAAATAACCTTTTTATTTAATGGTACAATGTGGCCAAAATCTCCTTAAGTACACCAAACTGTGTATGTTTCAATGACAATCACCTCAGATTTGAGTTCATGGTCTTGCTTAGAATGTCTGAACTATCCCTCTGGATAATGTTTTTAGGAGAGGTAGAGAGGCAAGACGGGGCCAAGAGGCATGGCTCCTGGATTGCACCAGAGCTGAGTTTTGTAAGCCTGCATGTAAGCTTTCTTTCAAAGAAGCACTGTTTGAAAGGACAGTTTGAAAACTACTGGTTTATACTACACTGCAGTAAAACTTCCTTTAACTGCTCTCTTTACAACAGAATTTCATGAGTATGTCAAAAGGAAGACTTTAACATGGAATCAACACAGGTAATGATATAAAACAAATTAATACATTACCACATTACTGGAAAACATACCTGATTCTGGCCAGAACAGCTTGTAGAAAGTTCAATACTGTCCTAAGTTCAGATTCTTGACAACCTCGTAGAAGCATACTAAAACCATCATTAAGCAGTTTTTCATGAGAAGGATGCAAGCAATGGCTTGTCTCAAACACCTCCTGAACACTGTCCATATATATGGAAAGAAGTGTCCACAGAGTCTGTCTCTGTCCCATTTCATCATTCTTAGATACCAAGAACTCCTTTGCTTTCTCCCGGAAAGCATTTGAAAATTTCTCAGCCAAAACACCAATGTCCAGATTTTTCTGGGTATACATCAAGAGGAAGGCCATCTGACCGTTCCAGATGAGAGGAGAGGTTTTAAAAGTAGGCTTGAGGAAATCTAGGAGGCCTAAAACATGACTTGCTACATCTTCCACCTCTGCCACAGCTGCTAACAGTAGGAAAAGACTGAAAAAGTTCTGCAGACCAACTTCAGTTAGTTCTTCCATTCTTTTTTGATGGAATTTAGAATATATCCTGTAAAATGAAAACAAATGAATTCTTAACACTGTTTCATTCACAAAAATCCATCTTTTAAAATAACATTTAACTCAATACTTATGACAGTCTCATCACTTTAAATTTTTAGCTATTTCTACATAATGGGGGTTATTGTATCACTTTTGTTGCTTAGAAAACAAAACTCACAGATTGTGCCTCCCCTCTCAACCTTCAAATTTCTCAAGGATGCAGCAAGCATCTATAAGTGAATCAAGATTCAGTGGCTTTCCCCAAAGGACAGTAGAAATACTATTTTCTATATAGTACTTGGCTTTTCCTTTTAATCTCCCTGTTACCTTTCTTTTCCAATGTTTACTGACAAATAAGAATATGTAATTCTTTTAAGTACAACTTGATGTACTTTACAGAACTCTTAACAGGGCAATTTTATATAACAATGTTCCTTAAATGCTTTCTCTAGCCTTCACAAAGACCTGGCTTTATACTTATACGTTAAGACAATGCAAAATACTGGAAAAATTATTTTTACCCACTCACAAACAAAAATTATTAGTGCTCAAATATCCAAGACTAGCCGTTTAAAAATCTGTTGTCAACACTACTTAATATAATTTAAGAGTTGATATCCCTTAATTAATTAAGGGATCAGAATTGAACACCATTCATTTTTAATCTTACTTAGAGACTGTTAAGTTTCTCTGCAACTTTTATAATTGGTTTATTCAAAACAGAAATGACTAATGCTTACGAGAGGTTAAATGTTTATTTATAAATAATGAAGCAGATAAGCTCCTGAAGATAAAGATCTAATTATCTTCATGTCCTCCCCATCACATCCATGATAGGCTTGGTATACAGTCTTGTTATGAATTCCAATTTCTTTAAGCAATAAAGTTCACAGTATTATACCTTGAATAAAAATATTTAAGATTCCAAACCAAACTGGCAAACAGAACAAAAGAAAAGTTAACTACTATTTGAGCTACCTAATTACTGGAGGTTTAACAAAGATACCATTAAAAAAAAAGTATATTCTAAATAAAAAATCCAAACTGTGTCACCATAATGTTGCAAGAATTATTCATTGTGTGACTCAAACAGGAATTTCATTTAGAGATTATTGAGAAGTATCTACCAGAAATCATAAGTATTCTGCTGCAAGAACTTCCATTGCTTAAGCTAAGCAAGCGGTGGAGAACAGTCAACTGCACAGAGGGCTAGAAAAGGGGCTCATAGGCAAAAGCAGAACAAGGGAAGACAGTAAGAATCACACCCACTTAACAAGCAAAACTCTCAAAAAAGGACAACACTAGACAAATGTGACCAAACGTTTATTTCACCACACCAGATATGAAAATGGCATACTCCTCAAATGAGAACATCAGAGGTTTTGGTTCTATTATATTCTGGTTAGTTTTCATTCAAGAAAGCTGGGCTGGTGAGACTGGTGGACTCAAAGAACACAAAATTTTATAGACTGAATCTATTATTTGCCAATGCATAATCTGGACATGATTTTTATCTCTGTAAGTTTTAATAAAATATGTGCAAGGAATTACATGAAACATTACAATTAACTTTGGCAAGAAAAACAACAGTTCTCTTTTATACCGGCACTTAATATATGGGATTTCATTCTTCAGGACTGATGAGATAAATAAGAAACTAAAATCTTCCCCAAGTTAGGGATATTAGGTTGGTTTCTTACTGTAACAAATTGGCAAGATCAAAATGTTCCATATTTTGCTGCCCTTTAACAAATACATTTAAGATGTAAACCATAAAGACATCCAAGTACAAATTAACTTAAAAAACACAAATAGTAAAACTTCTCCAAAGATGTAAATGAACATTCATGACAAAGAAAGATATGGCACACACCTTCCCTTGACTTGTTTCCAAGGATGAGGTCCATTGTTTTTCATTGCTTTCTTGACAACTTTTGCCAAAATGCAAAGGAAAATAGTGTAACTACTGCTGGATTTACACAGGTCATGATCTTGTTTATCACAGCAGCAGGTCTTCACCATTTCTAGCATAGACAAGGGTGACTTAATGATATATGTAAGGCCTTTTAAAGGAAGCCAAGAAATACTGAAAGAACTATTCTAAAAGGAAAAAAACAGAAAACAAGTATTAAATCTCTGAATAAATAACAGAAAGCTGTAAATCCCAACTAGCTCATTAAAATTCTGACTCTTCTTAATCATAAAAAGTATACAGTCATTACCACATATTCCCCCTAAAATAAAAATTCCATTCAAGCACAAAATACCAAGGGGTGTTTCAAATTCCTGAATTATCCCCCAAATGTCTTTTTAAGAGTTAGTCTGTTCAAATTAGGATAGTGTCAAGATTCATACATTGCATTTGGTTGACATGCCTCTTAAATCTTTTATCCAATAAAAATTTCCAATGGTTTCATCATACCATTTAACAGGTAATTTATTGTGCAGCATTTTCTAAATGCTGATTTTAGGGGCTTATATCTTCCTACATTTCAAGATCTTCCTTACATCTTCCTGGAGTCACTTAATGTAATGTATTCTTTCATCTGCTATCTTTTCTGTAAACTGGTTGCTCTATCTAGTGGACTGATCAGATTCACGTCCAGTTTTTTGGTGAGAATCTTCCCATGGCAGTCCTGAGTACTTCCTATTTCAATTAGCAAAGAGGCACGTAAGTTCTGACTTTCATTCTTTTTGTGATGTTAAGACTAATCATGCTGATCGATCCGTTTGAGTGATCCCCACCGTTTGAACAGCCAGGGATGATCATCATCCAGATGGCTTCTTTCAACAGATGTGCAAGATAGTGATTTTCTATCACTCCTTCTAAACTAGCTCGAAATTTGGTATTCTATAGTTTATATTTTCCTTTATTTACAGTTTCCAGAATAACAACTTTTCTAAAAATACCACAGACTCGAGGATTTAAACACATAATCCACAGCTGTCCATGGTTATTCTTTATCATGCCCAAATTTACCCAGCACTGGTGAATGGGAGTTCCTTAAAGCAGGCTCCTGTGTTCTTTTGACACAACTCCAGCTTACTTGGATACCTTCTCTGTTTTCAGGTATAACAAGACATTACAGACCCATCTTGTATACATTCTGCCTGAAAATTAGAATTGGTCATTTCTCCAGCCAGACTGACAATATGTTTCAGAGGAAGGTATTTTTCTCATTTTTAATAAGTTCAATTATGTACAGACCCAAACTTATAATTTACTTGTAAGTCCTCCATATCTTTTTCTATCTATCCTTTAAATATACTTTAAAAATTTTCTCTTCCAAACTTACCCTCACTTTATAAATTCACTGTCCCTATTTTAGTTTTCATTTGCTGTGCTATTTGCTTATACTACCATACTGGACTACTATCTCATCTGTATCCACTTCCTTTATACTACTTTCAGAAAAAAACTTTCTCAAACACATACATACTGCGTCACATCTTTGCTTTCCAATGTCTCCTGGATAAATCATAACTCAACTGCATGTTATCTTTAACCCTTCAAAATCCAGCCCTGGACAAACTCTTCTACTTTCTTCATCTCCTGTATTTCTCCAGTCACCTCAGACCCTTCATTTAGAACTATTCAACATAGTAGGCATAAATCATGTTTTTTCATGCCTCTATACACTTGTCCAGACTATGCCTTTTGCTTGGATGTTCATTTTCTTCTGTACTTGGAAAATTCTACTTATTCCCCAGGCCAATTTAAAAAATTATGAGTTTATCAAGTCTTCTACAAGCCCATACATTGGGTCAGATACTCCCTTCTTCTAGCATTCCAAAGTATTGTAACTCTTCTCTTTTTTTCCTACAATATGTGTGCTTCTGCCTAGTAGCCACTCAAATGCCAAGACTAGTTCTTATTCAAGATAGCATTAACTGTTCAATGTGTTGCAAGCAATCAGCAGTTGTTAGAAAACATTTATAAATGAGAATTTAAAAAAATATCTTTCTGGCACAATTCTGGTTTCTTTGCTTAATCTCACCCTTAAGAGAAAAGGGACGTCAGATGCTCTGTTCCCCTATGTCAATGCTCTTTAGACAAAGTGTAACATAAAGATATTTTTTAGCTACTCTAATCTACTTTGAAAAATTAATTTTAAGAAATCTCTGTAATTATATATAATTAAACCATAAAAACATTCCTCAAATACCATGTTCAAATTCTTCAAATTCCTGGAACAAATTCATACTCTATTTACTCACCAGGTTCTTACTATAATATTCCCACAGAATGGTGACAATTGCAATGTTCGGCTCCCAGAAATCACAAAGGGTCAAACAACAGTGAAGATACATTCGTAACTGCTCTTCTAGTATTCCATCCTAAAAAATAGACGGAAATTGTGAGGAACGAAATAATGACCAACACACATTACTATAACTTGACACTGCAGCAAATAACCTGCTCCTGAAAAGAATATAGATCTCTATCACCAAGTCATACCCATTCTCATCTTCAGACCAGAAGGTCTGAATCAGCATAAGCTATGTAACTTTGCTTTAGAGAAGGTTAATATGATAATTGAAATTACATAACTCAGTTTGACTTTTAACTCAATTATTTAACAACTGCAATAGGTATTTAATAACTAAATAGTGTAGAGACTATTTAGTTAATAACTAAATAATGTAGAGACTGAAAAGAAACCCTAACCAGAAAGTAGCATAAGTTACCTAAAAATACAGAAGACTCAATCATACTTAAGCTACTCTTTATAGAAATGTAGGAGCTATTCTTCTCAAAACCAGAGCACTGGCAGAGTACATATGCTTTAACCTTTTAGAATGTGGCAATAGGTAAGAGTAAAAAAGTGATACTTTAAACTTATATATCAAATAACATGCCTGTTTGTTAAAAGCTGACATAACACTGAATTCCAATCAGTTATTCAAAGCTTACTATATATCAGGCACTATCCTAAGGTTCTAGGCAAAATGCAATCAATGAGTCAGACGTGGTGAACACACTGATAGAAGTTACACTTTGGGGAGAATGGAAAAAGAGGACACTAACAAGATAAATGTAAACAGTTACAACCACTGCAAAAGGCAAAACAAAAGCAGAGTAACGTGGTAGAGTAACTGACAAAGCATGTGGGCCATTTTTTTAAACCAGGAACTACAACTGAAAGGCCTTTTTGAGGCTAGCAGTAGTAGTGTTGGTTGCTCAGTTGTGTCCGACTCTCTGCGACCCCATGGCGTGTAGCCCGCCAGGCTCCTCTGGCCACGGGATTCTCCAGGCAGGAATACTGAAGTGGATTGCCATCTTACTCTTCCAGGGGATCGTCCACACCCAGGGATCGAACTCTGGTCTCTTGAATTGCAGACAGATTCTTTATTATCTGAGCTTTTGAGGGCTGGAATTTGGGTTAAATGATTGGATGGAAAAGAGCCAACCCCATACAGAAATGAAAGTAAAGCAATGATGGCAGAGAAAATACATGGGAACTTCCTGAATTAGCAGTAAGCTTGGTATTATAGGATTAAGTCAGAGATAGTCAGGAACCATATCTCATTTAAGGCTTTACAGGTCACAGTCAGAAGTATGGACTGTACTTTAATTATGTTGGGAAGCCTTTACAGGACTGTAAACACAGGGGTGACATGAAATGAAGGTTTCAAAAATGCTACACTGGATCAAGCAAGATGACAATAGCAGATAAGAACAGAGGTATAAGATCAGTTAGAAGAGTTGAAAGAACTTCCAGTGTAACAGAAAAGCAGACAAAGGTTAAGTACAAGCAGACACGCTGGAAATGTGAAGGTGCCTGGTAAACAGTATGCTTTAAGTAAATAATTGTTGAATGGATTCAGTATTGTCTCTTTTCAACAAAGGTGCGTGGTTATTTCCTTACAGAAGATTAAAATGTCTCCTTTTGACACAGAAATACAGAACAGACTTTTGAACTCTGTGGGAGAAGGTGAGGGTGGGATGTTTCAAAAGAACAGCATGTATACTATCCATGGTGAAACAGATCACCAGCCCAGGTGGGATGCATGAGACAAGTGCTCCGGCCTGGTGCACTGGGAAGACCCAGAGGAATCGGGTGGAGAGGGAGGTGGGAGGGGGGATCGGGATGGGGAATACATGTAAATCTATGGCTGACTCATATCAATGTATGACAAAACCCACTGAAATGTGAAGTAATTAGCCTCCAACTAATAAAAAAATTTAAAAAAAAAAAAAAATAAAATAAAAAAATAAAATGTCTCCTTTTTTCTACTTCCTTCTCCTCCCACCAACTTAAAATTCTAGGAGATAACTGTGAAACTCTAAGATTAAGACAGGCAGACAATTTTAGAGTTATGTTGATGGGATTTGTTGATGACTTATATTAAGGTATGAAGGAAAGATAGCAATTAAGGGAAATTCTTAAGTTTTGGCTTAAGAAAATGGATTGATGGAACCACTGCTTAAAGTGGCAAAGAACAGGGAAGGAACAGATGAGTACACAGGGAAACGAGTGGAAATATTACACAATTTATGGGTCTACAGCTCAAGGAAAAAGTCAGAGCTATTGATACAAACTTGGATATTACCTTCATATTGATGGTTTTCAGAGCTAAAAGCCTAGATAAGATCAATCTAGGAAAGCCTGTGGACAGAAAACAGAAAAGAACCCAGAACTGACAGCTGATTGCTATTCCAAAATTTAGGTATCAAGAAAAAGGAGGCCTATAAGCAAAATCCAATGAAGTAGGTAGGAAACCAGGCATCATGGACTCTGAGAGAAGTATTTCAGAAAGAGAAGGGGATCACCACTTTCTGTACAAAGCTAGATACCTTCGTCAACACATCACACACGGTTCTTACCTTCCTATCTGCCTTCAAGTCTATGAGTTCCCTAAGGACTGTGATAATACTCCCTAGGCCTAGCGCAGTGCCTGCTTTACCAAAGAGACTCCGTAAATCTTTTATCAACAAAACAGATCTGAGTTAGTGTTTCTTTTCATCAAGCAGCTCTATGATTTAGGGAAAGATATTTAGTTCCTCTGATAATTAAACTAATTTAACCCTTGTTGGTCACTAACGTTCTGATTTTATCATGAAAATATTAAACTAGATGTAGGTTTATTCTCATGGCACATACTGATGTGAATTAAAAAATACTAATTTAATTATGCTGCAAGATTAAAAAGTGAATTACATGAAAAAAGTGGGTTCATTTTGAAGAGTTTTGTATTGCTTTGTTTGGTATCTGAAAATCATTTTACATGTAAAATTCACAAAAAGGTATTTAAACCATAAAAATACACAAAGTTTGGGAAAAATAAAAGGTTAAATACCAACTATGAGTCTGGTATTATATGATGTTTTACGTATTGTATTCATGTATGTCTCATACCATGTCAGTTTTACTACATTCATTTTACCAAAAAAAAAAAAGGGTTGAGGTTCAGAAGTTATAAATGGCTTACCCAAGTGCATATGGGAAGGAGTTAGGACTCATGACTCCAAAGCTGGTTAGACATACTATACTACACCAACTTCCAAAAACATAAGGGAAAAAAATTAACATCTAATCGACACCAGATTTGATCAAGATTGCTCTTAGTGACCAGAGCAAGATTTGAATCAAAGTTTGTGAGACCAAAGCCCATGCTCTTTCCACTGTAACCAATCAAGAAGAAATTAAATACAGTATCCTAGGGGATTTTTTCCTCTTTTTTTTTTTTTTTTTTTTAAGGAAAGGAGATAAATTTCCCATCCTTTTCTTGCTAGTGGCTACAGATTAAAATGAAAAGAATTGTCTTATAAAATACCATTTTCTCCATAGACTGGCAGGGTAAGTCAGTTGAGTGTGACTTGAAAAGTAAGTTTCTTTTTTAAATTAATCACAGATAGTATTTGTTGTAAAGCACACGTTCATGTTTTGTATATTCAACCATGATTTTGTTTTGAACCATGTTCCCTTAGTTTTTCTTAAAAATTTCCATTAAAAATTGTGTGGCTGGGCGCACATCAGCTGAATTAAACGATTTGCCTATCTTCAAGTTCAGAAAGCCAAAGAGATAAGAATTTACAATATTTAGAAGTAGAGGAGCCAACAGACATCTTAGTTCAAAGTCATAATAGAAAAACAGCTGAAATATGGTGAGGAAGAATATTTGAGAACATCTGAGTATATTAATTTCTTCCTACCTTACATTTTTTGTCATCACAGACTTTCTGGAGAGGGAGATCACAAAAAGAAATTTTAAAACGTGGAAAATTGAGATAGTTGCTTTCCACAAGTATTACCAAAACAGATCTTATAAATCAAAGTACATTACTAATCAAAGACATAACTGCAAAGAAGTTTTAAAACAGAAAGTTTTAAAATGAAAAAAAAAAAAAAGCAGAGTTTCACTAAGAATCTTACAAGGTCAAGTGTTTTGAGGGAGTTTGGAATGACCTCCCTTGTGGCTCAGACGGTAAAGCATCTGCCTAAAATGTGGGTTCGATCCCTGGGTTGGGAAGATCCCCTGAAGAAGGAAATGGCAACCCACTCCAGTACTCTTGCCTGGAAAATCCCATGGGCGAAGGAGCCTGGTGGGTTACAGTCGATAGGGTCACAAAGAGTTGGACACGACCGAGCGACTTCACTTTGGAATGACTAAAAAACACATATGAAGATTCAAATTCCAGCTCTGCCACTTCCTAGCTGGCTGAGTGAGCCTGGACAAGCCTTACTCTGTGTCCCAGTTTTCCTAAAGTCTAAAATGGAACTCCACAAGACTGTCCTAAGTGGAAAATGGACACTTAGTGCTATGGACAGTGCTCGCAAAGCAACAGTTAACACTGTGAATGAATTTTTGTAGCTGAAACATTGAATCTTGACAATCATATAATAAATGCAAAAAAAAAATAAATAAATGCAACACATTCACACTATTGTACCTTAAGTGGACATATTTTAATTTTGTGAGTGTCGAAGCCAAACTCTACCTAAACCAAGAATTTTCATTAACGGTATCTAAGTCCACGCTCTCTGACTTTTAATAAACCAGAAGGCCGGTGGGGCTCTTTTCCATGTAGATTCAAACCTACCTATCTCAAATCCAGAGCCCACGCTACTCAATTTCTACATTTATCACAAGATCCTGTGGGCTCTCTGGGTGTCTCATCTCAGCTGAATGAGTACATATAAACTATTTCATATAAAAATCAATCCTAGAATACTCCAGGGTCTGCTGCTGATCTCTCAGTCCTTTTAAAAAGGGTATCTTCCTAGAACTTTTATTTTGAAAGATCAAATGCAGGCATATTAAATTTGGGTATATTCCATGCACCAAATTGTTTTACTGAACTAAAAACAGAAACATTTTTTAGCTTATTTTATAGAAATGGCAATATAACAACTGGGTGTTCATTTTTTATGCATAACTAACTTGCCTATCAGAAACCATCTGGAGAATGAAACTTACTTCAAGCTCAATAGTAACTGTCAGTCTGATGGGATTTTATCAGGATTGGATAAAGAGAGTTAGCGGCTGGTGACTCAGTGGTAAAGAATCTGCTTGCCAATGCAGGAGACATGGGTTCGATCCCTGGGTTGGGAAGATCCCCTGGAAGAGGAAGAGGCAACCCACTCCAGTATTCTTGCCTGGGAAATCCCATGGACAGAGATGCCTGACGGGCTACAGTCCATGGGGTCACAAAGAGGCAGACACGACTCAGTGACTAAACAAAGAGTTAGACTTCAATACTCCAGTCAAAATCCTTCTGTCCAAGAAACACAGTAATTCTGGATTAGTAATTAGATTACTGACCCACATTATTCAGAACTAACCATATTCTGAGTTGTTTTTAGTATTAACTCTCAGGATTCTTTGACAAATAAAAATATTTTAAAAATATTAGGCCTGCTTAGGATTTCTTCTTACACCCTTTCATGACCTTTGAAAGAAAATTGTTGTGAACTCAGAAAATAATGAGGCTTTATTTAAAAAGTGGCATAAAACTAAAAATGTAGCTTTTCACACGAAAATAATGATGTTGTAAAAGTAGAACAAATGTTTACTGTTAGCATTCACAAATATTAAACAGGATTACCTCATAAGAACGTTTTTAGAGCAAATACTTAACTATTCAGTTTAAGCAAAATTTAACAATATATGTTCTCTTTACTAACAAAGCCTCAGTGTCTGTTTCTGGAAGATTCTCTATGGCTACAAAAAGATTTGGAACATTATTTGCTTAATCGAAACTACAGAGGAATGCCTACCAATTTTATTTGAAGACTGCTGTATATGTAAAACATTTTTTTTTTTTAATATTGCAAACAGACTCTTTCTTTCACAGTTGGAGATGAGGTCAAAAAATACAAGCACGGTCAGATTTTAATTTACCTCAATGGGGGAAAACAGATCATCACACTGAGAGCTCTATCCAAATATATTATTTATTCTTTATGACTACCTAATGAACCCACAAAATTGGTTTCAAGAACTCCACCAAGTAGTCCTATACTACTTATAAAATCTAATTTGATATAATCAAGGCAAGACAAAATTGAGATTACTAGAGAGAATGGACCGCTTTTTTCTGAATATTACAATGACCTCTTCTCTCACAGGAAAGGTATTTCTTTGACTTTATACTAGACCTAAATTCAGAGAAAGTTTCTTAGATTAGCTGTACTATCCTTGTTTCTAGGATGATTGACTTGGCCCAGTTTTCTCAGGTCTTCCCTGGTTTTATCACCAAAAGTCCCACATCTTGGGATATCCCAAGCCAGGTAAATCTACATGGTCAGTCTACCTCCTTACAAGAATTAGGGATGTATCTTCACAACAGCTTTAGTAGATACCATTAAAACACTGATGATGTAAATAATGGCCACTTTTTAAGGATTCCATACATTCTTGAAGTAAAAAAAAAAAATACATGTCTGAAACTTAGAGCTACTAAAATCAGTATGTTCTCAAAAAGAACACAGGAGAAAGCCAATTAAAATGATACAAAAAAAGAAACAACAATTTTTACAATGGTTGAGATAACAGCTCTTTTGCTTCAGATGCAACTGATGTATTCAGAGTTCTTTGGCATTCTAATCTAGAAATCTTAGCTCATAATTAGAAGTTTTATCTTATAACTAAATGTACTTACATTTTCACCTAAAAAAAACTAACAGTAATGATAATAGGGAAAACAAAATTTTAAGCTATTAAGATGATTTTCAAAGATATGGGTAAAAAATGAATGTATGTGTACATGTGGGGCAGTCTTGTACTACTATATTTTTTATTCCTCTTCAGGTTTTTAACAATCCTCATTTCTTAACAGAAAACGAGTCTATTACCCACACTAAAAAAAATACTAAAATTTCCCTTTAAAATCTTACATAAACAACTTATGCCACAAAACTTTACAGAACTATAATACAATATGTTTAAAGATATGATGAAGAACTCACTTAAAACTATTTTAAAAGGAGGTCAAATCTGACCTCTGGGCCATGAAGCACTGCATTAACAGTTCTGCAGAAAGAAAAATGATAAGCTATGAAATGAGGCTCAGAAACTAGGACCTTATCAGTCAGAGTATGATTCAAGCCTGTAAGACAAATTGCCCAGCAAGGCAAGTCACCTTCCTGCTGTGACGAGGATACAGCTGAATTTCCAATGCCACTGACTATCTCCCTCATCGTGTCTCCTAGACTTGATATCATACAGTCAAGGAATGGCTGATTCTGAAGCATCTGCTCCTTATTTTGAATACATTCTGTCAAAGTCAGCAACTAGGATAATTATCTTTGTCCTTTAACTGGAAACGCAGTGCTAAAATAAAAATCTTCAAAATAAAAACTATTGTACAAGGACCCTGCCTTAACAAAGAATGCTGACTCTTATCTCAGGTTTCTAATAAGTAAACCAAGTTTGTTATTTAAATCATCTTAACGGTTTGCTTGGTTCTTAAAAATAAAATCTGTAACATAAAAATTTAGCAAAGCCCACAACCCATCTCACTTTAAATGTGTACCTGAACACTGATGGACTTTTTCAGCAGTTCTTCTACAAAGTTCCAGTTTGATTCCATTTGTCTCTAGAAAGGGAGAAAATATTGCAGTAAAATTATTGTTCTTAAATACTCCAATTATCAGGAGTTGTTTTATTAAAGTGGTACTTCTATAAAATTATAAACGTTTTAACAAATAGTAAACTTCTGCTGTCAATTATTATCTAATAGGAAAAAAAAAAACTTTAAGTATATTTTAGAGTCTTTTACACCACCAAGGGTCTTCCTTATTCTGTACTTTATTTAGTAGAGATTTTTACCTTTCTTTTATGCTAACGGCCTACAAAATGGTCTACTCTAGTAAACAAGTAACTAAACAATTCACATTTGGTACCTCATTTAGCCAGTGGTCACTTACCAGGCAACCTCAACTATCCAGAAGCCTCTTCAATAAACAAAGGAAAAAACAACTCAAAAACCCAACATATTTCACAAAGGCTAAGCAATGAGAACAACTCTACTTTTCCAAAGGGAAAACCTGGAGGAACTTTTCACAGGATGCCTGGTTCACTTGATTCCCAGGTGGATCAGTAGTAAAAAGAACTGCCTGCAGTGCAGAAAAAACAGATTTGATCTCCGGGTCAGGAAGATCCCCTGAAGGATGAAATGGCAACCCACTCCAGTATCCTTGCCTGGAGAATCTCATGGACAGAGGAGCCCAGTAGGCTACAGCCCACGGGGTCGCAAAGAGTTGGCCACGACTGAGCACGCATGCTGGTTCACTTGATATTCAGTTCTTAAAGATCTGGATATGTGGATACTGGTCAAAACCAGAAGCCAAGAAAGTGCATTCACAAAGACGCAGATCACAGCTAGTTTCAAACAAGGGAAGAACAAAAGGTGCAAAAGCAAGCCTGAGACCTCAGAAAGCTAAGCCAGAGGCCTTAAAGAACAAAGTCAAAGAGATTCCTCACACCCTCCTATCCCTATTATAGCACCCATGCTGTTCATAAGGATGAACTCCAGTCACCAATTAAAAGTTAAAGCACGTTCAGATTTTAAGTGGCTGGATAATGCTCATGTAAGATGGATGCTAACTACAAGAAATCACTGAACAAATATTTCCTTAATAAAGGTGCTTAGTGACTGTGGCAGCCAGCTTTCTAAGACAGTCCCTAGTGATCTCTGCTTCTTGGAATTTATGCCCTTATTCAATCCCCTCCCACACTGCTGGTCTGTTAATAGAAGACTACCAGCGCTAACAGTACTGAAAGTATGTCAGACCCAAGATTAAAGGACACGGAAGCTTCTGTCTTAACGACAATCTCTCTCATTGACTCCTGGGAAAAGTTATGCTAAGAACAGTACCAAAGAGGCTTACATGATGGGTAATTAAGGCCTTCTGTCAAGGTTAGCAAGAAGATAAGTAAACCCTCCAGCCCCAGAGACTGAGGTGCCAGGGTACAGTTTAATTACAAACTCATCAGATTCTGAGCCAGAACGACCCACCTAGGCTTCTACTGGATGTGAGACCCTCAAGAACTGTGTGAGATGTTCATTCTTTTAAGGAGCAAAATTTTGTTACACATCAGTAGATAACTAGTATTGTACAATGATGTAGTTTTCAGAAAGGAATTATTGGTTTTCTCAACTATATTTATGTAAATAAAGTACATGCAAAATATTTATCAGGAAAAAACATTTAATACAGAATTTGCCCTGGGCCAAAGAGAACTACATGGACATCATCAGATGGTCAATACTGAAATCAGATTGATTATATATTCTTTGCAGGTAAAAACAGAGAAGCTCTATACAGTCAGCAAAAACAAGACCTGGAGCTAACTATGGTTTAGATCATGAGCTCCTTATTGCAAAATCAAGATTTAAATTGAAGAAAGTAGGGAAAACCACCAGACCATTCAGGTATGACCTAAATCAAAGCCTTTACGATTATACAGTGGAAGTGACAAATAGATTCAAGGGATTAGAACTGATAGAGTGCCTGAAGAACTATGGATGGAGGTTCGTAACAGGAGGGGGTAACCAAAATCATCCCGAACAAAAAGAAATGCAAAGAGGCAAACTGGTTTTCTAAGAGGTTTCACAAATAGCTGAGAAAAGAAGAGAAGCAAAAGGCAAAGGAGGAAAGGAAAGATACAGAGTTCCAAAGAATAGCAAGAAAAGATAAGAGCCCTAAGTGAACAATGCAAAGAAATAGAGGAAAACAACAGAATGGCAAAGACTGGAGATCTCTTCAAGAAAATTGGATACCAAAAGAACATTTCATGCAAAGATGGGTACAACAAAGGACAGAAACAGCGAGGACCTAACAGAAGAGATTAAGAAGAGGAGGCAAGAATACATAAAAGAACTGTACAAAAAAGGTATTAATGACCCAGATAACCACAAAGGTGTAGTCACTCACCTAGAGCCAGACATCCTGGAGTAGGAAGTCAAGTGTGCCTTAGGAAGCATTACTACAAACAAAGCTAGTGAGAGTGACTGAATTCCAGCTGAGCTATTTCAAATCCTAAAAGATGATGCTGTTAAAGTACTACACGCAATATGCCAGCAAATTTGGAAAACTCAGCAATGGCCACAGGACTGGAAAAGGTCAGTTTTCATTCCAAACCCAAAGAAAACAGTGCCAAATGTTCAAACTACTGTACAGTTGTGCTCATTTCACATACTAGCAAGTTAATGGTCAAAATTCCCCTGCATACCGTCACACGTTGATGCTAACAGTTTAGTTTCAAAAAACTAAAATCATGTCACCCAGTCCCATCACTTCATGGCAAATAGATGGGGAAACAATGGAAACAGTGACAGACTTTATTTTTTTGGGCTCCAAAATCACCATGGATAGTAATTGCAGTCACAAAATTAAAAGACATTAGCTCCTTGGAAGAAAAGCTATGACAAACCTAGCCAGTATATTAAAAAGCAGAGACATCACTTTGCAAACAAAGGTTTGTACAGTCAATGCTGTTTTTTCCAGTAGTCATATACAGATGTGAGAGTTGGATCATAAAGAAGGCTGAGTGCCCCCAAGAATTGATGCTTTCAAATTGTGGTGCTGGAGAAGAATAATGGGGAGTCCCTTGGACAAAGGAGATCAAACCAGTCAATCCTAAAGGAAACCAACCCTGAATACTCATTGGGAAGACTGATGCTGAAGCTGAAGCTCCAATACTTTGGCCACCTGATGCAAAGAGCTGACTCACTGGAAAAGACCCTGATGCCAGGAAAGATTGAGGGCAGGAGAAAAAGGGGGCAACAGAAGATGAGATGGCTGGATGGCATAAATGACTCAATGGACATGAGTTTGAGCAAGTTCCGGGAGTTGGTAACGGACAGGGAAGCCTGGTCTGCTGCAGTCCATGGGGCCACAAAGAGTTGGACACAAGAGCGACTGAAGTGAACTGAGTCTCCACATCCAGCCAACTAGGTAACCTGAAGCAATGCTCATTTTAAGGTTGTATTTCACACCTTTATCTAACCACTATTCCAAAAGTTTCAAAGACAAGAACCAGCTGGCCAGACTGATTGTACTGATGATCCCTGCAATGTCCCAAAGTAATTATTCTCTTTAAACTATATTTGCTTTTAAAATAGGTAATTAAAATTGTAAGAGGTAACACTTGTCAGGAGCAAGGCAAGGATGTCCACTTTTATCACTTTTAACTGGAAGAAATCAACATTGTTAAAATGACTGTACTACCCAAGGCAATCTACAGATTACCTATCAAATTACTCATGCAATCCCTATCAAATTACTCATGTCACTGTTTACATAACAAGAACAAAAAAATTTTATTTGTATGGAAACACAAAAGACCCTGAACAGCCAAAACGATCTTGAGAAAAAAGAATGGAACTAGAGAAATCATGTGCCCTGACTTCAGATTATATTAGAGACCTATAATAATAATTTTTTAAAAAGTGTGGTACCGGCACAAAAACAGAAACATAAATCAATGGAATAGGATAAAGTCCAGAAATAAACCCCCACACTTCCGGTCACCTAATCTATGACAAAAGAACATACAATGGAGAAAACAGCCTGTTCCACCAGCAGTGCTGGGAAAACAGGGCAGCTGCATGTAAAAGAATTAAATCATAACATTCTCTTAACACCATATACTAAAATAAATTAAAAATGGAATAAAGACTGACATGGACCAGATACCATAAAATATAAATAAATCACAGCTGACATAGATCATAGCAATGTTTTTGGATCCATCTCCTATAATAATGGAAACAAAAACAAAAATACACAGATGAGAGCTAGTTAAACTTAAAACCTATTGTACAGCAAAGTAAGCCATAAACACAATTAAATGACAACTTACAGAATGGGAGAAAATATTTGCAAATGACGTGACTGAAAAGAGATTCATTTCCAAAACATACAAACAACTCACATAGCTCAATATCAAAAAACCAAACACTCAATCAAAAACTGGGCAGATGACCTGTACAGACATTTCTCTAGAGAAGACAGATGGCCAACAGTTACACGAAAAGATGCTCAATATTGCAAATTATTAGAGAAATACAAATCAAAACTGTAATCAGGTATCACCTCACATTATCAAAAAGTCTACAAATAATAAATGGTGGAGAGGGTGTTGATAAGAGGAAATCCTCCTATACTGTTGGTGGGAATGTAAGTTGGTATGGTCGCTATGGAGAACAGTAAGGAGTCTTCAGTCTTTAAAAAACTAAAAATAAGAGTTACTATATGATCCAGCAATCCCACTCCTGGGCATATACCCAGAAAAGGCAAAAACTAATTCAAAAAAATACATGTACCCCAATGTTCATAGTAGCACCATTTACAATAGCCAAGACATGGAAGCAACCCAAAGTCCATCCACAGATGAATGGATAAAGAAGATGTTGTGTGTACACACACACACACACACACACACACACACACACACACACACACACACACACACACACAGGAATATTACTCAGTCATAAAAAAGAATGAAACAATGCCATTTCCAGCAACACAGATGGACCCAGAGATCATACTAAGTTAAATAAGTCAGCGAAAGACAAATATTATATATCACTTACATGTGGAATCTTAAAAAATGATACAAATGAACTTATTTACAAAACAGAAATAGACTCATAGACAAAGAATACAAGCTTATGGTTACCAAAGGAGAAAGGGGGAAGATATAAATTCAGAACACAGGATTAACAGATACACACTACTACAAACACACTACTACATATAAAATAGATAAACAAGGATCTACTATATACCACAGGGAACTCTATATTCAGTATCTTGTAATAACCTATAATGGAATGGAATATGAAAAAGAACACTTTTCTGTATACCTGAAACACTAGAAATCAACTATATTTCTAAAGAATAAAAGCAAAACAGATGCCTGAGGTTGTAAGAAGATAACAATCTAGGTTGGGAGACAAGCATTAAACAGAAATATATGAATATGTAAAGCCTCTAGAATGAAAAGTGAGATACTGAATTTTTCTTATAAGCCAGTACTAAGCAACTGGCAAGTTTTTATTTAAATACACATATAGCTAATGTCTAGTTTACAAAAACTTAAAAAAAAAAAAAAAATCAACCATATCTGAAATCAACCTAAAATGGAAAGATTTCACATTAACCTTCAGGGCAAAGCAGTTTACATTTAAAAACTGAAACATCTTTATGATTATCACAAGACTGGAGGTAGTTCTCTGCTGCAGAATATATGACTAATCATTGTTGCTTTCTATCATCCTCTCACACCAGGTATTCTTTAGTGGAATAAAGCATGATCGATGCATGACCATTTTCTGTACGGTAGCCGGCTATGCTAATACATCACAAAGAGAAAAGAAATTCAGATAATTTTCAAAACTCTGATCTAAGTAGATCTCAAACACAAATTAACATCCTATAGAATCTCTGAAAGAATGAGTTAATATACCCTTATGATCAAAGATTAAAATAATTATATGATTTATAAACCAAATTGAGAAACTTCTGAGAATAAAAGGGGGAAAACTAACCAGATGGAATGAGGGGGAAATGGACACAAACTGTGATTGTCCCTGGCAAATTGGTACACATGGTTACCTTCCCAGAGGTATTCATAAGATGAAGTCCTCAGAAAGTTCCTAATATCAAATTTATCTAAGTAATAAAAAATAGGTTGCTATTTTTCCTTAGTAGCAACTATTTTAGTAGCTATTGTTTTTCAGTTGTACACAGTACAACTACTGTGTACCTCAGTCTCTTTACCTGTAAAATGGATATAATACTAATCTCTCGCCTACTTCATAACACTTCACTGAGATAAAAACCAAATAGTCACTCTGAGATATTAAACACTTTGCAAATGCAAAATGCTGAAGGTAACAACCCTAATGAAAACCATCATTAACTGGAGAGTTTGAGTTTTTCTTTTAAAGCCATTAAGAAATCAAGAAATGTTTGAAACTTTCTGAGGACTCATGAATAAAGGCAGAATCTGTTTGACATATACACACATGTATGACACATCTTTATTATTTTTATTATATAAAAGTAGTTTTTCCCCCAAATACTCTGGCTCTCTTTTGGAGCAGGAAATGGCAACCCATCCCAGTATTCCTTTCTGGAGAATCCCATGGACAGAAGAATCTGGTGGGCTACAGACCACAGAGTTGCAAAGAGCCAGACACGACTGAGCGACTAACACACAGCTCTCTCCTCTAAATCTCTCTACAACTTCTACATAATTTTAAAGATTAAGATTAAAAACATATGTATCTTGACAAAAGCAAATCATACAAGAACTACTGGCAATCGTAAAAGACATAAGTTAATCTATTCTAAATACAGACAATTCTTTCACTATCTTGATCCAGAGCTAATAAAAGCAATAATGTCCCATGGAGTTCTCTGTATGAAACAGAAGAGTGATTTCAGCAATGGCAACTGAGGGTTGTACCAGTACAATTCAACACTACAATAGTAATAGTAATGATATATATTAATGTGGCTAGATTACCTACCATACTGGGAGTATGTGGGGGTCAATATCAACCACTACTGCAATGTACTGCTTATTGAAATAAGTGTTAATGGCAGTTCCAGCAAGCATTAATAACTTGAAAGCATATTACTTGAAGAGGCAGCACAATTTATTTCATGAGTATCCTATCATGGGCACCTATTATTATGATAGCCACTCAACAGGAATTCACGAAGTACTTAACTAATTGCCATATTCATTTACAGTGATTTAAAAATCAGAAATATGTATTTGGAAGAATTAAGGTAAGAGAAATAAAAATGCTAATGAAAAGACCTTTGAATTATAGGTAAATTTTTTGAGTTGTTGTTCTAGTATTTTAAGAACTGAAAGAAGTGAAACATAATCATATTAACTCCATTAAGATACTCAATAAGAGCACTTCTGCAGTAATAATAGCATTTATCATTTTCCACACACCAGTATGGGAAGGACTCACAAGCATAAACAAAGGAATTACGACCTTTCTCCGAGAAGCTCGTTCTATTGTTCTCTCTCAAAGAGTCAGTAAAATGCTTAAATACACTGATCCTGAGCAGTATATGGACTTGTCGGAGCACTTTCTGACTTGACTTACTTTATCTTGGGCTCTCCTAAAGGATCTTTTTTTACTAAGGGATCACTTAAGAGGCCCTCCCCATTTCTAAAACACTATGTCAATACTAACTGACCCTCAGATTCCATGGATGATTTCTGGGCTCTGTCCAGTATTCCAAAAAGAGAAAAATATGTGAAGTCCATCAAGGAACATGTTTCATAAAGCAGTAGTTTCCATACCTGAAAGAGATTCACGGAGCTTTTCAAAAATAAGAATTCCCAAACTCCAGACCAGATTATAGTACTAAAACAGGATCTCCAGCTTTTAAAAAATCTGAATTTTTACAAGCTCACAGAGTAGGCCTGTTGATCAGATAGCTTTGTAATCATCCCCAGAAAAAAAGACCAATTTTGAAAATACAGACACATTGGTTTCAAGATTCTAGATGCTTACTTTATGGAACTAATGGGTTTATACAATACTAAACGACTTCTGTGGAGAAGGCAACCCACTCCAGGACTCGTGCCTGGAAAATCCTATGGATGGAGGAGCCAGGTAGGCTGCAGTCCATGGGGTCGCTAGGAGTCGGACACAACTGAGCAACCTCCCTTTCACTTTTCACTTTCATGCATTGGAGAAGGAAATAGCAACCACTCCAGTGTTCTTGCCTGGAGAATCCCAGGGACGGCAGAACCTGGTGGGCTGCTGTCTATAGGGTCACACAGAGTCGGACACGACTGAAGCGACTTAGCAGCAGCAGCAGCACCAAACTACTTCTGACAGAATGTGGTCCACTGGAGAAGGGAACGGCAAACCACTTCAGTATTCTTGCCTTGAGAACCCCATGAACAGTATGAAAAGGCAAAAAGATAGCACACTGAAAGATGAACTCCCCAGGTTGGTAGGTGCCCACTATGCTGCTGGAGATCAGTGGAGAAGTAACTCCAGAAAGAATGAAGGGATGGAGCCAAAGCAAAAACAATGCCCAGTTGTGGATGGGACTGGTGATAGAAGCAAGGTCTGATGCTGTGAAGAGCAATACTGCATAGGAACCTGGAATGTTAGGTCCATGAATCAGGCAAATTGGAAGTGGTCAAACAGGAGATGGCAAGAGTGAATGTCGACATTCTAGGAATCAGTGAACTAAGATGGACTGGAATGGGTGAATTTAACTCAGATGACGATTAAAACTACTAATGTGGGCAGGAATCCCTTAGAAGAAATGGAGCAGCCATCATGGTCAACAAGAGAGTCCGAAATGCAGTACTTGGACGCAATCTCAAAAATGACAGAATGATCTCTGTTCGTTTCCAAGGCAAACCATTCAATATCACGGTAATCCAAGTCTATGTCCCAACCAGTAATGCTGAAGAAGTTGAAGTTGAACAGTTCTATGAAGACCTACAAGACCTTTTAGAACTAACACCCAAAAGAGATGTCCTTTTCATTATAGGGGACTGGAATGCAAAAGAGGATCGTCAGGAAACACTTGGAGTAACAGGCAAATTTGGCCTTGGAGTATGGAATGAAGCAGGACAAAGGCTAATAAGAGTTGTGCCAAGAGAATGCACTGGTCATAGCAAACACCCTCTTCCAACAACACAAGAGAAGACTCTACACATGGACATCACCAGATGATCAACACCGAAATCAGACTGATTATATTCTTTGCAGCCAAAGATGGAGAAGCTCTATACAGTCAGCAAAAACATGACCAGGAGCTGACTGTGGCTCAGATCATGAACTCCTTATTGCCAAATTCAGACTTAAATTGAAGGAAGTAGGGAAAACCACTAGACCATTCAGGTATGGACCTAAATCAAATCCCTTATGATTATACAGTGGAAGTGAGAAATAGATTAAGGGACTAGATCTGATAGAGTGCCTGAGGAACTATGGATGGAGGTTTGTGACATTGTACAGGAGATAGGGATTAAGACCATCCCCATGGAAAAGAAATGCAAAAAAGCAAAATGGCTGTCTGAGGATGCCTTACAAATAGCTGTGAAAAGAAGAGAAGCAAATAGCAAAGGAGAAAAGATATTCCCATCTGAATGCAGAGTTACAAAGAATAGCAAGGAGAGATAAAAATGATCAATGCAAAGAAATAGAGAAAAACAACAGAATGGGAAAGACTAGAGATCTCTTCAAGAAAATTAGAGATACCATGGGAACACTTCATGCAAAGAAGGGCTCGATAAAAGACAGAAATGGTATGGATCTAACAGGAGCAAAAGATATTAAGAAGAGGTGGCAAGAATACACAGAAGAACTGTACAAAAAAGATCTTCACCACCCAGATAATCACAATGGTGTGATCACTCACCTAGAGCCAGACATCCTGGAATGTGAAGTCAAGTGGGCCTTAGGAAGCATCACTATGAACAAAGCTAGTGGAGGTGATGGAATTCCTGTTGAGCTATTTCAAATCCTGAAAGATGATGCTGTGAAAGTACTGCACTCAATATGCCAGCAAATTTGGAAAACTCAGCAGTGGCCACAGGACTGGAAAGAGTCACTTTTCATTCCAATCCCAAAGAAAGGCAATGCTAAAGAATGCTCAAACTACCACACAATTGCACTCATCTCACACGCTAATAAAGTAATACACAAAATTCTCCAAGTCAGGCTTTAGCAATACGTGAACCATGAAATTCCAGATGTTCAAGCTGGTTTCAGGGAAGGCAGAGGAACCAGAGATCAAATTCCCAACGTCCGCTGGATCATCAAAAAAGCAAGAGAGTTTCAGAAAAAATCTATTTCTGTTATTGACTATGCCAAAGCCCTAGACTGTGTGGATCACAATAAACTGTGGAAAATTCTGAAAGAGATGGGAATACCAGACCAGCTGAACTGCCTCTTGAGAAACCTGTATGCAGGTCAGGAAGCAACAGTTAGAACTGGACATGGAACAACAGACTGGATCCAAATAGGAAAAGGAGTACGTCAAGGCTGAATATTGTCACCCTGCTTATTTAACTTATATGCAGAGTACATCATGAGAAACGCTGGGCTGGAGGAAGCACAAGCTGGAATCAAGATTGCCGGGAGAAATATCAATAACCTCAGATATGCAGATGACACCACCCTTATGGCAGAAAGTGAAGAGGAACTAAAAAGCCTCTTGATGAAAGTGAAAGAGGAGAGTGAAAAAGTTGGCTTAAAGCTCAACATTCAGAAAACTAAGATCATGGCATCTGGTCCCATCACTTCATGGCAAATAGATGGGGAGACAGTGGAAGCAGTGTCAGACTTTATTTTTCTGGGCTCCAAAATCACTGCAAATGGTGATTGCAGCCATGAAATTAAAAGACACTTACTCCTTGGAAGGAAAGTTATGACCAACCTAGACAGCATATTTAAAAGAAGAGACATTAGTTTGCCAACAAAGGTCCGTCTAGTCAAGGCTATGGTTTTTCCAGTGGTCATGTATGGATGTGAGAGTTGGACTATAAAGAAAGCTGAGCACAGAAGAATGATACTTTTGAACTGTGGTGTTGGAGAAGACTCTTGAGAGTCCCTTGAACTGCAAGGAGATCCAACCAGTCCATCCTAAAGGAAATCAGTCCTGAGTGTTCATTGGAAGGACTGATGTTGCAGCTGAAACTCCAATACTTTGATGTGAAGAACTGACTCATTGAAAAAGACCCTGATGCTGGGAAGGATTGAGGGTGGGAGGAGGAGGGGACAACAGAGAATGAGATGGCTGGATGGCATCACCGACTCAATGGACCTGGGTTTGGGTAGTCTCTGGGAGTTGGTGATGGACAGGGAGGCCTGGCGTGCTGCGATTCATGGGGTCGCAAAGAGTCAGACAGCATGAGTGAATGAACTGAACTGAACTGATACTACTTCTGAAGATGGAAGAAGTTATATACAAATAAGGTTTCAAATGAATACATCAACCAGCTGGTTTTTATTTCATAGCGCTTTTTAAATGACACTGAAAAAAAATGTTTCTAACTAGAAATTAACATACGAGTTAAAACCTGTCTTTTTATTTGAAGTAAACTTCTTGGTTTACTTCTTGGTTGTTTAACAGATTAAAGTATCTTCCCCCTCCAAATTCTCTAACTCATTTCTGGAGATGTACGCTTTCCCTTTGGCAAACTTAAGTGATTTTAATTATCACTTTTTAAAGATTTACAAAGATTCAGCATGTCTAGTTTCAAAAGCTAAATTTATTTCTGTAGGATTATAATCTGATTTTTATTGTTTCTGCCTACTTTCTAATTTAACAAAAAAATATATTAACTAATAATTTAAGAAAGTTTAAAAAAAATAAAATCTTACCATTTCATCTGGTGTTCCATGGCGATCGAACTGATAAAATGATGCTACATGAGTAATAATCCACCAACTAAAACCCAATGGGTCTCTTGGCTGGACTATAAGCACAGATCTTCTTTGGTCATTTGATTTTTCAAAAAGTGTTTTGAGTAGCTTATTCAACCAGTTCCAAAATGACTATAGAGACAGAGGCATCATGATTTAATTAAATTCAGACACTGATCCAGAAACCTTGATTTGGGTTTTTTCTCCATATTTATAAGGTAATACACACAAAAGAAATCAAACACATATGTAAAAGTTAGAGAATAATAAAAATACCAGGTTAAAAATTAGAAAATGACTAGCTCTTGCAGCTCCCACAATCACATCTTCTTCTCCCATCCAGGAGTAACCATTATCCTGACTTCTATATCATTTTGTAAGTTTTTCCACTTAAATATACAAGCCTTAATTACACATTGTTTGGCTTCATCTTTTTTTATGTGTTTGTATTCTTACGTAACTTTGTTTCCATTCTTTAATATAATTTGATATATATCTTTTCTTATAACTTTTACTATCAGTTCCAAATTCTTCTGAACTTTTTTAAGAATCTCTTATAAACGGCTTACAGTCTTTGACAGCATGTTTTAAATGAGCAATTAGTAGTCCATCTCAGTTACTGGAATGACTTTTTTAGATTTAAAACTAAAATCTACCACCTTTCTATATTTCTATTTATACACCTACTTTTTCCATCTACAACTCCTTCCTGCCTTCTTTTTGGTTGACAATATCACTATTTTCCCCTTTATCAGGCTTTAAGTTAAACAATCTATGTTTTCTTCTTTTAGTGAAACCTTAGAAACAACAGCATACATTCAAATATCTCAGGAAGTTAACATGTATCTTGCTCTTCTCTTGGACTAAACAAAGACTTTAAAATACTCTCATTTATGCCCTACCCAATTTATAAGCTAGTATTACTGTGTACTTTATTTCTTAACCCCACTCGATTATAATTTATACAAAACATTTACCACTTTTATTACTCTCTTCCTTCCCACAGCTCAGATAACCTTCCTTTTTACTGTGGCATCATTATTCTTCTACTAAATTTATCTTTCAGGATTCGCTTTAATTCTGCTTCATTGAAAACTGTTTCATCCAAGTCTTGAAAGATTGTGCTGGATGAAGAATTTTATGTTGAAAATTAGTTTGTTTCAGTAAAATGATGATGCCATTCCCACTGGCCTCCATGGCTGTTGAGAAATCAGCTGCCAGTCTAATTGCCATTCTTTTCAAAGCAGCATTTTTCTGTCAGAATGCTTTTAATCTCTTCTGTCTCCAATGTTATTAAAATTTAAGATATTATTAAAATTATATAGAATATTTTCACTGTCCTAGAAGTCCCCTCGGAGAGGGCAACGGCACCCCACTCCAAGTACTCTTGCCTGGACGGAGGAGCCTGGTAGGTTGCGGTCCATGGGGCTGCTAAGACACAACTGAGCGGCTTCACTTTCACTTTTCACATTCATGCACTGGAGAAGGAAATAGCAACCTGCTCCAGTGTTCTTGCCTGGAGAACTCCAGGGACGGGGGAGCCTGATGGGCTGCCGTCTATGGGGTAGCACAGAGTCGGGCACAAGTGAAGTGACTTAGCAGCAGCAGCAGAAGTCTCCTGTGTTCTGCCCACCCCTAGAAGCCAATGATCTTTTTACTGTTTTCAGTTTTGGCTTTTACAGAATGTCATGTGGTTGGAATCATACAGTGTGTAACCTTTCAGGTTAGCTTCTTTCACTTAGTAATATGCATTTAAGGTTCCTATGGCAACCCACTCCAATATTCGTGCCTGGGAAATCCCATGGACAGAGGAACCTGGTAGGCTCCAGTCCATGGGATTGCAAGAGTCAGACACCACTGAGTGACTAAACCAATACCATCTCCACCATCATGTCTTTTCATGGCTTGATGGCTCATTTCTTTTTAGTGCTAAATAATATTCCATTGTCTGAATATACCACAGTTCATCCATTTACCTACTGAAGGATATCTTGGATGTTTCCACATTTTAACTAAGTATTTTAGCCTAATGGATTCTTGATAGGAAAAAAAAAAAAGAACTTGAGAAGATAAAACTATGAGTCAAATCTCATACCTATCCTAGAATTTTCATATTGCCAATTTAGGGTTAAAAATACAGTAAGTATTTAGTACTCAGTGCTCTGTTTATAAAGAAAACAGCTTTTTAAGATTTCTCTTTGCCAACCAACTGCATAAATTCAATGTAAGGGTTAGTAACAATAACTAACAGTTTTATAACTTACTTCTGAGAGAGACCATTTACTTCTGTGATTAAGAAGGTGAATGAGTAGAACCCATAATTCTTTAATGCATGGACATGAGCAATGGTGACTCATTAATGCCTCAGAAGGCCTAACCTTCAGAAAAGAACCAAAAGAGTAAATTACAAGATAGCAGAATTTTACACATCACATATCTCCCCTCAAATGTTCTAAAAGATTGATTTTGATGACTTAAAATTTATGCTCAATTACATAAAATCGCTTATAAAAAACATACCATTAACTTTTAAAATAAATTTCCATCTAAAAACAAAGTACACAATGAATTTATTTCCAACTTAAAAAAAAACTGCTTTAATCATCTCATCCAATGGAGAGCAAAGCTGTTCTGTAAAGGGCTAGACTGTAAATATTTGAGTCTTTAATAGTGAAATAGCCTTTGTTATAACTATTCAACTCCGCCATTGCTCTGCAACTTTAGTCATAGACAATGGATGAAAAGGATGGGAATGTGTTCCAGTAAAACTTTATTTACAAAAAGTTGATGTGCTAGATTTGGCTATAGGGTTATGGTTTCCAAACCTTGATCTAATCCATCAGCCAAATAAAAAGACTTCTAAGAAAATGATTAGAGGATAAGTTTAAATTCACTGTAATTAAGACTAAAATTTTTTTTATAATTAAGCAAACTTATTAGGAATTCATAAAGATTTTACCATTTTTGTAACAAATATACCCTCAATGCTCCTAAATATACCCTCAGTGGCATACAGAGAATATGCACTATATTTGCAGGGACAGTCAGACTTCTGAAATTCATAATGTGTTCATTATTTCACATATTATACAATTTTCTAACATAGTAAAATAAGCATCAAGATATTACTTTATCATATCTAGTTAACCTACTAATTACATTATAAACACAGACTAGATTTAGACAATATATAAAACATGATCTAAATTTAAAAAAATTAAAAATCCCGATTTCCCATAGGTAATAATTATACTTGTAACCTGAAGTTCTGACAGTCAACAGATTTCCATTGATTGAAAATAAATGTATACCATAGCACTTTTAAATCACTGCTTTAAGCACTATGATAAGTAATTTAGTAAAAACGCATGATGTCCTCCAATTCTAGACCTTTTATGAAAACAAACAAAACCACTCTTTAAATGTGTCAACTAGCTTTACCTAAGTACTCATTTATTTTGTTATATAACAATAGGTTATTAAACGGCTGGTCTCTATTTGATGAGAAATTTCCAATCATCATAAACATTGTTTTATTTGACCAATAGAAAAGGTTTGTCTTTTAAACACCAATACTAGACTGTTTTAAATGTTTAACTCAAATTCTTTTCCCAACCAACTCCCAAATAAAATATAAAGTTAGAAGAATTAACAAGTAAATCATTTTAGGTTAAATTCTTATAGAACAAATCACACGCATTAAGTACTGACTATTGTCATTAAATACCAAAAATGCAAATAAACTCTTAAGGAATTACCTTGTCATACCTGTTGAGGGACAGGTTTATTAGATCACAAAGAAGATTTTCACAATGTTCTTCAAATAAGCTGACATTGGTTAAATTGTCACCTGCCAGATTCATAAACTGATGACTATATACAACTTGCTCTAAAATTGAAATAAATTCTGTTTAAAACTACAGCAGATTTTACTAATTCAGAAGTAAGAAAGTGACTGTACACCTTTATATTTACATAACGAAACTGCAACAGAAACAGTTAAAAAAATTTTTTTCTGCAAATAAAAGTTTAATGTGAAAACAATTCCTTTCTTAAATGAGCAGTGATGTTTCAATCCTCCCAAGTATCGTTTAATAGATTTTCTTTCCTTAATATGGCCATCTAAAGAGCAACAATGCAACAAAAGAGAAAAAAATACAAGGGAAATACTAGAAAATCTTTACCCATATTTCTAACCAATAATGCCTTTAAAACATTTTTCTTTTAACAAATACTGATAAACTAAACATGTACAAGTCTTTTTGGCATGAAATAGAGCGAACCAAGGTAACAGATACCAAAATTTGTACCTGTGTCAGAGTAAGTTCACCTAACTATTGCTTTAAAAAAATATTATTTGAAATAGTCAACATGAGGAAATGACATTTGTGTATACCATTCTATGTTCATATGTATGCATGTAAGTGCTCACATATACACATGTATACATATATGTATTTTTGCATTAATTCATTGAAAAACTGGTACTGAGGTAAAGAATGTCTTTAAAACCTAAATAATTAATAATTTACAACTAGATAATATGTATAACGAACAAGACCAAGAATAAATAGGCAACATGTGAAATAAAATTTTACCATCCATAATATATACAAACTACTTCAAAAGAAAAACAGCAAAGAGTGAAACAAAAAATAATGCAACATGTTTTGTAAAATATAATGAACAAATACTTAATAAAGCAAATATAAAGACAATAAAATTAAAGATCCTTCAACTTCACTGATAATCAGGAAATTGCAAAACAGATTCAATATCATTTTTCACATATTAGTTGGCAAAAAATAGAAATAATAATAGCCACTACTGGCAAGAGTATGAGGCAAAGATATGCTCATGGTTAAGTGTATAAAATTGGGGAATCTTACTATACAACACCAGAGCAGCATATACAATATTAAAAGTGCCATATGCTACTTCAATTCCCAAAACCTATTGTACAAAATAGCTTGCACAAGTATTTGAAGATGTATATACACACAAGGATGCTCAGTGAAATATAATTTGTAATGTTAAAACAAACAGAAATAACAGAAATATTAAAAAAAAGTTGGCTAAAATTATGATAGGTCCATAAGATCTATAACATAAATCAATCAAGTAAAACTGTATGTGCTAACATGAACAGATTTCTAAAAGCACTATTAAATAAAACCCTCCACAGAACAACATGACACCACTTGTGGTTAGAAACAAAAACAAAAATTCTACCTATATATGCTTCTATATATGTATACTAACAATAAGTATGGATGGATGGATAAATGGACCATACTTTCCAGTAGTTATCCTTAGAAAAAAGAAGTTAAGACCTTCACTTTCTAGTTTCGTTACTGTTTTACTGAAAATAATAATAACCAGAAAGCACTTATTACTTGTATAATCTTAAACAATTTAGATTAAAACATGTTTAGATTCAAAAAAAGGACATAAATCAGAAATCTATAAACTTACTCAATTTTTCACCAAGCATGTGAAGAATTTCCAGCACCAGCCAATGGATATCTAGGTGGAGATGTAATAAATGCCATGACGGTGGGTAAAGCTGTGAATGATATTATCAACTGTGATTGGAAATTCGTAATACTTCATTAGGTATTTTATAGCATGTCACAATAATCCTCCCTAAGCACAAGTTAACCTACCACTATTCAAAAGTGCAAGGGAAACCTCTGTCTTGTTTGTTAAGAGGATTTTTTTCACTAGGGATATTTAAAAGCAGGATATAGGATATACTCTTAACTGATGTTGCAAAGAGACCCACCCTGAGGCTGCTGAATAGAACAGGCTTGCATAGTAAAGGTTCCTACAAACCAAGAGATAGTCTCCTACAGCTGCAAACCAGTAAATGAATTTTTTTAAAACACCATTTTCATGATTTTATTTTAGACTTTAGCCAGGAAGTATGGTTTTAAATGTAATGAATATCTAGCAAAGTCCATAAAATATTTTAACAAGAACTTTTAAATCATTTAAGACACTACTGTCACATCCATAAAGAAACTAAAGTTAAAAGTGGTGAAGAAATTTACCCCTCAATTCATTTCTTAGGATTCAAACCTAACTCTATTCGATTCAAAAGCCAGTGTTCTTTACTGTGCTGTGCAGGTTATCAATAAATTTTCTCCAATCAACATTTTGATTCACTAAAATACAATGATTCGTACTTTTTAATTAAGACATCTAAGAAGGACAGAGAGGGATCATGCCTTATCAAACATACAAACAAAATACTAGTAAAACAACACTGACTCAGGAATAGATGATAAACAGCAAACATAAGGAAAAGAGAAGTGGACACACATTCAAATCAGTGGGCAAAGCATGGGTCATTCAGTAAGAGTCAGGATTATTAACTTACTCATTTGCAAGATACTAGATTTCCTACTTCAAGGTATATTTTTTTAAAAGATGAATTAGAGATAAATGTTAGAAAAAAAAAGTACATATTTTACAAAAGCATAGGAATTATATCAAAGAAAAAATTGATAAATATAACTCCACAGAAAAAAATGATGTACCTAGCAAGTCAGGTTAATTGTTGAAAAAGATAAATGAAAACATTTGTAATACATAATACCAAGAAACAGTATTACTAATTTTAAGAAGTCCCTTAAAAAGAATAAAAGACAGATGTTCAACTGAAAATAGCAATTAAAGCATTATCTTGCATATGAGAATGGCAAAACATAAGAAATATGTAAAGTCTTGAAAGATGCTATTTCATGATTTTTTGGTTTTGCTGATGGTTCAGAACAGTATTTCAGTGTATGACTTTTTTGTTTCTGTGCTGGTGATTCCATTTAAGTAACCTATATTTTCAACAAGTCTGTCTAATTAAAAGCCTACGAAAAGTAAAACTTAGCTTGACGACCCTTGTGTCCATCTTTTAATTTCTGCTTCTAGATAAATTATTTTTATTTTTCTTAAGCATTTGATGGATATTCAGAAAATAAAAGCCAGTCCAACTTATAGAGACTAAAAAGGAAAATTATCCTCCTCCTCACAATCCATCCATGAATCTTTATTAACTGACATGATTAAAAACAATTACCTAATTGGTTTCTATGGATTAGATACATTTACCTGTGAAAACACCTGGAACTCTATTGACTTGTATTATCACATATATTGATCCCTGAGAAGCTAGATTTTTAATTGCTAAATTTCACAGATATATAAACACTTTATTGTACCTTAGGTATTTTGGCAAAGACTCATTCCTACAAGCTGAATGTTATCCAAATTGGTGAAGTCAAATAGAATAGACATAACTCAGGAAATCCCATGGGGAATTATAATCACTCACAGAAGTTCACATTTTCCTATGGAGCATTTGTTCAATACATCCACAGGCTGGGTCATGCTAACAACATAATTTTTTAAAAGCCAAAATTCAGAGAGAATAACTATCACAGATAGAAAAAATATGGCAGGTATGGTCAAAACATTCATATTCTGAAAATATCTCAAAAGCCAGAAAACATAACAATGTGGTTTTGAAAGCCTAACTTTTTAAAGGTGATGATCTTAAATCTTCCTATAAAATAAACTAGGGTTTGCCCATACCTTGATTAATGGAGAGAGGATACAAATTTTAGAACATAAAGGTTATTTTATTTGCTTTGAAATGTTTAAGCATTTGCACTATTACAAATTAGAAGAGCTATCAGTGATTCAATGTAAACTATTTCTAAGCACTTAATGTACTTTATTCAATTCTCCCAATAACTCCAGGAAGCTAAACCAATCACACAGATGAGAAGACTGAAGCAAGAGGTGCTATTTGCCCAATGGCACATAATTAATAGGAGGAGGAGCCAGTACCTCAACTCACGTAGTCAGGTCCAAGAACTACACTCTTGACTCATTTCCCTCATTCTTGAATGACTATTACGTGTAAGAAGAAAACAAAAACTGGTACTTCAAAAATTAAATATAACAAATCAAACCTTAGTCTGGTTTTGATTTACAAATGCTCCTGTATTCGTAGTGGGAAGTTCTGATAGGTGTCCTATATACAAGAGTAACCCATGAAGCTCATCAACCAACACTGAGGGAAGTTGTGCCTCCAAAGTCTCGTAGGGATGGACAGGAACATGACTTTCAGCATTGTGTACTTGCAGGGACCTAAGACATGATGAGATCCAAAGGCAGTTAGAGTCTGGATAAATTTGCACTCAGAAATTCATGTATTATTTGTATTACTCATCTGACAGCCTACCTGAAGATGAAAACTTTAACATAATGAAGAAATGTTATGCAGTTCTGCCTAATATTGTGTGCCTTGCAATGCAGCGTTGATATCTTCCCTAAAACCAAAACAGGTAACATTAATCATGGTTTAAAGAATCAGTGATCAGTGACAAAAAATTCAGTAAGCTGTATAAGCAGAAATTCTCTACCTTTTGTTTCAACTGAGTCTCACTATCCCCCGCCCTCCCCCCCCCAAAAAAAACTGCTCTTATTAAGTTATCAGTGAAACCCGTGTTATCCAATCTAATGGACACCACCTGTCTTCAATTAACTTGCCCTTACAGAAGTATTCCTTACACCTGGTTCATTGATACCACATGCTGCCAGTCTTCCTTCCTCCTCACTTTCCTCTAATTCTCATATTTTCTCTGCTTTTGTTTTCTGGCTGACTCATTTTCCCTAGAGTGGTTATGAATGTTTTGCATAGAGTAACCACACAGATAATTTTTGCTGATGTAAATACTGAAGTAAGGGAAAGATGGCATGGGTTGAGGCTGAATGAAAAATAGGAGTAAGTGACAGGCAGCCTTACAAGTCATTATGAGTTTTTATTTCATTCTAAATACAGTAGATGGCCTTTCACTGGGTTCTGATTTAGGAGGAACAGGAATTGATATACATTTAAAGCAGGTTTCGTACTCAAGATTATAGAAGTGCTAAGGTGGATGTGTTAAGAGACCTGTAGCAGTAATTCAAGAGCTCACAGGAAAATGGATAGGTTGAAAGTATATTTTGATCATAAATCTACTGGGAATTTGATGAACTAGATATGAGTTTAAAGGAAATGAAAGAATCAAGAATGACTTAAAGGCAACAGTTAGCACCAGGTAATAAGTGGAGAAAACATGGGCAGCATGAGCTGGTTTTGGAGGATATCATGGATGTACTTGGAATTGAGCAATCCAAGGACAGATGTCAGGCAGTTTGACATGGAAAGCCTGGAATGCAAAGGAGACTGAAATGTTTCAACTTTTGTTGTTGTTACCATTTAGAAGTAAAGGAACTGATGAGGTGGTTCCTGTAGGAAAAGATGTACAGAGAGGAGATTTGAGGAGCCTGATTATCAGCAGTAGACCTGAGGAGAAAGGGGCTTCCCTGATAGTTCACTTGCTAAAGAACCCGCCTGCAATGCAGGAGACTGTGGTTCAATTCCTGGGTGGGCAAGATCCACTGGAGAAGGGATAGGCTACCCACTCCAGTGTTCCTGGGCTTCCCCTGTGGCTCAGCTGGTAAAGAATCCTCCTGCAATGCGGGAGACCTCGGTTTGATCCCTGGGTTAGGAAGATCCCCTGGAGAAGGGAAAGGCTACCCACTCCAGTATTCTGGCCTGGAGAATTCCATGGGGTTGCAAAGAGTCAGACAGGACTGAGAGACTTTCACTTACACTTTTGAGGAGTCATCAAAATAAGAGAGGCAGGAAAAGGAGGAAAAACAAACAAAGACTCTTACTATAGGCAACGAATTCATATTAAACATAAAGCAAAACTTATTTTAAAATTTGTATTCAAATGAGCAAACATGGATACCATTTTGGCAAAACACGAATGTTAAGTGTAAACATACTGTGCATGTATCTACATATCAACAAGCGCAATGCACTTCTACAGCTTAATTCTACTTTGCTTACAAAAGTCGTAACAATCTCCCAGTGGCACAATTCTCAGCCCAAAAAGGCAGTACTCTTAAAAAAACAACTGCTGTGAACTGCTGCATCCAGCCAAAATGGAGTAAAGGGAATCATATTTACTCATCTCTCATCTTAAACTAGAAAACTAAAAAAAAAAAAAAAATCCATAAAACAAGAGTTTTCAGGCATTGGATAAAGGCAACACAAGACTGCTCTAATCCAGACAGGAGATGAGTTCCAAGATATACTAGCTTCCCACCTAGAGACAGTTTCCAGGCTGCAGTACAGGGGCAGAGAATTCAAAGACTAGATCATTGATTTCAGAAAACATGAGATCTGAGTTTAGGGAAGTCTAAATTTGCAGGGCAAAAGTATGAAAGAAGAAAAAAAAAGCGGCTACACAAAAAAGAACCTGGAGATGTGCAGAGGGTCCTTTTTGAGTCTTTGGCTAAATACTGATCTGCAGGCCAGAGAAAAATACCAGAAAACAATTCCCTACAAAGCTTACGAAGATCAAGAACAGTTCAAGTTCCCACTAGCAAGAATTAAAAGAAAGTAATAAACCAGAAAAAATCCTGAGAAGCCTTACTAGCACTGAATAACATTAGACTAAAGGCTACTTTTTAAAAGTCCTAGCAAAATGTACAAGCTTCAAAAAGATCCAATGGATTACAAGTACTCAACAATGAGCCAGAACAAAATTCAACACTAGTTTTAGGAATACAAGACAACTCAGAAAGCAGCGATGTAAAAGCTACAAAGTCCATCACACAAGAAAAAAATTACTAAATGTTCAAAACAGCAGAAGAATATATCCTAAAACTAGGAGGAAAAAGTCAATGCAAACAAACCTGGAAATAACAATGATGAAAGAATCTGTAGTTAAAGTTAAAAATAGCAGCTGTAGATATACTCCAATATGTTAAAGGCAGATTAAAAAAATACGAGAACAGAAATGGAAAACATAAAAAAAAAATCCAGGTGAAATGTCTAGAGACAAAAAAATACAATACCAAAAAAGGAGTAACATTAACAGCTATATTTAATACCAGGTAGCAGTAAAAAAAAAAATAATAACATTATATTAGGTATACTATTCTGCCTCAAGAGGAAAGCAATCCTTGGAGTAAAATCAACAGGAGAACAAGAACCATGTGTCCATCAGTAACTGACCCTAACAAGGGCTTCCTGGAGCGGGCTGAGGACCAGGGGTTTACAGGAGTTTACTAACAAACCCCGGGTACAGCTGCATGGAGGGGTAAGCTGATGTGTGTGTGCTGTGCGCTCAGTCGTGTCCAACTCTTTGCAATCTCGTGGACTGGAGACCACCAGGTTCATCTGCCCATGGAATTTTCCAGGCAAGAACAGCAGAGTGGGTTGCCATTTCCTACTTCAAAGGATCTTCCCAAGCCAAGGATCAAACCTGCATCTCTTGCATTGGCAGATTCCTTACCGCTGCACCACCTGGGAAGCTCAAGCTGACATAGGGATAGTCTTCAATACTGCTAACCTGCCCAGTAAATCTATCATTGCCAAAACGTCAGTGTAACAAGTAACCGTTTCAACAAATGGCCCACTGCAGTGATTTTAGGTCCATAACTGCTTTTCAAGGAATAATACTGCATAATAAATGCCTTCCACAAACCCAATTTAATTAAGTCATTCTATATAGTAAAGGTATTTTCGCTGTTTCCACTACTCTTGTAGAGGCTCCCCAGGGGTTTAAAAGTAAAATTGTGACTTTTTGGCACTGCTTACAAAGACACCTATAATTGCCTCCCTTCCAAAAATTAATCCCTAACATAGTCGGGTCCAACCTACATAATTACCACTTACTCCCTCTTCTCCCAGCTTTTATGTTTTTACACACGCCAAATGTCTTTGCCACAAAGTTGTTTCATACCTGAACTCAGCCTATCCCCAACACTTCTCCACAAGCTTTTGCCTGGCTAAGTCCTCCTCATCCTTGAAGCCCCAGATCTGGTATCATTCAGCAATGGGCACATAAACAGATAAACCCCTCGGTTCCTGTAGCAACTTGCACGTCTTTATTATTACACTTATCCATTTCCCATGCCAATTATGCTTGTTTATCTGTTTTACTCAACTTCAAACTCTTCAGTAGCATAATTTTCCTCTTTGATTCATCAGCATCTTGCACATGAAGGAGGGACTTGGGTGACAACGGAACAGGAAAATTTAATATTTACTGAGGACAAACTGAGAAAGCAGAACAGCCCTGGCAGCAGACAACAATTAAGGCCATGAAGTTTTCTAATGAAATTAAACAGTCATACATTATCAAAAATAATCACACAAAGTCACTCCATGATTTTGGCGAAACAAGAAAAAAAAAAAAAAACCGCCTCAGTGATCATGTTTGACACAGAAACGGGCACTACGCAACCGCGCGAAAACAAAGTACAAAAACAGAATATCCCCCTCTGCCAGCTAATGTGACTACTGCCTCATCACTAACTAGAACCTACCCTTGCCTCCTTCTGTTTGTTCCACCTTCTAAATAAGAATTTAAAATTACCATACGCTATCACCAAGTCGCTCCAGCTTCCTAACAGCATCAAACCCAGAATAAAGCCGTGACCCCCTTAAACTCTACCCAAAATTAGTCTGCGCAAGCGCATACCCCACACAAGCCCCTCCCTAATTCTGCTTGCTGAGAGGCCCCAACTGTTCCTCGTGATGCGTTTCTCCCCTTGCTTCCTAAGCCAATAAAACACTTCTTTGACCAAAGGTATGTTTCGCGTGATCTGTGGTTGCTGGGCATAACAACAGATCCTAGGCTAAGCACCTGACATGCATTATGCCATTTAGTCCTCAGGAGAACTCAGTGAGATGGGAACTATTAGGAACCCAGGCTGACCACACAATCATGATTCTGAAGACTATACTGCACCGAAACTGTTCAAAGGAGAGGCAGCTAGCCTGTACTAAAACACACTGCCCTTCAAGTCCCTTCACTACCTTAATTATACCACTTATCCCACAATAAAAAACAACAACAACAACAAAGCAGAAAAGGAAAACAAGAAGGTGGCATGCGGTTTGGCACTTTGCATTTTCACCACACTCCCCACCTCCAAAGCAAGTTCCTAATTCACTTCAGAGATGTTTAGACTTAATTTTACTTGCAGGTTTGGAAAAAATGCCATAAATTTCATCTACTAGCAAAATTTAAGTGTCATACTTTTTCTGAACACTAAATATAACTGTCTCCTGAACTTCTGAACTAAGACTTCCTTCACGTTATGATGATATCCAATGACACATCATAGACCCATGTACAATCCACTGAAACAAGAGAACCATTTCTTTTTGTCTTTAAATCCTTAAAACTTACCAAAATCACAGCTGGCCTGTACTAAGGTTTCCAAGTTGTAGAGCTGTTGCCTAATTTTAAAAACATAAGAGTAAGAATTAGTTTTCGAATAGTTTAAAGCATGTAACAATTAGTTACAGATAGTGTTTCCAAATCTCTTACACAGCTTCAATGCCTCTCATTCCTGAATAATGTTTGATGCTTCCTGAATGTTTATTAGCATCACCTTCAGGTAGTAAACACTTTGAGAGAAGATAAAACATGCCTATGTCTGTCCTCCCAAAAATATTTAAGAGCTACATTTATCTCAAAAATTAAATATCATAGATTTCAACATCAAGAAGATACTGTTTATATCTCTAAGAAGTTTAAGGTAGTTATATTAAACATCCTAGGTTAACAGTTACATAAGGAAATGTTAAACTGTGTCATGTAATTACACAATAGGAGTTCTGAAAAGGAATAGAATATGTAATGTAGACAAATCAGGGAAAATTTTAATTTATGATGTTCCACCTTAATTTCTCACAATAATCTTCTCTTGCCATTCTTCCTAGTTGCCTTTTTTAACTCCCTAAAAACAGAGCCATATTTATAACCTATGTCCTGGATAAGACTAAACTCATTCTTTAATGTTTAAGATTATACAGAATCACTCAGACTGTTTTCCCAACAAAACATATAATATGGCACAGGTTCCATGGGATCAGGGTGAAAGGAGAAATCACTCAACCTTTCTATTTTCATTTAAATATATCATGTATACACTTTCTCATTATGTACGTTTCAAGTATACAGCACTGTAATTCCGCATCTATGTACACTACAACACGATCACTATCACAAGTCTAATTACTCTCCATCACCACACAGTCGACTCGATTCACCTTTTTCACCCACGTCCTCAACTCCTTCCCCTCTGGTAACCACTAACTGGTTTTCTGTATCTATGAGTTTGTTTTATTATTTGTTCATTTGCTTTATTTAGATTCCATGTGAAGTCATACAGTATTTGTCACTCTCTGGCTTATTTCATTAGGTGTAATACCCTCGAGGTCCATCCATGTTGCTGCAAATGGCAGGATTTCATTTGTTTTTAAGTCTGAATGATATTCCATTGCGTATATATATATGTATGCATATATTCATCCATTCAGCCATTGAAGGACGCATAGGTTGTTTCTATATCCTTCATATCCTGACTACTAAAAATAATGCTAGAATGAACACAGGAGATGAATATATCTTTTCAAATTAATGTTTCTATGTCCTTTGGATAAATACCCAGAAGTGGAATAGCTAGGTCATAGGGTAGCTCTATCTTATTTTTTAAAACCTCCATACTGTTTTCCATAGTGGCTTTAACAGCGATTTACATTCTCACCAATAGACCACAAGGTCTAACGGTCTATAGACCAAGGTCTGAGGGTCTATAGACCCTTTTCTCCATATCGTCTTCATTTTGTTATTTCTTTTCTTTTTGATAACAGTCAGATGTGAGATGACAGCATTTCCTTAACTCATGTTGAACATCCTTTCATGTGCCTGTTGGCTGACTCCAACTATTCTTTAGAAAAATATCTATTCAGATTCTCTGCTCATTTTTTTCACGAGTTGTTGTTGTTGAGTTAAATGAATTTTTTATATATTTTGGATATTAACCCCTTATATTAATCAAATATATGACTTCCCCTCCAGAAGGTTGCCTTTTCACTTTAATGACTGTTTGCTGTGTGTAGTTTTTTAGTTTGATGTAGTCACATTTATTTATTTTTTGCTTGTTTCCCTTGCCTTTGGAGTCAAAGCCAGAAAAACATTGCTAAGACTGATGTCAGTGAGATCACTGCCTTTATTTTCTTCTAGATATTTTATTGTTTCAGGTCTTATATTCAAGCTTTTAATCCAGTTTGAGTTAATTTCTGTGTATAAGATGGTGGCCTGGTTTCAGTCTTTTACCTGTGATTGTCTGATTTTCCCAACACCATTTATTGAAGAGACTGCCTTTTCTTTATTGTATGTTCTTTGCTCCTTTGCCATAAATTAACTGTCTCTATTTAGATTTATTTCTGTTATCTCAATTCTGTTCCATTCATCTATATGTCTGTTTTTATGGCAATAACATGATGTTTGTTTACTATCCCTTGGTAATATAGTTTGAAATCAGTGTGATGACTCCAGCTTTGTTCTTCTTTCTCAGGATTGTTTTGGCTATTTGGGATCTTTCGTGCTTTCAGGTAAACTTTAGAATTATCATGTATACATTCTCAATGTATTTTGAGACAATATTTGCCTTTGATAAGTAACTCCAAATCTCAAATCTGAATTATGGACTGGGTTTTAAATAATAATGAATCATTTCAATTTAATTAATTGTGATAATGAGGTAATGCTTATTTTTTTTAAGTTCATATTTTTAAGAGATACATACTGAAGTATTTAAGGGTGAGATGGCATGATACCTGGAATCTGCTTTAAAAATATTTAAGCCAAAGGTAGACAGAAAGGGACAGAAGGAAACGTGACAAAACCATGATGTTCATCATAACTGATGGAAGGTATGTGAGGGCTCATTACACTATTCTCTCTATATTTGAGTATGTTTAAAATTTTTCATTAACATTTTTTAATGTTGTCCAGATTAATTAATCATATTTCTATCACACAGTCTGAAAAGTCTGAGTTCATTCTCTAAAGATTACTGAAAAATTAAGTCTATTAAGCAGCCCTAATGCTAGGAAAGATTGAGGACAGGAGAAGGGGGCAGCAAAGGATGAAGTGGTTGAGTAGGATCATCGACTCAATGGACATGAGTTTGAGCAAACTTCAGGGCATAGTGAAGGCCAGGGAGGCCTGGTGTGCTGCAGTCCACAGGGTCACAGTCAGATAGGACCGAGCGACTGAACAACAAAAAGCAGCAAAAGTATTTTATTTTTCTTCCAAAGTTATGGAATACTTCAAAGCCTTAAATATTTGTTTTCAGTAAATGATGTCAAATATGTGTGTGTGTTTAGTCGTGTCCAACTCTTTGTGACCCTAGGTACTGTGGCCCACCAGGCCCCTCTGCCCATGGGATTTCCCTGGCAAGGATACTGGAGTGGATTGCTATTTCCTCCTCCAGGGGATCTTCCAGACCCAGGGATTGAACCCATGTCTCCTGCGTCTCCTACACTGCAGGCAGATTCTTTACTACTGAGCCACTGCAGAAGTCCAATGTCAAATACAGCAGAATAAAATTCTGCAAAACCACTAAAAAAAGAAACTCATTAAAACCATTACTCCATTAAGCATTACTGCTTAAGTAACAGTAACAACTTACTGATAAGATAACCAGGTAAGCAGCAATCACAATCCTACAGGTGTTTTTGTAATATCAGTATTAGAAACCACCCAGAATCGCTTCTCGGCCTTTTGGCTAAGATCAAGTGTAGAAACCACCCAGAAATGTAACTTAAAACTGAAAGCAAAAAACAAAGCAAAAACAAAAACACAAACTGAACAGCATATTCACTCAATGGCAGATTTTAAAAAAAGGCAAAACATACCTGAATAGATGAAACAGAACTCTAGATGAATTCACTAATGCTGTTTCAGTAACCCACTGAATGCCAAATATTTCCACTGTATCCTCTTCAAAATTAGTTGGTAAAGGATCAAGATTCAAAATTACCCTGAAATAAAAATTCTGATTCAATTTCATGAAATGTATGCTGTATCTCATACTATAGCAGGAGTTTCTGGCATTATATGAATCCATATTACCCATGACATGTCAACAATGTTAAAAGTCAGGTAATGCCTTGGTACCCTGTATCTCACTAATATTACAAATGAACTATATTAAGAATTCAACTCTATATTGTGTTTTTTTTAAAAAGAAAAGTTTAGCTAAAGAGCACTATAACTTCAGGGAAAAAGGTAGAACATACTTTCCATAGGGCACATACTTTCCATCTGTGTTCAACAGTGGTCTTCAGTTGTAGAATTTCACCCTTTGAGGGGACATTTAATTTTTAAAACAGTTAAAGTTATTCTGAGTCCTGTCTAAAGATGGGCATAATCAAGTTGAATAACATCTTTTAAGGTCTGAAAGAAGGTACAATTGTAAAAATCAACAAAAATGGTTTCTGTTCTGAATAAAACTGCCTCAGCAGGTATTTCCAAAATATTTCAATAACAGCAGTTTTACTGAAATACGAATATACAACTGCTCAAGACAAGAGATTTGAAGAAGAAAAATATTTCTGTGAATTTACACAAGCTGGAGCATTTACTTGAAAGTTTAAAAAAAAAAAAAGCTTAAAAAAAAACTATAAGACTTCTCTACGCATAAATATACAGAATTAGAAGACTCTGGGGCAACAAAAAAATGTGCCACTTCAAAAAGCCCAGATAGTTTATAATTCAACTTTAAGTAAAAGGTAAAACTAGTGTCCGGCTCCCTACTCCAAAGCTGAGGCAGCGGTGAGGTAAGACAAGAGCAGGTAGCAAGGAAATTATCCTTCCAAAAATCTTTCAGGTATGTGTATGCTCTAACAGGAAACCAACAGAACTATTAGCGTGCATCCGTATGGTAATTCGAGCCGATTTACAAAAACAGTGCCTGATGAACATTGAAGTTTAATTGACTGAAGTCTTAATTAAATAACATTCCTAAACAGACTCCTAAACTCTGAATTGGGAAAAACAGTTTCCGATTTTTTTTTTTTTAACCTACCGCTTAAGAGCTCCGCTGGAAAGGTAGGACTCGCCAGAAAAATGTTTTCCTCCTCCTCTGTTGTCAAAATCACAAGAAAAGCAAGGGGGACTGCACCATTCTGTCTCCAGTTCCAGTTCCAAGCTGTCGGTCAGAAACGTGGACGCAGGGGGACAGTTATCCATTGTTTACCATGTCCTGAAATGTTTGGAGTTCATTAAAGACTATCAGTAGGGGCTCCAAAGAAGTTGTGATGTGATTCCTGGAGGGGGACAGGGCCCAGAGATTTGGGGTGACCTCAGAAAGTTCCCCAAACGCCCCCCACCCCCAGCACACAGGGAAAAAACGAGAAGCGAAGTAAATACTCAACAAATATATACCCCCCAACCCCGCCCCTGCCCACCGACTCCCCTATATCAAGGCTGTCAGGATTTACACTGCGCCCCGGACTGGCTGTGGCAGGAACTTAAAAATCCCCTCTACGTCAGATCCTGCAGCCCAGTACAGGGTGAAGTGGGGGAGGAAAAAAGAAAATGTTTGCAGTACAGATTCAGCCTCAAGCCCAGAGCTCGACTAGACCTGCGCCCTCCACTAAGTTACTACACCGCACTGAGCCAGTTTCCCCGCAGTGTCGGAACTGCAAGCTCCCCGGCCGACTCCAGGCGTGGATCCAGAGGGCCCAGAACAAATCCCGGCTCTCCCCGCCTGGGCAAGTCCCGCCAGGTCCGCACAAGGCAGCGATCTGCGCGGGCCGACCACAGGGCGAGGGGGTCCGGTGTCCTGCACACCCCAGCGCCCTTGGTTTGGTGCACATCCTACCTACTCACTCTGAGTCCCCGAGACCCGCCCCAGCCGTGCCAGCCAGGGCCAGCGAGTCCAGGGGTCTAGATCCCAAACAGACGAAACTCCCGCCAAGACGCCGCGCTCAAGAAGGGCGGGCTTACGGAGAAACCCGCCCCCGGAGGTGCGCTCGCGAGATCTCTGAGGGACCTGTCGGCTCTCCTCAAGTTCTCGCGAGAATCTTCCAGTCGAGGACTCCGTAAGGCTTTTTGCATTTTTACTTTCTTCTTATTTTTTTCCTCCTCGCTTTGGTAGTTTTAATTGGTACTTTGGGCCGGAAGGCGGGGCCTCACTTAAGAAGGAAACGGGCTGAGGTGAACAAGGTTTAGGGACCGCGGGGTTTGCAGTCTGGGCGAATTTAAGAAAAGAGCTCCACTGGAGCCAATCGCAAACGAGTGTCTGAGGGCCGCGCCTGAGCCTCTCGTTCCTGGGCTAGTCCCAGCAGCTGCTTTGTTGAGGTCGAAGATGCCTTTTGTTCATGTATAGTGGACAAGGCAGGTGCAAAAATGAGGTTACTCCAGTGGGTGGAAACACTGAGTAAGTCACATGGAACTTGATTTCAGTATAAAAACTGTTGCGCGTCCCCCCACCCCCCCGCCCCCCAACCTTTAACAACATTATCGGGACAGGTTTAAGACACTTAACCTTGGACACTTTTGTAAAGACTTTTCAGTCTAAATCAGAGGTAACATCGTTCAGCCGTCTTCAGTGTCAAGAAAACATGGGAATTTCTCATTTAAATGTCCTGCTGTAATTTGAGTATTCTCTATTGCCCTTTCGTCCGCATATAGTTTGTCTTGGGTGTAATAGCGAAATAGACCCCCTTTTCCTTTTTCAAGTGTCTGTTGTTGAGTAGTCAGTTTGGTTAAACAAGTGAGTGGAGTGTAAAGAATTAATAAATTATCTGAAATAATTTAAGCTACTACTTTCATAGGTGGTGTATCAGTATGAACCCGCGGCAAGTAACTGATGACATGCTCAAGAGACGGAGTTGTAAGGTGCTTAATGAAAGGGCACTTTACAAAGATGTGGGTGGTATTACCAGGAAGCAAAAAGTGATGGTGAAGCTCCCAGAACTCATCAGAGACATGATTACTTTTAGACTTAAGAGGTAAGGGAAAAGAGATTGCCAGCACCCAGGGAGACTTAACTGCTGCTGGAGATGCCACCCAGCTGATAGGCACCTTTGCTGCCTTAATGAAGGAATATAGCCAATGTCAACCTGAACCCAGCAGGAAGGAGCTAAAGGATTAGGTACAGGCAGACCTCGTTTTTGTGGTGGTTTGTTTTCTTGTGCCTCCCAGATAACTGTGTTTTTACAAAGTAAAGCTTTGTGGCATCCCTGCATTTAGCAAGTCTATTAGCACCACTTTTCCAATAGCATTTGCTCACTTCATGTCTTGTGTCACATTTTGGTGACTATCACAGTATTTCAAACTTTTTAATTAGTAGATTTATTATGGTGATCTGTAAGCGTTGATGATACTATTATGATTCCTCTTGGATGCCACAAGCCAGGCCCATGTAGGACAGCAAACTTAATCAATTGTTGAAGTGACAACATAGGATTTAGACTAGTACATAAACTTAGCTGAAAAAGCATCAACAGGGTTTGAGAGGATTGACTTCAGTTTTGAAAGGCATTCTACTGTGGGTAAAATGCTATCAAACATCGTTCTCTGCTACAGAGAAATCATTCATGAATCATCAGTATGCCAAACTTCATTTTTGTCTTATTTGAAGAAATTGCCACAGCTACCCCAACCTTCAGAAACCACTACCTTGATCAGTCAGCAGCCATCAACACTGAGAGACTCTCCATCAACCAAAAGTTTATGACTTGCTGAAGGTCCAAATGATGGTTAGCACTTCTTTTTAGTAATAAAGTATCTTTTAATTAAGTTATAGACCTTATTTTTTAAAGACATTGTGCTATTGCACATTTGATAGACTACAGTATAGTGTAAACACAACTTTTATATGTACTGGGAAACCAATTTGTGTGACTGACTTTATTGTAGTGGTCTAGAACCAGACCTGCAGTATTGCCAAGGTGCACCCATACTGAAATCTCTTTCCCTCCCCAAAGTAATAGCCAAGCAGTGTCCCTCATCATTGTTGGCCAAAGCCAACTTAAAAGCAGAGGGCAAGGATGCAACTATAAAGTTCAGGCTCATGGAGTAGAGTCCAGGCTGAAGAAAAACAGAGTGAATCTGACAGAAATGGAGTTAATTTCATCAAGAAGATAAAATATTCAGTGTATATTGTTATCAAATAACAGAGCCTCAATGTGTATAAAGAGAAAAATACTATCATTATAGAAGAAGTAGGATTCCCTGGTGGCTCAGCCTGTGAAGAATCTATAGTGCTATAAAGAATCTCCTGTGCTATACAGGAGACCTAGCTTCAATCCCTGGGTCGGGACGATCCCCTGGAGAACGGCATGGCAAACCGCTCCAGTATTCTTGCCTGGAGAATTCCATGGACAGAGGAGTCTGGTGGGCTACAGTCCATGAAGCTGTAAAGAGTTAGACACGACTGGGCGACTGCACAACAACATAAGACACTGAAGTCTTCCCTGGTGGCTCACTGGGTAAAGACTCCTACTGCTAATGCAAGTGACACAGGTTTGGTCCCTGGGTCTGGAAAATCTGCTGGAGGAGGGCATGGCAACCCACTCCAGTATTCATGCCTGGAGAATCCCGTGAACAGAGGCGCCTGGCAGGCTATTATCCATAGGGTCCCAAAAAGTTGGACATGACTGAAGCGCTGTGGCATGCACGCACTTTTCCACAAGGTCTGTGTACATGTTGTTCTCTCGGCCTCCAATGTGCTTCTTTCCCCTTTGTAGTACTACTGCACATCCTTTAGATCTTTTCTCATATATCTAACCCTCAGAGAAGTCTTCCATGATCCCTGTAAATTATACCAACTCCCTCTATTATAGGTATCCATGGAGCTCACTTTGGAAGGACTCACCACAGGTACAACTTTATAGTAACATATGTAATTGGCTTCCCTGGTGGCTGAGAGGATAAAGCGTCTGTCTGCAATGCGGGAGACCTGGTTTCAATCCCTGGGTTGGGAAGATCCCCTGGAGAAGGAAATGGCAACCCACTCCAGTATTCTTGCTTGGAGAATCCCATGGACAGAGGAGTCTGGCGGCCTACAGTGCATGCAGTTGCAAAGAGTCGGACACTACTGAGTGACTTCACTTTCACTTTTCATGTAATTGGTAATATTTATATCCTACACTACTTACCTGGTGGCTCAGACGGTAAAGAATCTGCCTGCATTGTGGGAGACCCAGTTTCGATCCCTGGGTCAGGAAGATCCCGTGGAGAAGGAAATGGCAGCCTACTCCAGTATTCTTGCCTGGGAAATCCCGTGGACAGAGGATCTTGGTAGCCTACAGATCATGGGATCACAAAGACGTGGACACAACCGAGTGACTAAAACACATACCACAATGTAAGCTTCAAGAGAAGAGGAACCATGTCTGCTTTTACATAACATTATACCTTCAAAAATGCATCTTGAGGATGTTCAATAAGTCGATATTAAAGAGTAAATGGATATTAAAAGGCTGAGTGGATATTAAATGAGTGATGGTATTGTTGAATTGGGTTTTAGGTATGGTAGAAAGACTCAAGATGATTCTGTAGGTAGGTCTGTCTCATTTCAAAGCCTGTCTCGTTTTCCATTTGTACCTCATAAGCTTGTTGTGGCAATTACATTAAAAATGTAAGTAAAGCTTCCGACATAGTTCAGTATGAGCAGTCTGGCCTCCTTTCATGTCCACCTGAAACCTTAGGGCTGGTGATAAGGCAGAAGGTCCCTGGTGGCTCAGAAGATTAAGAATCTGCCTGCAATGCAGGAGACCAGGGTTGGGAAGATTTCCTGGAGAAGGGATTGGCTTCCCACTCTAGTATTCTTGCCTGGAGAATTCCATGGACTTGGGGTCCATGGGGTTTTAAAAAGTCAGATATGACCGAGTGACTAACACTAGACTATGTGGTAGTCAGAAGATTGTAAGCCCTGTGTAAAGACATATAAACACACTAGAAAAACATTACACAAGTCAAGAAAAACACATTTCTAGGCCAAGTTGGCCTTCTGGCTGCCAAATTGCAATCCCTGAATTCTAGTCTATATCAGAGTAACATTTGTGAAAATGAAGATGGATTGGAAAATACTTAGTTTAAACCGTCTTGTGCCCTTTACTTGGGGCTTCTCAGGTGGCTCAGTGGTAATCTGCCTGCCAGTACAGGAGCCGCAGGAGATGCGGGTTCAATCCCTAGGTCAGGAAAAATCCCCTGGAGCTGGCAAAGGCAACCCACTCTGGTATTCTTGCTAGGTTAATCCCATGGAGAGAGGAACCTGGCAGGCTACAGTCCATGGGGTCACAAACAGTTGGACACGACTATGCATGCACGAACACATGCCCTTTCCTTCCTGCTTCTTAACATATGTATTAATATATGGTTCTATTTAGAGTTAGAAAGTGGATAGGGAATAGGACACCTTAGTTTATAATCCCTCTAAGAGAACAGGAAATGAAAGAGGGGTGATTCTTCAAAGCAAAAGCAGAATGTTGATACCAAAAGAAGGAAGATGAAATGCTCTACAGGCAAATCAGCAGATGCCCAACACTCCTTTCCTCTTCTCTACCCGGTGGGATTATCTGCTTATATGACACTTCTTATATATCACTTCTGTGCTGTCACAGCCTACCACGACATCTCCCTGTCCAGGAAAAATAAATTATTTTCCTTTTTACATTTGTGTAAGTAGTACGTACTATATTATTACCTCCACTGTGCTACAGCCAAAGAGCTGTGATGCATCTGCCTGTCTCTGAGAGACAGCTTCCTCCAGAGAGAGAACTTTCCACCCCACAGACCATGCCCTGCTTCCTGCTCTGCCTCTCTTCTTCAGTTACCCAGTGACTCTTTTCCTGATGCCTGCCCGAGTTACATCTCTAGTCCTGTTTCTAGCTAAGACTTTGGTCATATTTTTGCCTGGCTCAGGATATTGTCTTAGGGTCTGCCTTACAAAGTCCTCAACTCTGGCCTTCTGGTACTCTGCTTCTCTGTTCAAAGACTACATCGAAGGTTCTATTCTTTCCTAAACATCCCTGAGTCAGATTTTCAGGTCATACAAGTAGAATACATAACTTTTATACATAGCATGTATATGCAGGATAATATACTTTGTATACACAGAGTAAATTGTGCCATATCTGTCTCCTCACTAGGCAATAAGCTTGAGATTTGTCCATTATTATGTCCTCAGCGTCTGGGATAGTACCTTAGTAGGCCCTTTAAAAGAGTTTTGAATAAATGAATGAAATGTTGCCTCTTGTCTTTATCAATATTTGTATTTGGGGGGTGGTTCTTTTTGAAAGTTGTTATAATTATACTTTCTTAGTTTTGTAGTTTCAGCTGAGACATCACCCTGAGAAAATTAACTATAACCCAATATTCTATCTGAGGTAATAGATAATTATTGCAAAGTAGGTAGCCAAAGTTTGGTTTTATCATTATTAACTGATCATACACCTTTATATATATATATATACGTGTATATATATATATATATATATATATATGTAAGAATTCACTAGGGGCTAGACTTTTAAGAGTGAGGATTTCTTTAGAGACTAAACATAGAAGTGTTTCCCCCCTCTTTCTTCAGGTCAAGGGAGGAGAACTTCAGGAACCACTTAAATGGGCTGAAGTGTATTCCCTGGTGGTTGGGGGCACACACCTCCCTGTCTCAGTGCTGACAAAGCAGAAGATTGGCATGGTGGCAGGGTCAGGAGTGCTGTGGAGGGAATAAGCTGTAATGCCTCTGGGGTAAATACATGGTATGTGGCTCCTGAAGGAGGGAGCAGACCTGAGGTATCTCGGGAGGAAGTTTGTGACGAAGACTGCCTGAAGGGCTCGGGTGACGCCAACAGAAAGAGGCCAGATTCTTTGCCCACATAGGGTGTTATAGAATACTGAATAGAGTTCCCTGTGCTACACAGTAGGTCTTTGTTGATTATCTGTGTTGTATATAGTAGTGTGTGTGTGGATATATGTATATGTATAATTGAATCACTTTGCCGTACACCTGAAATGAACACAACACTATAAATCAACTATACTCCATTATAAAATAAAAAAAAAAAAGAGGCTGGAGGTAGGCACGGGCAGTCAGGCTCTGAGGGGCAGTCATTCACACTTGTCAAGGGGAGGTGCAAATCTCTTGGCTATTTAAAATCAGTTAGTGGCCTCCTGTTGTTCTTAGAGTGAAACCTAACTCCTCACATTTGTGACCTGACCCCTTCCCATGTCCACCCTCCACCTCTTTCACAAATCATCAGCCATGCTGGCCTTCTCCCAGTTCCTCTTACACACTATATTCTTTCCTGTCTCAAAATGTTGTGCCTTATGCCAGAATTGATTTTTTTTCCTCTTGCTTTTTCTAGGCTTGGTTCCTGTTTGTCCTTGAGATCTTAGCTAAAATCTCTCTCCTTTATAGAGGTTTCTGTTGAACTCTCAATTTAACATAAATTTCTGTAATACTTTGAGTTGGGCAAAGCTGCAAATGGCATAAAACCCAAATTAACTGTATTTTCCTGTAGCTCAGCTGATAAAGAATCTGCCTGTAATGCAGGAGACCCCAGGTTGATTCCTGGATCAGGAAGATCCCCTGGAGAAGGGATAGGCTACCCACTTCAGTATTCATGGGTTTCCCTGGTGGCTCAGACAGTAAAGAATCTGCCTGGTATGTGGGAGACCTGGGTTCGATCCCTGGGTTGGGAAGATCCCCTGGAGGAGGGCATGGCAACGCACTCCAATATTCTTGCCTGGAGAATCCCCATGGACAGAGGAGCCTGGCAGGCTACAGTCTATGGGGCCACAAAGACTCAGACACAACTGAGCAACTAAGCAGTTCATTTCCCATGAGTGTCATGAAATCAATCTAGACCTGGTGCTTTTGGGTGGTTTCAGGATTCCAGGATTCTTATATCTTGTGTCTACACAATGTGTGGGCTTCAATTTTATTTCATGGTCCATAAGGGCTGCTCCTGTTGTAGCCAGTACATGTACATTCCAGCTGGCAAAAAGGAGAAAAAGGGGGAAGGGCATGTATCCTTTGAAGCTCAGTTCTAAAAGTTGCTCATACAATATTCACTTACACATACTACATCATAGAGCTTATTTTGGAAACAATAATACTCACCCCCAGATGTACCTAGGCATTTCATCCAGTTTCTGACCCAATTCAGTACTTCCTTATTCTTCATTTAGCTCTGTCACGTCTAGCTGAAAGTTAGGCAAGCTGAGAAAACAGTCTTTATCCTGTCACACTAAAATTAGGGAACAGATTGAATATGATGGACAACTGGAAGTTGCCCTCACAAACACCCATCAGTTTTATTTTATTACAACACTAACTTACAGAGGCTAAAACTCTTCTCCCTCATAGAAACTTTTTTTGATCACTCAATCTAAAGTAAATTTTTATAATATTTTGGATAACAGAAAATTCATCTTGAAAATGATCTCCCAGGAAAAAGCTTTTATTATCTTTCACATGAAAGTCATACAGTCATTCTAGGGTTTCCATGGTGCTCTGTGGTATTCAGAAAGAGAATGAGTTAAATTTCATGTAATTCAGTTATATTAGTCAGCAAACTATAACCCATGGGTCAAGTTTGGCTTGCCACCTGTTTTTGTAAGAAAAGTGTTATTGTAACTCAGACTCACACATTCGTTGATATATTGTTTGTGGTTACTTTCTGACTACAACTGTGAAATTAAGGATTGCAACTAAGAGTATACAGTCCACAAAGGCTAAACTATTTATTGTCTGGCTTTTTATAGAACAGAATTGCCAACCCCTGAATTACGTTAATAAATTTGTTGAATAACATCTATTTAGAGTCATAAATTTCCTTGGAGCTTTAAGATTATCCCTCTGAAACCCAGCCATTATAAGTAATTATGTTCCTACAACACACGTTCCCCCTGCTTAGTATCATCTTTAATTTTAAGTTTTCTATGGGAGGTGTGTGAGTTGAAGACCTTTTTAATTTTTCACTTGGAATTATTTTCTGGTTAATCCTTGTGATGCCACCAGAGCTGGAGCAATCTTAGAAGTCACTTCATGGGACTTGGTGTACCACCAGGATTCCCCTTCTAGCTGCTGAAATGCTCATTAACCCTTGCTTATCAGCTGTTTTCAGAATTGCCTTCAGTAAAGAGAGCTTGCTTGCCCAAATTGGGGCATCTGGGATCTGAAGACAATGGCATGAAGGTATAAGTGCTTAGCCCTTCTTCTCCCTACCCTAAGTTGGGATAACTGAAGGGTGATCTCAACTTCAGAGCTCCCATCAGTTAGCTGAGGGCTCATTGAGATTACATGGCAATCATTATCTCCCTCTGTCCATTCCTACTTTCCTTCCCTTTTCTTGTACAGATGGTTGTTTCCAAGAGTATTCCTTAATAAACTTCTCTCCTCTTAAGCTCTGCCTCAGAGTCTTCCCACAAAAAAAAGCACCTAACCTAATTTCCTGATTCTAGGAAGCCGAATCTTATAGGTTTCACAAGGCACACGTTTGAAGGGGGAAGAACCAGAACTTTTGGGCTCGAAAGGTCAGTTCCCTTTCTACGATAATATGATACGTTAATTTTAAGGGAGCTCTCATTGCTATCTGATATCTTGGGCTTCTGTAAGAAGCAAAGACAGAAGTACTGTAGCCTCCTCTTGATATTTTGAAATTCTAATGTCAAGAGTCTTTGTCAATTCAGCTTCACTGGAATTTGTTCACCATGTTATAGGATGAGCTGAAGTGGAGATCATTGTTTGAAGGACATTTCATAGATCAGCATACCTAATTTTGAATCCCACAGTCTGTATTTTCTAGTTGTATGATCTCGGACAAATTTCTTAAACTCTGAGTGTCATGTTTATTACCTAAGAATTGGAAACTAGTACTTATTAGAGGCACGGGGGACCTTCTTCTATTCCATTACTTTAGTTTATCCAACATGTAACACCCACCCTATTTCATTTCATTCTATTCCAGAAGGAATTACAAACATTCTAAGATATTTCTATCACTATGATACTTAAAGAATCATGAGAAGCCATGATTCCTGTCCTCAGGAAACCTCTAATTCTATTATACAGACAAAACCTAAAATATAAAATGATTAGAGAAATACATAATTCAGAAACCAAGTTCAAATGGTATAGAATGGGCAATATGTTAGGAAAATGAAGACCAAGGTAGAGTTAGTGAAAGTTGCTCAGTCGTGTCTGACTCTTTGCAACCCCATGGACTATACAGTCCATGGAATTCTCCAGGCCATAATACTGGAGTGGGTAGCCTATTCCTTCTCCAGTGGATCTTCCCAACCCAGGAATCAAACCAGGGTCTCCCTGCATTGCAGGCAGATTCCTCACCAACTGAGCTCTCAGGGAAGCCCTGATAGTTAAAGATAGATTTAATGTATGCAAAATTTAATGTATGCAAAATTTAATGTATGCAAAATTTTCATGATAGCAGTTTATAATTGTTCTTCAAAGTATCTATAGGTATAAAGGAAGTTGAATTATCATTTCTCAAATAGAAAGAAGGGAAGGAACTTTTCCTTTCCATTCTTTCCAGTTGAAAGTCTTAATATAAGAAAAGTCATAGTGAAATAGTAAAAAATTTTAACTTAAACTTCCGTATAGTAAAATTGACTCTTTGTTGTTCAATTCTATGAGTTTTGAAAAATCCATAGTGTTGTGTTCAGTTCAGTTCAGTTCAGTTCAGTTCAGCCACTCAGTCGTGGCCAGCTCTTTTGCAACCCCATGAACTGCAGCATGCCAGGCCTCCCTGTCCATCAGCAACTCCCGGAGTCCACCCAAACCCATGTCCATTGAGTCGGTGATGCCATCCAACCATCTCATCCTCTGTTGTCCCCTTCTCCTCCTGCCCTCAATCTTTCCCAGCATCAGGATCTTTTCCAAAGTGGCCAAAGTATTGGAGTTTCAGCTTCAACCTCAGTCCCTCCAATGAACACCCAGGACTGATCTCCTTTAGGATGGACTGGTTGTATCTCCTTGCAGTCCAAGGGACTTTCAAGAGTCTTCTCCAACACCACAGTTCAAAAGCATCAATTCTTTGGTGCTCAGCTTTCTTTATAGTCCAAACTCTCACATCCATACATGACCACAGGAAAAACAATGGCCTTAACTAGACAGACCTTTGTGGACAAAGTAATGTCTCTGCTTTTTAATATGCTGTCTAGGTTGATCGTAACTTTCCTTCCAAGGAGTAAGCGTCTTTTAATTTCATGGCTGCAATCACCAGTGATTTTGGAGCCCAGAAAAATAAAGTCAGCCACTGTTTCCACTGTTTCCCCATCTATTTGCCGTGAAGTGATGGGCCCGTATGCCATGATCTTTGTTTTCTGAATGTTGAGCTTTAAGCCAACTTTTTCACTCTCCTCTTTCACTTTCATCAAGAGGCTCTTTAGTTCTTCACTTTCTGCCATAAGGGTGGTGTCATCTGCATAGCTGAGGTTATTGATATTTCTCCCATCAAAACTTTATTACTCCCCCTGAAATTTTTACTCCCCTGCATGCAAACACTGCAGTCAGACCTCTCCTCCTTCCTCAACTCCTGACAACCACTCATTGATTCTCTGTCCCTGTGTTTTAGCTGATCCAGAATATTATATAAACTATGTTCTTTAACATCCAACATTTTAATATCACTTCTTTTACTTGGCAAATGTATTTTGGGTTCATTCATGTTGTATGTATCAATATTTTGTTTCTTGGCATCCCACTCCAATATTCTTGCCTGGAGAATCCCTTGGACAGTGGAGCCTGGTAGGTTACAGTCCACAGGGTCACAAAGAGCCAGACATAACTGAAAATACTTGGCATGCATGCTACTTTCTGAATATTATCAATATAGCTGCTATGAACATTTGTATACAAGTTTTTTTAATGTAGATGTATGCTTTAATTTCTCCTGAGTAAATATGAAGTAAAAATAGTATTTCTGGTCTTAAGGTAAATTTATGTATAACATTTTAAGAAGGTGAAAAACAGTTTTCCAAAATGGCTGCAGTGTTTTATATTTTCATCATCAATATGTAAAGGTTCCCTTTTCTCAATATCCTTGTCAGTACCTGTTATTGTCATCTGTATGACTTGGGCTAATTTTTCATGACACTATTGACCATTCATATGTGTTCTTTGGTACAATGTTTTATCATGTACCTAATTTGTAGTTTTGTTTTCCCAATGTGTGGCTTAACTCTATTGTTTTTCTTTTTTAAGTTTTATTACTTTCTGCTTTTACCTTTAGTATTTATTTACTTCTCTTCCTTCTGGTTGTGATTTACTGTTTATTTCTAGTTTCTCAAGATGGAAGCTTAATTATTGATTTCGGACTTTCTTCTTTTCTAATAAAAGCACTTAGTGCTATTAATTTCCCTCTAAGCAATTGCATTCCATATATTATGATACGTGGTATTTTCATTTTCACTTAGTTAAGAATGTCTTCCAGTTTCTCTTGAGACTTTCTTTCTGACCTATTGGTTATTTAGTATTGTGTTGCATAATATCGAAACACTACAGATGCCGCTAGTAGTAAAGAACCTGCCTGCCAATACAGGAGACTTAAGAAACATGGGTTCAGTCCTTGGGTTGAGAAGATACCCTGGGGTAGGAAATGGCAAGCCATTCTAGTTTTCTTGCCTGGAGAATCCTATGGACAGAGAAGCCTTGTGGGCTACAGCTAATGGGATCACAAAGAGTTGGACACGACTGAAGTGACTTAGCACACATAGGCAACAAAGGGCTTCCCTGGTAGCTCAGCTGGTAAAAAATCCGCCTGCAATGCAGGAGACCCTGGTTTCATTCCTGGATCAGGAAGATCATCCAAAGAAGTGATAGGCTACCCATTCCAGTATTCTTGGGCTTCCGTGGTGGTTCAGATGGTAAAGAATCCGCCTGCAATATGGGAGACCTGGGTTCCATCCCTGGGTTGGGAAGATCCCCTGGAGGGGGCCATGGCAACCCATTCCAGTATTCTTGCCTGGGAAATCCCCATGGACAGAGGAGCCTTGTGGGCTATAGTCCATGGGGGTTGCAAAGAGCAGGACTTGACTCAGCACAGCACAGCACATGCAACAAAGTCTATTTTTTCTGATATTAATATGGCCACTTCAGCTTTCCTTTCACAAATACAATGATTTTTCTTTTAGTATGTGTCATATTATTAGCGGATCTCTTACAAAAAGGTGGGTCAGTTTACAAAGAGCATATACTTGGATTTTGTTTTCCATTCAACCTGACAGTCTATGTCTTACTTGTTGTGTTTAGATAATTTTCATTTAATATGATACAGTCATATTTTTTAGTTACTTTTCTCTTTGTTCCTTCTGTGTTTTGTTGTTATTGTTCCCATGTTTACTCTTTCTTATAGTCTCTTGGATTATATTTTAAATATGATTTTAAATATATTTGGCTATATTTTAATATTACAATTTATCCACTAGCTTTTTTATATATCTCTTTGTAGCATACTTAAAGTAATTTCTCTAGGGATCACACTGTACATACTTAATCTTTAAGAATATCATTAGTAAGTAAGTAAGTAAGTGTTAGTCACTCAGTCGTGCCTGACTCTTTGTGACCCCATGTTCTGTGACCCCAGCCCACCAGGTTCTTCTGTCCATGAGATTTTTCCAGGCAAGGATACAGGAGTGGGTTGCCATTTCCTTCTCCAGGAAAAATATCATTAGAGTTAATATTTATCACTTTACATAAAATGTAAAAATCTTACCACCATGTCATTGCTGTTCAGTCGCTAAGTCGTGTCCGACTCTTTGTGAGCCCATGACTACAGCATGCCAGGCTTCCCTGTCCTTCAGTATCAGAGTCGGACATGACTGGGCGACTGAAGAACAACAACAGTCCATTACAAAACATCATTATTGGTTACCCAGGTTTCAGTTTTCCAATTAGCAACTGTGAGTACTAAGATAAAAAGATGTGAACCTAACATAATGTAAAATTAATTTGTTTATGTCTACTGATTGCCACACTAAATATCCTCCTCTGATGTGTCTTACCTGTGTTGTTGCTCGGTAGCTAAGTCATGTCTGACTCTTTGAAACCCCATGGACTGCAGCACACCAGGAATCCATGTCCTTAACTGTCTCCTGGAGTTTGCTCAAAGTCATGTCCACTGAATCGGTGATGCTATCCAACCATCTCATCCTCTGTTGCCCCCTTCTCCTCCTGCTCTCAATTTTTCCCAGTATCAGGGTCTTTTCCAGTGAGTCGGCTCTTTGCATCAGGTGGCCAAAGTATTGGAGCTTCAGCTTCAGCATCAGTCCTTCCAATAAATATTCAGGGTTAATTTCCTTTAGTATTGTCTCGTTTGATCTCCTTGCTGTCCAAGGGACTCTCAGGAGCCTTCTCCAGCACCAAAGTTTGAAAGCATCAGTTCTTTGGCACTCAGCCTTCTTTATGGTCCAGCTTTCACATCTCTATACTGGAAAAGCAATAGCTTTGACTACATGGATCATTGTTGGCAAAGTGATGTCTCTGCTTTTTAATGTGCTGTCTATGTTTGTCATAGCATTTTCCAAAGCACAAACATCTTTAAATTTTGTGACTGCAGTGAATGTCCACAGTAATTTTGGACCCCAAGGAAATAAAATCTGCCATTGTTTCCACTTTTTCCTCATCTGTTTGCCGTGAAGTGATGGGACCAGATGCCATGATGTTAGTTTTTTGAATGTTGAGTTTTAAGCCACCTTTTTCAGTCTCCTCTTTCATCACCATCAAGAGGTTCTTTAGTTTCACTTCACTTTCTACCACTGGAATGGTATCATCTACATATCTGAGGTTGTTGATATTTCTCCCAGCCATCTGATTTCCAGCTTGTGCGTCATCCAGCCCATTGTTTCCCGTGATGTACTCTGGATAGATATTAAATAAACAGGGTGACAATATACAGCCTTGGCATGCTCTTTTCCCAATTGTGAACCAGTCCATTCTTCCATGTCCAGTTCTAACAGCTGCTTTTTAACCTGCATACAGGTTTCTCAGGAGGCAGGTAAGGCGGTCTGGTATTCCCATCTCTTTAAAAATTTTCCACAGTTTGTTGTGATCCACACAGTCAAAGGCTTTAGTGTAGTCAATGAAGCAAAAGTAGATCTTTGTATGGAATAAATCTAGCTTATACATTTGGAAGTTCTTGGTTCACGTACTGTTGAAGCTTAGATTGAAGGATTTTGAGCATTACCTTACTAGCATGTGAAATTAGCACAATTGTACAGTAGTTTGAACATTCTTTGGCATTGCTTTTCTTTGGGGTTTAAATGGAAACTGACCATTTCCAGTCCTGTGACCACTGCTGAGTGTTCCAGATTTGCTGGCATATTGAGTGCAACACTTTCACAGTATTATCTTTTAGGATTTTAAATAGCTCAGCTGGAATTCCATCAGTTCCACTAACTTTGCTCATAGTAATGCTTCATAAGGCCCACTTGACTTCACACTCCAGGATGTTTTGCTCTAGGTAAGTGACTACATCATTGTGGTTATCTGGGTCATTAAGATCTTTTTTTGTATAGTTCTTCTTTATATTCTTACACCTCTTCTCAATCTCTTTTGCATCTGTTAGGTCCTTGCTATTTCTGTCCTTTATTGTGCCCATCTTTGCATGAAATATTCCCTTGGTATCTCCAATTTTCTTGAAGAGATGTCCAGTCATTTCCATTCTATTGTTTTCCTCTATTTCTTTTCATTGTTCACTTAAGGCTTTCTCATCTTTCCTTGCTATTCTCTGGAACTCTGCATTTAGCTGGGTATATCTTTCCTTTTCTCCTTTGCCTTTCACTTCTGTTCTTTTCTCAGCTATTCATAAGGTCTCCTCAGACAACCGGTTTTCCTTCTTGCATCTCTTTTTATTTGGGATAGTTTGGATCACCACCTCCTATACAATGTTAGAAATCTCATCCATAGTTCTTCAGGGACTCTGTCTACCAGATCTCAATCCCCTGAATCTCTTTGTTACCTCCACTGTATAATCATTAATGAATTTGATTTAGGTCATGCCTGAATGGGCCAATTTAAGCCTGAATTTTGCAATAAGCAGCTCATGATTTGAGCCACAGTCAGCACCAGGTCTTATTTTTGCTAACTGTATAGAGCTTCTCCATCTTTGGCTGTAAAGAATTAATCAGTCTGATTTTGGCATTGACCATCTATCTGGTCATGTCCATGTGTAGAGTTGTCTCTTCTGGTGTTGGAGGAGAGTATGTGCTATGACCAGTGTATTCTCTTGAAAAAACTCTGTTTGCCTTTCCCCTGCTTCATATTGTACTCCAAGGCCAAACTTGCCTGTTACTCCAGGTATCTCTTGACTTCCTACTTTTGCCTTCCGATCTACTATGATGAAAAGGACATCTTTTTTTGGTGTGGTGTTAGCTCTAGATGGTATTGGAGGTCTTCATAGAACTGTTCAACTTAACTTCTCTGACTTTTGTGTTTGGGGCATAGACTTGGATTACTATGATGCTGAATGGTTTGCCTTGGAAATGAACTGAGATCATTCTGTTATTTTTGAGATCGCACCCAAGTACTGCATTTTGGACTCTTTTGTAGACTCTGAGGGCTGCTTCATTTCTTGTAAGGGATTCTGGGCCATGTGTGTAGCTATAATGGTCATCTGATTTAAATTTTCCCATTCTTGTCCATTTTAGTTCACTGATTGCTAAAATGTCGATGTTCATTCTTGCCATCTCCAATTTGACCACGTCCAATTTACCTTGATTCATGGACCTAACATTCCAGGTTCCTATGCAGTATTGTTCTTTACAACATCAGACTTTACTTTCACCACCAGACACATCCACAGCTTAGCATTGTTTATGCTTTGGCCCAGGCTCATTATTCTTTCTGGAGTTATCTTATCTTCCCCAGTAGCATATGGAACACCTACTGACCTGGAAGCTCATCTTCTGGCGTGATGTCTTTTTTCCTTTTCATGCTGTCTGTGGGGTTCTTGAGGCAAAAATACTGAAGTGGTTTGCCATTCCCTTCTCCAGTGGACCACGTTTTGCCTTACACGAGTCTATGATGCATGTGAACATTTTGGTTAGCTTTCTGTGATTATGTTTTCTTTCTGGAGGCTGTGGGGTTGTACTTCTTGCTTCTTCTGTCTGTCATCTGATGGGTGAGAATAAGAGGCTTCTGCATGTGAGGGACTGGTTATGGGGAAAACTGGGTCTTGCTCTGGTGGGCAGGGCCATGCTCAATAAATCTTTAATGCAATTTTCTGCTGAGAGGTGGGCCTGTGCTCCCTCCCTGTTAGTTGTTTGGCCTGAGGCGACCCAGTTCTGGAGTCTACAGGCTCTGTGTGTTAGTCACTCTGTCGTGTCTGACTCTTTGCGACCCCATAGACTGTAGCCCGCCAGGCTTCTCTCTCCATGGAATTCCCCAGGCAAGAATACTGGAGTGGGTTGCCATTCCCTTCTCCAGAGGCACTTCCCAACCCAGGGATTGAACCCTGGTCTCCTGCCTCACAGGCAGATTCTTTACCGTTTGAGCTACAGGGACGTCTCTATGGTACAGGCTCTCTGGTAGGGCTAAAAGTGAGCTTCAGGGCGGGGAAAAAATAAATAAATAAAAGTGAGCTTCACAAGGACTTATGCCAGCACACGCCTCACAGTGCGGCTGCTGCCAGCACCCAAGGCCGTGCGGCGGGCCACTGCCAACACACACCTCTGCAGGAGGCCCTCAGACACTCACAGACAGGTCTGACTCAGCCTCTTCTGGGACCACCGCTCCTTTCCCCTGGGTCTGGTGTGCACAAGGTTTTGTTTGTGCCCTTCAAGAGTCTCTGTTTCCCCCAGTCCTTTGGAAGTTCTGTAATCAGATCCCCCTGTCTATCAAAGTCAGATTCCCTGGGGATTCCCAGTCCCCCTGCGAGATCCCCAGGTTGGGAAGTCTGATGGGGGGCCTAGAATCCTCACAACAGTGCGAGAACTTCCTTAGTTTATTATTCTCCAGTTTGTGGGTCACCCACCTGGTAGGTCTTAATTACCATCATACAGATTCCTTTACCCTCTACCTTTTATGTTGTAGTTTTCATACATATATTGAAAAATTACCCAATGTTATAATTTTTTATTTCAAGAGTCATAAGTACTTTTCTAAACTTAAGATATAATAAATTGTTTATTATTCTTACCTGGACATTTGTCATTTATGTTGTTCTTCCTTCATTTCTAAAGTTCCAGATTTCCCTCTAGTTATCATTTACCTACAGCCTGAAGAATTAACTTTCTTTAGCATTTCTTTTAGAGTAAGTCTGCTGGTGATAAATACTTAGTTTACCTTCATCTTATATGTCTTTATTTATCTTCATTCCTGAAGGATATTTTCAGAAGATATATTGTCCTGGTTTGACAGTTCTTTCCTTTCAGCATTTTAAGGGTGGTATTCTATTGCCTTTTGGCCCTAGTGTTTTCTGATAAGAAATCTACAGTTGTTTGAATAATTATTTTCTCATATGCGTGTGTGTGTGCATGCTAAGTCGGTTCATTGATCCTATGGACTGTAGCCCACCAGGCTGCTCTGTCCATGGGGATTCTTCAGGCAAGAATACTGAAGTGGGTTGCCATGTCCTCCTCCAGGTGATCTTCCTGATCCAGGGATCAAACCTGCATCTCTTATGTCTCCTGCATTGGCAGGTGGGTTCTTTACCACTTAACGCCACCTGGGAAGCCCTGTTTGCTTATATATATCATGTCAATTTTCTCCAGTGACTTTTAGGTTCCCCCCCCCAACTTTGGCTTCCCCTGGTTTTATCATGTCATATGTGACAGAGTTTCCTTTGTTCTGTTTTTAAGATTGATTTATTTACTTTTGGCTGCACTGGGTCTCCCTTGCTGCAGTCAGGCTTTCTCTATGGTGCAGTGAATGGGGCTACTCTTCATTATGGTGCATGGGCTTCTCACTGTGGCAGCTTCTCTTGCTGCAGAGCCCAGGCTGCGGGGTGTGCAGGCTTCAGTAGTTGTGGCTGCGTGGGCTCAGTAGTTGTGGCTCTCTGGCTTATTTGCTCTGCAGCATGTGGGATCTTCCCAGACCATTGCTCTAAGCTGTGTCTTCTGCATTGGCAGGTGAATTCTTAACCACTAGACCACCAGGGATGCCCCAGCATAGTTTCCTTTGAATTCATCCTATTTGAAGTCCAATGACTTTCTGAATTTTGTAAATTTATGTCTTTCATAAAACTTGGGAGAATTTCAGCCGTTATTTCTTTAAATATATATATATATATTTCTGCATTAATCCCTTTCCCTTCTCCTTCAGGAACTAAATTACATGAATATTAGGTCTTTTAATATTTTTCTCATTTTCCTCAATCCTTTTTCCCTGTTCTTCATAATGTACAATTTCTACTAATTAAGCATCAAGTTTATGGATTTTTTTTCCCTCTGTCTTCTTCATTCTGCTATTTCACTCATCTTATGAACTTATGTACAATTTATAATTTTTAATTTCAAACTGCTTATGGACTTTTTTCATTTTCTATTTTTCTGTAGAAAACTATCTTTTACTCATTTCAAGAGTGTTCACCTTTGCGACTCCATGGACTGTAGCCTACCAGGTTTCTCCATCCATGAGATTTTCCAGGCAAGAATACAGGAGTGGGTTGCCATTTCCTTCTCCAGACGATCTTCTCGACCCAGGGATCGAACCCGGGTCTCCCGCATTGCAGGCAGCTGCTTTACTCTCAGCTACCAGGGAAGCCCTTTACCTCTTGTAGGACGATTATAATAGCTGCTTTAATGTCTTGTTTGATAATTTAAATATCTGTCTTTCCAGGATTGGTATCTCTTGACTGTGTTTTTCCTGAAATTTGAGCAGATTTTTGCCAACTTCTTTACATGTCCAATAATTTTGAATTATATACAAGAGACTTTGGGAACCTATTAAATCCTCCAAATAATTTGTTTGCCAATTTTTTTTTTTGAGGTTTTTATCAATTTGTTTGTTTTCCCAAGCAATAGTCCAATTAGGTTCCAGCTGTCAGTTTTTTTTTTTCACTTTCTCTGGATGAATGTGTTTTCAGTTTTTAAAGGATTTGCTATGCTGCTGTATCTGCCCTTTTCATATGCCCCTCAGGGATTAGTCTGAGGCTTGGGAAGTAGTTTATATATATGTTCAGTTCTCAAAATCTTTGCTTTGTTCCTCTGGTTATGCTCCATACCTGCATAACTTAGGGGTGAACCTAAGACTTATGTTGATTCACACACAGAAGTAGATGATCTGCTCCAGCTCTCTCTTTAACAGTACTTCCCCACATTCTCTGGCTTCTAGGGACTCTTTTTGCTGGTTCTTTATGCTATAAATATGGAGTCCTCTCAGGTAGGGACTTCTTGAACTGTCACATAGTTCCATGTGCTCAGGGCCCTCTCCAGAAAAGGCAATGGAAGGAAGGAGAAACAACAATAAACCAGAGGTTCAACACTCCACCACACACTTTGCACAACACAGGCAGCTTTTCCTTGTTCTTCCATTCCAAGATTTGGGTTTTAGCTCCAGATTATGGGTGCCCATCCTGCCTCAGCTATGAAAATACAGCTATGATTGGGGACGGGAGGGCTGAGAAGGGGCCCCATTTTCTGATCTTCTAGTGAGAAAGACGGGCTTCTGGACTTTTGCTGCACCTGCTCACAGTGGAGTTTCCCAATTCAATCCAGCCTTGGATCAAAGCTCGAAATACGGAAAGACACTAGGAGTTTCTCATTATCACCATACTTATCTTTAAATATTGACTTTCATCTCCAATCTGCCTGGCATTCTTTGAGTTTCAGAATCCTTAGGTATTTGATTTTTGTATTTGTCCAGAGTTTTTGGTTGCATTTGGAGGGAAATATGGGCTCTAATGTATACGTATTCTATTTTAGTCAGCACTAGATCATAGGTGAACTTATTAAATATAATTTTAATATTGGGTTAGAGGATGCAGAGACCAATCAAAAAGGTTGTCATAGGAAAAAAAAAAACTATTATTTAACTTCAGTCTCCTCATTTATTAAATAGAGAATATGCCTACTTGCTGTTACTTTTTGTTTAAGGTGTGTTTTAAGTTGCAGCTTTACATGTGTAGTATGAACTCATTTATATATCACACCAATGTTATATCTGTGTGATTACACAGAGACTATACCCTCCAAAATTGCTAAAGTTTGGAAGATGGAAATGAAGGCACATGTAACAAGTTTGTATTGTTGAATATTAGAAATGACCAAACCAACCTAAGAAGAAAAGAAGAATCCTCATGATTATTTACATCTGATTTCTAGCGGCAGTAGATGCCTTTAGTGGTTATCTGCTCAGTTCATCACAAGCTTCTTTTTTTAAGAATCTTTGTGCCCCATGTCCCTCCCCCTATACCTTCTAGACACCATTCGGAAGCTATATGTAGGGTAAAGGGCACTGCCTCCCTGACCATCTAAAGAACTCTCTTCTGGAGGATTTGTAATGGGAACTGAAAAGGTCTAGCTTATTCTGGCCTGTGTACTTGATCTGAGATGATTCTGATTCAGGAGCTGTGGGACAATCACCTTTCACCACATATAGAAACAGAGAAAGCAAGATACCTGAGAGAAGAGAAAAAAGCATAAAAAAGTACAAATAATAGACTATGTGTCCAAAGAGAGGGGAGAGAATTAAACATAATAAGAATGAGAGTGAGAATAAGCAAAAACTAAAAGCTGAGTTGTTCTTAAAGGCTTTTAAATTTCCTAGTTCTGATACCTTTTGTAACCTATCAACACTTTACCCTTTTATTCAAGGATCCAATTATGTATCATAATAATTATCCCATTTTCCTTAAACTGTCTTACTAAGACATTAGATTTCTCTCCTTGAATAGAAAAGCAGCATCCTAGGAAACCATGACTTAGTCATTTACAAGAGATTTGCTTTTAATTTTGAAAATAAAGAGTTTGTTGAGACAAACTCATATATGCAACAGCTCTAAGAAGGTATGAAGGTACAATCCAGGATGCTAACACCACGGCCAGACCTTATCTTTAATGGGAAGAACGGAACAAATAAGTACTATAGTAAGACTAGGAAGGGATGGGGACATGTGAACTGATTAGGAAAAAACAGCTTTCAAAGAGTTCTTTAATTAACAATCTATCCAGAAAAAAAAATTACATTCATTTGTTCAACAAATATTTTGTTTCTGAGAATCTATTAAAAACCAAGTATTGTAATAAGTGCTAGAAAAAAAGCATGAGGCCTGCTCACATGGAGCTCAAGATGTAGTGGGGGCAGGACCAGCAATAACAGAAATACAGGTGAGAGCTATTAAAAAAAATAAAGCAGTGGCAGGGGTTAGAAAATGCCTGGGCAAGAATGGTATTTTATATAGGGAGACCCAGAGAAGCCTCTCACTTTTTAGAGTGGCGTATAAACCAAGATCTTGACTGAGGTAATGAACAAGCCAAGTTGATTTCTGGAGAGTGTGTTCACATGTTTGAGCAAGAGCAAGTTTCTTATGAAAAGTAAGAAAGAGAGAAAGTAGTAAATGACTGAATTTTGGAATGTGTGTATAATGGGGAGGGTCAGATTCTATTGACCACAAGATTCTACTTTTACTTTGAGGACTATTGGAAACCATTGGAGTGTTTTGAGCAAAGGAGTAAAACAACCCAAATCCTACCAAATCACTCCAAGTACAATGAGGAGAAAAAACCACAGAGAGCAAGTCGATCAGTGGGGAGACCAATAGAAGGCTCTTGGAATACTCCAGATGAGGGAATTGAATAACTTCAGTGTTAAAGTGGTCAGATATAGTTGAGATACATTTGAAGGTGGTACTGACAGGATGGACTGTTGTGACAGTTGTGAATTGTGTGAGAGAAGAGTTTCACTTTTGCTCGATTAAATTTTTGACTTAAAACAACTGGATGATGGAGACATCCTTAACTGATATAAGGAGTCACAAAGAAGAAGAGGCCTGTCTGTAGCAATACACCACTTGGAAGACACTTGACACTTTATAAGACATGCTTTAAATGCTCTAGCTCTTTTAAGAAACTCTGGGAAATAGATTAGTAATATTTACCCATTTTGCAATTGAAGAAACTAAGGCACAAGGACGTTACTATCCCTTGGCGAACTAGGACAAAGCCAAGTTGGTATTTGAATCTAGAGAGCCTTTTGCTCCAGAATCTGCCCAAGTATCTACCTAACTGGATGCTTTGGCAGGCAGTTGTATACAAGGTCTTCAATTCAGGATGTGTAAGATCTAGGCAGAATTACATGTAACATTTTAAGAGTTGGCATATTGATGGTATTTGGAGCCATGATCTTAGCTGAGATAATTTAGAGAAAGATTATAGATAGACAGGAGAATAAGTTCAAGGGCTAAGCCCTTGGGCATTTCATTAGTTAGAGCTCAGGGTGAGAGGAGGCTCCATAAAAGACCATAGAGGATTAGAATAGCCAGGAGAAGAACCAAGAAAGTGTGATGTTTTGAAAACCAAATGTAGAAAACATTTAAGGAGGATAATCAGCTCTGTCAAATAATGCTCTAGGGAGCTGGTTAAGAGAGTATAAAAGGAGGGGAAATGGCTTGGACAACTTTTAGGGATTTTTGTTGTTGTTGTTATAATAAAGGAAAGCAAAACTAAGTTTGTCCTCTTTTTCTTCTCTTCCAATGTTTTTACACCCACTTTTCCACACTGTGACTGTCCATCATTACCAAAATGGTAACTGCCAGAGAAATCATCTCTGGGTGCCTTACAAATCAGGGTTCTCAGAAAGACAGTTCACCAGCAGCCAATCATACGACTATTTTCATCTCTGCCTTTTTTTGGTTCATGGGCTGGTTCTCTCTCCAGCACCTGATGTTACTAACCCAGATGACACCCTCAACTTCAACCTCAACCCTTTACAGTGTGACCAAACTCCCAGACTGGGTTGGGTATCTGTTCTATGATCAGAGTATCTTGCGCTCAGCTTTATAAAACTTAACAACAGTTTATATTTGCACATATTTGTTTATATGATCATTTCATTTATGCTTGTCTTCTTTCTCTCTTAGGCTGTGCTAGGAGAATGAACTCTGGAGTCAGACTTGCAAGGTACAAATCCTGGTCATATATGCTAGCTGGGAGACCTTAGGTTAGTAACTTAGCTACTTTGAGACACTATTTCCTCATCTATAAAATTAAGGTTAAAGTAGCATTCATCTCATACAATTTTGTCAAGCTAATACTATGTGTAAAGATACCTGGCACTCAATAAATTTCAAAATCATTGTTAACATATTAAAGTAGAAAATACATGTGTTAAAATATATCCACACCAGCCCCCATAATGAATCTCTGTCTTTCTCCATTTACTCTTCTCTCTCTCTATCCCACTTTTGCCTGAATGTGCTATATATTAGCCACATTTCTTAAAAACCCTTTTATACCTGATTGCAAAACCCATTATCTTATTGAATTTTCCAGCTGGTAGTTTTGTTTTTTTTTAACAGTAATGGTTTAAAATGTTAAAAGAAGTCCCACCATTGTTTTCTTTCCACAATATTGAAGCTTCTTTCTCTTTTTTCTGGAATACCTACTAAGTAAAAGACGGTCACTCATCTACTGCTTCACAACAAACTATCCCTAAATCCAGTGTCCTAAACCAATGATTTATTACGATTTACTGTAGCTCTGTGGGTAAACTGAGCTATCTCAATAGTTATGATTTTTTTTAAATCTCATACTGTGCTGTGCTTAATCACTCAGTCATAACTGACTCTTTGCAACCCCATGGACTGTAGCCCGCCAGGCTCCTCCGTCCATGGGGATTCTCCAGGCAAGAATACTGGAGTGGGTTGCCATGTCCTCCTCCATTATTTCATACTATTTCAGACAAATAGAGACTGGGCTTGAATCTGTAGGCTTGGATGCAGAGGTGGTCAGATGTGGTTTCTTCACTCACATGTGTTGGTGTCTCTACTAGAGTGGATGGAACAGCCTTGGACTGGCTGTGCATCTCCATTTCTCTCCTTCTGCCTGTCGCACACATAAGTATTAATCCTTTCTGTCTCTCTCCTTAGGCTTCCCCATTTGGTAGCTTAGGCTTTTTAATAGTATGGAGATCTCAGTGTATTCAGACTTTTTACCCAGTGGATGCCTTTCCCAAAACAAGCGTTGCAAGAGGCTCAGGTGGAAACCACAGGCTTCTGAGACCCATGCTTCAGAGGTTACACAGTGTCGCTTCTGCTGCACGCTGGTGGCATAGGACCAGCCCAGATTCAGGTGGAGGGGTGCACACAAGAATATGCATTCTGAGAACCATGGTTTATGGGGGTCATCTTTGAGGATGAGCTATCACCCTGAGCCTATAAACATACTTAATAAAACCACAAAATCCCTTTCTTTCAGAAGCTTATGGTATAGTACAGGGCAGAGTATCTTCACTTTGGCACTATTGACTTTTTAAAAATTGAATACTTTTTATTAGGACAGTTTTAGATTTACAGAAACATTACAAAGGTGGTAGAGAGTTCCTGGACACTAGTACCCAGTTTCCTCTATTATTAACACTTTACATTAAGGTGGCATGTTTGTTAAAATTTTATTTCTTGCCCGAGATCTAAAATCATCCTTTTTTCCAAGGATGCTTGGTTCCTTTTATTAGAAACCAATATCTGGGTGATAGTTGGGCTCATTGTTACACTGTTAACATTTTGGGCCTTTTGGGATCTGTTCTTTGTATCATAGATTGTTTAACACCATCCCTTCCCTGTCCCTATTAGATGCCAACAGGAACCCTCCTTCTCCAGTTATAAAGATCAATAATGTCTCCAGATACTGTCAAATATCCCCTAAGGGCACAAAATGGCTTCTGGTTGAGAACCACTGGTAAAGATCTGCTGAAAATGACAAGGATACAACGTAATGGAGAACAGTGGGAGACTTGTGGAAGAAGCCTCTGAGCCTATTTGTAGATATTGGGGAAGGATTCACAGAGGTGGTGCCATCTGAAATGATAACTGATTTGATATTTTTGAACTGTTATCATGAGCCAGACAAAAGGTGATATTTTATTTTTGTTATCTCATATCCCAGACTTCAAAAGCGGGTATTTTAGAGGTGAAGAAACTTAAGTTCAAAGGGACAAAGTAACTTTAAGCTGATCTTGAAGGATCCCATCAGCCATGAGGATGGAGAAGTTTGAGGTCACTGACATCTCCTCACTGCTCAAATCTAGGCTATCTGAACTGCTCTTTTGTTTATAAAAGTGCAATTTCACCTCAATTTTAGTTTATTTTCCCCACTGAATTCTGGCTTCATGAGGGCAGAAACCATGCAGTGTTCATCTATAATGCTTGCCGTATTGTAGGTGGACTAAACATTAGTCCATTCCTTGAAATTCCCCATTCACAGATTATAGAATTAACTTATGCTTCCTTCTGGTCAAACTGCTATCCAACCAGCACCTCCGTTGGAAGGCTCGTTGCCCAGAATACCAGCCAACTTCCTGTAGTCTTGGTCACTCTGCCTCCTCATTGTTTTACTCCCAGCACTTCAAAAGGAGTAGTTGGCTATGTGAATGAAAACCTTAAACTGATTATAGCCAGTGGCACTTTGCCATAGGTTAGAGCTGCAAAAGGTGTATCTCCAGAAGGTAAAAACCACGCTATGGGTGTTAGTCACTCAGTCGTGTCTGACGCTATGTGACCCCATGGACTATAGCCCACCAGGATTCTCTGTCCATGGGATTCTTCAGGCAAGAATACTGGAGTGGATTACCATGCCCTCCTTCAGGGTATCTTCCCGACCCAGGGATTGAACCCTGCATTGCAGACAGACTCTTTATCATCTAAGCCACAGTGCAATACTTCTGATATTAAAATGCAGGCTATGTCACTAGTGGCTTTCACATGTAATGCCAATTATCTACTTTTGACAATTCCTTTGTCCCATATGATTCTTCCATCATTTAAGGAAAAATTTTACACAGACCATGAGCGGTGTTTTTTCCCCTTCTTTTCAAATGCTTTACAGTCTTATCCCAATTTTCTTATTTATTTATTTATTTTTGGAGCTGGGGAGGTTTTCTTGTTTATTAAACAAAACAGGAGAAAATGTCCTTTTTTTTTTTTGTGGTTGTTATTGTTCCTTTTCTTTTTCTTACAACTTCCAGATCTGCTATTTGCAGTTGCTATGAAATTTTAAGTCTGTTGAATTAGAAGTTTCTGTCTCTGGTTTCAAGACTCACTTTCCTTCTTCCTTTCCTTTGCTAAAATTCTGGTCTAATTAAAAAAACAGTAGATCATAGTTAAATAAAACTGTACCCAGGATAACCCTAATTTCCATATGCAGATTTATCTGCACTGACAGCCACCCCCCCCTTACACACACACTCCCGCTCTCGTTCTCCTTGCCCTGCTCTCCTTCTCCCTATTGCATTGTGTCTGACTGATTTTCAGAGCACCTTCGCTGTTTCCCTCTTCTCATTCCCTCTCTGTAAAATATGTAGACAGGAAGGAGGTGGCTGCAGAAGCTGAACAAACAATCTGATATTCTGCCTGCAATGTCATCGTTTCTTTCCCCCATTTTAGGGGGCTGAAGTTGCCAGGAAGGGGATGCAGAGGAGCTGAAAGGAAGGAGGGAGCTCTCCAGAGGCAGCTGCCGTCAGGGGCAGGGACTGCCGCCAGATGTGCCTGCCTCTCTGGGCTTTGATGCGAAAGGGGCAGCAGGAGGAAATATTGGGAGACAAAAGCCCCGGTTTAAATGATCATTTTCTTTATTTAACATGGCAGCAGACACTCTCTGCGTAGGATCATCATGCCGAGCATAAACTGGACTTTCCCACTTGCCTGGCAGGAGTGAGACAGATCACTGTGTGCTAAATGAGCATCTGAGGTAAGACCCACTCTTATAGATACTTGATTTTTTCCTAATCAATTAATTTTCTTTAAGATACATTTCAGCCTCAATCATAAACAGTATAGTGGGGGCAAATCTGTGTTAATCTGCATCTAAAGATCCAGGAAAAAGCAGAGGTATAATATATTCAACTCAATTTGGGGAGGTTAGTTACTTTGTCAATTTTGTGTGTGCTCGTTTTTTATTGTTTGTTTTTTTAGAAAATATGTTTGCTTTAAGAATAGACTTAGTGTCATCATAATACACCACTGGTGATAATACTGATGTTCAGACTCTTAAAAAAAACTTTGCAAAAAGACAGTGAGCTACAGATGCATGTGCTGTATTTTTAGCTCGCATACAAATATTAGAACTCTTATTAAAATGATAGGCTTTTTTTTTTTTTTAGCAGAGAAGGAATGAATGCTGCATAATTAAGTACAGTATTTAATTTGGCTGTTGTGAAGCAAAAGAATAAGGTAATAATTTTTATTGTACTAATCAGTCTCAAGATGTTCTCTGTGTTAATTGGGTTAAAAAAATTGCAGTACTTATTAGAAATTCTAATTTCACAATGCAGCACTGACAGTAAGCTCGGGCAGTGAATTATTCACATCTTTAATTTGCTCGCTTAATGACAGTGTTCTGTAATCAGAGTGCAGAGACCGCTGCCTATGCATTATGTATGATGCTCAGGACTTAAATGCAGGACATTATGAAGCTCTCAGTGGTTCAGTAATTAGTTTTCCACGAGACAGGATTTAGATGTTCACAGATAAAAGTCCACAGTTGGATAATGCTAAGGTTGCAATACAAAATAACAAAGGAAAGGAAGCTCAAAGTTTTAGACTGAAACTTTGTCTCTCCGGCCTTGTACACCCTGGAAACAGAATCAAGCCACCTGAAATAGTTGCCTAGCTCTGATCACATGTTTGAAAACTGTTTTTGAACAAAGTTGTAGCAGACAAGGCATTTGAACAATTTCAGTGGACCAGAGGGGAAAGATAAAACCTTTTTAATTAGTGTTCACAGAAGCCCTGCAATATACCCTCCTAATAAGTCTGTAGTATGCATAGCAGGCATTTTCAATGTGCTTTGTAACTTAGTGCAAATGCAAATCAGGTTACAATAGTGTTTGGCTGTAATTGTGTTTGTAAAAGGGTTACATGCCCAAATGGAGATTGAGCTTGCTCATGGTTTTGTTCCAGTTGCTTCTGAGGGGAGGTTTGAAAACCAAATGAGATATTAAGTGAATCTGGGCATGAAAGGAAGTAGATCTGAATTGTCGGTGCAACTTTGGAATTTCTTACACTTGTCAGTTTAGAGTTGTCAGGTTTTCTTTAGTGATCCTGTCATAAGTGTTCTGTCATAAATGATAAAATCTTATAACAGACTATCCAGAACTCTTAACAATACTTTGAAAATGTATACTAACTTTGGGAAATCATTTCGCAGTATTAGTTCTAAAGTTTAATGACTAAGTTGAGACCTTTACAGTGATTTTTTTTTTTTTTAAAGAACATGCTGATGCTCTTTGGGATATATTTGAAGACTAATATTAATCTTTATTAATAAGATCTTATTGCTTTATTATTTGATAGTCAAAGATCTGTGCTCATTTCCAAAACCCAAGTATTAGGATCCTTAATAAATATTGATATCTAAAATGGGAATGCATAATAACACTTTAAAAAAACTTCACTTAATCACTCAGAATATTTTTTTAAAGAAAGTTGAGAAATCAATGGGCAAATGTAGCATTTAGTGAATGAATGAACTGGTCAACTTTTTAAAAATTACATTCCACCATAATTTGAAAAAATTTAAATTTAATAAAGCCATATCTCCAAATTTGACTTCTGTCTTCTAGAACTGAAAAGTTACTTTAACAAAAGAATTTCCTCTGTGTTTAGGAAACTATTGCTTTCTGATACTTAGAACCTTGTATCACAAAGTTCCTTTAAGAATATAAATAAGGTTTTCCTTTATGTCTATGAAGCTGTTGCTTTTCTGATACTTTTTGGGAAAGGACACTTGGCTGGGGGAGGATTTAGAATATTGGGCAGTTGAGTAGGTGACCTGGCTTTGATTTGGGCTTGGATACAGAGTAATATGTGGCAACCAGATGGTGGTAGTGGTAACTATGGTAGTTCAAAGAAATGGCTGGAAATTAGAAAAGTTGACTCTAGCTGTCTTTCTGCCTCAAACCAGCTATGTGACTTTGAGCACTTAAAATCACTTTCCATTTCCTCAAACATCAGATAAGAATAACAAAGTTTTCTAGGCTTTAGGAAAAACAACAACTATAGAGTTGTTATGGGGATAAATGAGGTAGAAGGAGTGAGCATTTTGTGACAATTTAAAAGCAGTAGACAAAAATAAGGAAGTTATTTTAAGGATTAGCCTAAAACTAAATGTGCTTTTTTGAATGTGTATTGTTTATTATGGCAGAGATTCTCATCCAGATTTTCCATACTCTATAATGCAAAAAAGTCTAAATGTTGTCAAGTAAATAAATTTAAATTTAATTTAATGAAAATAAGCCATGAAAAAATTGTCATCTTAGGTATAATGTTTGGGGTAGAATTAAGAGAACTTTGATATCTCATAAACATCATTTTGATGTCACTTCTCCAAAAAGGTTAACAATTCTCTTGCTTTAGCAGGTTCTTTCACCCATCACTTTAAGAAAACTTGCATATTAATGCTCTTAGAAATCTTATACCTGGAATGCCTGCCTGCCAGTCACTAAGATTTCAGTCTTCCCATTAGGTTGTATGAATCAGACTGAAATCATTTACACCACCAGAATTTTGGAACTATTTTACACCAAAAATTAATATATCAACCAATCAATCAGTAATTATCTTATTTTTTCTTTCATTGTCTATTGAGCACTTATAGTGCTATAAAGAATAACATGCTAGCTCTTCCTATTTCTTATGAAGTAGTTATGTCTGTATTCCAGGTGAGAGACTGAAGCACAATATCACATGGCTTGTGAGTGGAAGTGAACCAACTCTTAAGTCCTGAGATGTCAACCGATAGACTGTGTTATCAATTACTAAGACCCTGTGCTCATTTCTGAGATACGGTAATCACAATTCCTGCCCTCAAACTGCTCACAGTGGTAACACTTGAATTTCTTCTGTATGCTCAATTTTACGTCAAAACTTGCTTCTTATAGTGTGGTCTACAGACTAGCAGCATTAGCATCATCTGGAACCAGGTTTGGGTGCTTTGCAGATTTTGATGTGGCTTTCAAATCACCTGGGGATCTGGTGAAAATGCAGATTCTCATTCAGTAGGTCTGGGATAGGGCCCCAGATATTTTCTAATGTTTACAGATGATGCAGTGTTGCAGCCTCCATTTGGTGACTTCTAGAATTACTCTCATTTCCCAAAGTTTGGTATCCGGTGTGTCTAAGTCAGGCTAGGTGTACTGGATTACTTACTGAGTCCTGCTCTTCCTCCAGTTCTGATGTTTCTTTGGCCAACATAGAAGAGCTTCCATCTTGGTTTCCTGACTTCAGCCTTCTGCTGCCCTGAGTCTCAGTCAAATACCCATGACCCTGGATACCTGCTTAGCTTAGGCTTAGACTAACTCTTGCGGGTCTGATCTCACACTCCCAGTCACTTTCATCGATTGTTCTCTATCTGTTGTGACCTCGGCCTAGTTGAGGTTGTTCACTGTCTTTTTTGCAGTAGAATCACGTGTAAAGCTTATTAAATACCTCCAAGCCCTTCATCACTAATGGCATAGATTTGGACTCAATATACCTGGAGTGGGTCCTTTTTTTTTTTTTTTTGAAGTCGATCAGTCGTGTCCGACTCTCTGCAACCCCATAGGACTTCAGCCTACCAGGCTTCTCAGTCCATGGAATTTTCCAGGCAAGAGTACTGGAGTGGGCTGCCATTTCCTTCTCCATGGAGTGGGTCTTAAGGACCCTTTTAAAAAAGATCTTTTACAAAGCTTCATAGTTGATCTGATGGGCAGCAAATGCTGAAAACATTATCCTTGGGTTCCCCTGCTGTGCCATGACCAGATGGGAATTATTTGGAAAGTGATATTGCTGTAGCTTGGGTTCAAGTTTGCTGTGTATTTGGAACATTTTCTTTAGCAATGGGAGCGCAACATAGAAAGTATTTAAAACTTTGCAGAGCTAGTTTCAGGGAGGCTTTGCTGAATGACTGACCTTTGAATTGGCAAGTCAATGAATAAATGTGACTTTTTTTCAAGTCAAAGGAATAATAGCTTACACAAAGACAGATAAAAATGAGAACTGTATCTTCAATACTGAGACATCCTTTTTGACAAAAGTGCTTGTTCAACACACATAAGGGAGGAGTAGGAGATAAAATTATAAATGTAGGTAGTTTCAGTTTTAGGACTTTATGTGTTATATCCAAGAGTTTACACTTAATTCTGCAGACAGAATTACCGGAGGTTAAGATGGAAAGCAAGGTGATGAGATATGTGTTTTGTAAAGAAAATCTTGGCATTGAGGCATATGAATTTTTTTGGCTGCGCTGTGGGGCATGTGGGATCTTATTTCCTGTACGGGGGGTCAAATCCATGCCCCCTGCAGTGAAAGTGCAGAGTCTTAACCACTGTGCCTCCAGGGAAATCCCAAGGCATGTGAATTTAATGGGGCAAAACTGAAGGCAAAGAGACAGGTTAGGTACTTATGGTAATAGAGTACAAGTGATGGGGAGAGATGTTTTTCTCAGGCCACAAGCTTGAGCCCTGAACTGAATCTCCTCTGTCTCAGACACTGATGATGTTTCTTCATCATACTTATATTTTATAGTAATAACTTACATGTTAGACCTTCAAATGGCATGGCCTTGAAAATTCAGGAAACTAAATGCTTTTATGAGCCATCACTGGTTCTTCTTTCCTTGATTATTTTACCTTATAATGCCAGGACATCTAGCTCTAGGGTTTTTTCCTCAGGAGCTGCTTGGAAATTTCAGGTAATTATTTGTTAGCAAAATCTTCTACATTGGTCTAAGAGAAACTTGAAACCAGCTAATGAGTAGCAGTAGGAATCCCAATGGTTGGGAGAATTATGTCTTGGTCTCTTGAATGTACTGCTATTGCCCAAGCTCTGCAGAGAGATTTGCATAGTCCATTAGGCTTGACCCAGCTTAATTTTTTATGTCCTGCATCTGAATTTGTCCTTCTTGGAGTGAATCTCAGATATGCTAAGTTATTTCACCCAGTTTTTGACCCACTTCAGTACTTCCTTGTTCATAGCTAAATTTTCTTCCTTGACTTCAACCTATATATGCTTATGTGGTAGGCTGCGTAATGGCTCCTCTAGATAATTACCAGAACCTGTGAATATGTTACTGTACGTGGCCAAAGGGACTAAGCAGATGTGACTAAGAACCTTGAGATGGGAAGGTCATCTTGGATTGTCTGAGTGGGCCAATGTCATCACAGAGAGCCAGTCACAGTGGGCCAGTGTAATCCTTTTCAGAGAGAGGTCGGAAATCAGAGAAAGAGATTGGGAGAGGCTATCCTGCTGGCCTTGAAGATGGAGGGAGGGACTATGAGCCAAGGAATGCAGACATTCTCAAGAGCCTAGAAAAGGTAGGGAATCAAAATTTCCCTTAGAGACTCCAGAGGGAATCAGCCCTGCCAACTCCTTGACTTTAGCCCAGTGAGACAGATTTTGGACTCTTTACCTCTAGAACTATATGACGATACATTTGTATTGCTTTAAGCCGCTAAGTTTCTGGTAATTCGTGATAGCAGCAATAGGAAACTACTAGTTTATTACATGCCTTTATCTGACATTTGTTTTGCTACCCAGTTTGTCCCATGGATTAGATTAGTTGATGCTTAGTACTAATAACAATTATTTTTGATCCATTTTGAATTTAATTTAAAAGATATTTTGATTTTGAAAGTTTTTGGGGTAAAATATTATTCATGGCCATTTCTACATTGTGCGAAGTAATCTAACTAAAGCTTAGCAGAATATTCTTTTTTTTTTTTTTTCAGAATTTTCCCCCTCCTGCCCCATTTTGTGTTTTTCTACACACACACACACACACACACACACACACACACACACAAACACGGTGTCTACTTAAAATCTGCTATACACCTAATGTCTTATGTATAAAGATGCTGTGAGGGTTAAATGAGAATGCAGGTGAAAGTAAATGGCTGAATCTTTAGGAATACAATACAAATTGTTGGTGCATCTGTTGTACTGACAAGGTTTTGAGCTACTGGGGAAAAGATGTATATTGTATCTTTGCATCCCCCAGTTTCCGGTGTAAGTGTGTCCCAAATATTGCATCAAAGTGAATGGCATTGTTTTTTGTTTTTTTACCTTTAGACTCCCTTCACCCATTTTCTCATCCCCTTATCTCTCACTTCTGGTAATCACCAATCTGGTCTCTGTACCTGTGAACTTTTTTTTTTTTTAACATTCCACATATAATAGAGATTATATGGTATTTGTCTTTCTCTGGCTGACTTATTTCATTTAGCATAATGGCCCTGAGAGCATTACTGTTGACTGTCAGCTGAAGGCCCTCTCCATCCTCTAGAGACCACTTGCATTCCTTGGCTTTGGTCCCCTTCCCAGTCTTCAAAGCTTGCAAAGGCAAGTTGAATCCTTCTCATGCTTCAAATCTCTCTTTATTTTTCATATCCTATCTCTGACCCACTCTTCTCCCTGTCTCTTCCAATTTCAAGGACTCATGTTACTATGGTGTGCCCACCTGGATAGTCCAGGATAATCTCTACATCTAAAGAGCCTTAACTTAATCACAACTGAAACGTTTCATTTGCCTTTAAGATAATATATTCACAGATTCCAGAGATTAAGAGGTAAATGTCTTTAGGTACCCATTATTCTGCCTACCACAGTCCATAACTGACAGCTTTTGTGTTATAGGTGTTCTGCATTTTGTTTTCTAATTTGTGCAATATTAGTTTTAGTCTCTCTCTGAGTCTCAGTTATGTCGTCTCATAACTTTATTAGGCGTTTGATTCAAATATTTTGTCAATTTAGCTCTTCTGCATTGTAGTCATTTTTCTCCCAATTTGTTTCAATTCAGTTAGATTCAATTCAATTCAATAAGAATTTATTGTCCACTGAAAACATTTCTAGTATGATAAGGTAAGATATGGAGTTTGAAATCTGTTTTAGAAATCAGATGTATTCATCTGAGATAGAGAAAAATGCAAGAGAGAATATAATCACCATGAGTGGATGACTGAAACAAAGGTGCTAGAAGGAGATTAGTATGCATTGGTGGGATTAGGAAAGCAAAGTTGTGATTTTGCCTGGCTAAAGTCACTGAAATGATGTGATTTCAGGAACAATGGTCAGATCTTTCTGTTTCAAAATACCTCCCTATGTATCTTGAAATGTTTGCTTCATTTTGTCACTGTTATATACATTTAGCATTAAAATCAATCTCTTTTACCAAAGCATCCTGTAGAACTCCTACTCAGAATATATATATATGTGTGTGTGTGTGTGTGTGTGTGTGTGTTTGTATACCACATATATATGTAGTCTTAATTGTTCTTAATTGAATACTGCTTATCCATCCTTGTACTTTAGTCTGAAGCAACTTTCATAGACCTTTAAATTTGTTGTCCTGGTATCTGAGAGGGTTTTTAGCACCAGGCATTTTGGTACTTCATAGCATATACATGGAGTAAATCAGGACCAGGTGGGGACAAGGCTTGGAAAACTGAGCCAGGACTCCTATTACTCTCTCATGATACCCGTAAGGGGATTAACGTGGCAGTAGGGCTGACTTCCATGGAGTGTGGCCAGAAGTTCATATTCTGTTGTTCAAGGGGAAGTAGTTCAAGTCTGAGACAAACTACCTTAATATCACAGGAGCTCTTAAAATGATAAGTAGTGATCAAGCCATAGAATTATCTGGAGAGAGTAGAAAATTATAGTCAGGTAGAGGTAGCTTGTATCTGGGAAAACAGATCCAGATAGAACCTGAACCTCAGTTTGTTACTGAGGATACAGAAATCTAGGGTCCAGGCCCATTAAAGAGGCACGAGGTAGGCAAATATTTGGATCCCTGGCAAATGGGCCAGAATTCAGGACAGGGAGCTTGCACATAAAGTGGAAGGCATGACTGAAGCTGAAACTAGACTTGGTATGAATGGTGGGACAAAGGTTCCAGCATGGGACTTGCAATCACTGTGGTCAGGGAAGACATGAGCTTCTGCTGATAGACAAATTCCAGACTTTGGGGACCATGACTCTATCCAGCCAGGCCTCATTCTCATTGGTTCAGGCAGAGCAGGGCTCACTGATTTATGTTCCTCAGGGACTGCACCTGGCCATCGGCATTCAGGCCTGATTGTCAGACTGTGGGGAATTGGATGTGCACAGTTGGTCTCTGTGAAAAACTTCCATGGATATTTGTTCCACCTGTGTTGTGGAGTTTGTCTCATGCTAGATGACTTCAGGCACAATTGAATTAAACAAGTTGTTTGCTTTGACTATAGTGTTATTCCAAATCTGGACTCTGGTCATTAAATTATTTGGTTATTTTGCTAATTTTCTAAGTTAAAAATTTTGATTGAGTTTTGTTAGAATAGGTGAAATCCTAGTAATCTATGCTCTCTGAAGTTAAAGTGAGAGGGAGTAAGTTCCCTGAAACTTGAGGAATTAAAACATTCATTAGATGACCACTTGGCAGATGTTATGTTAAAGCATTAAACAGGTGACATTTTAAAGTCCCTTCTAATCCTAAAATCCTATCTAATTCAGGATAATGTAAAATGTCTAGACTTCACAGTTTATTTATTGAACACCTGGCCTCTTTTAACTTTTAGAAAAACAATTAATTAGAAAGGAGATATTAAAAGGGATAATTTTCATTAAGCGTGCTTGGCCATTTTAAATTACTTTTTTCAATTTAAAATCCCCTTAATACACTGATTACTTATTAGATAAACCAATAATCTTCTATGATTTGCAGTAAATTACAAATTTATGCATAAATATTTAAATGTTACATATAGTCATATCCATTGAGCGTCCATTTTTTTAAATCATAAAATTCATAGTGGTATATTTTATTACAAACTTGTTTAATGCTGGAATAAACTCAAAGTCTGTCTGCTGGTTGCACTGAATTTCAATGGATGTCTTAATTGCAATTAAGATCACAGTTTTCAAAGTGCTTTTGGAAGAAGGGTCTATCTGTATTTAAGATGTGTGTTGCCTTAGGTAGTGTTGTCATCCAAACAATTTCTGCTGTGTCTGGCAGGCAGTCTGTGAAGAAAGAAGTCCATGAAAACAGTGTGTGATTTGGGGGTTGAGATCTATGTCTAGGAATGGGATACAGTGGGAGAAGGACTTTCTCAACTTTTGGTACCTTAAGTTTAAGCCTAGAATCACAGAATTTACATGCTTCAAAAGTCTTTAGTGATAACTCTTGTGCCTCATCTTACAGATGAGGAAACAGTTATGGTGAGGTTGAGTGGCTTCTCCATTCATATATTGCACTTAGCAGTTCTCCCAGCTTCTTTACATTCAGTTTACCCTGGCAACTCACTCAATTATTACTCTTAAAGAAGAGGAGAGACCGATTAAATTGGGCCAGATCACAGAGGCAGTGCATACTAGTCCTGCTCCCTCCACTTGTGATGCTGGAATATAGCCCTGCGCAATACTTTTTTTCATCATTATTTCCCTGGTGACTATAAGGTGACTAAATCAAACCTTATTAATCTGAGGGTAGGTTAAAAAAGTTACAATATACCCGTTCATTGCAAAATAGTGTAGGATTTGGAAGTGCTGAATACAGCTTTTTCCTAAGGAATTTAGTAGACTTATCATTTGCAGTCTATATCTCATAAATAATATTAGATACCAATTACATATATTATCTTGATATTTAAAGGTTCAGAATATGTGGTATTTTTCTTAACAGATTGCTTTTTATTTCATTTATTGCCTTGCAATCATCGTTTTTGATGAACATTGATATATGTATAATAAAAATTCACAAATGTAAACTGGGTAATGATGCCAGTCACAAGTTTTCTTGAAATTTGAATTTCATAATGTAGTATATTGTAAATAATTACATTTATTTCTTTTGATCTTTTTATGTTGATCTTTAAAAATATTCTTAACTGTCTGCCTAAAGCTAGTGGTAGGCAGGAGTTTTGATTGCAGTGTTCTTATATCTTGTGTCCTAAGAAGTCACTTTTCCAAAGAAAGAGCATTTCTCTTACTTTTCTTGAAGCCCAAATGTGAAGATCCTGCAGTCTATCTGTTGCAATGCAAGAAGAGCTTCTTAGCATAGGGAAGATGCTTCAAAGCCACTTTCCCTTGATATCCATGATTATGTCTGTGTCACTGCTGGGCTCATCACAATATGCTATCTCTTCTAATGTTACAACATCCCTGAGACCTAATCATTGCAACATGATGGTTGTTGTTCTTGTTGTTCTCAGTTGTGTCTGACTCTTTGTGACCCCATGGACTATAGCCTGCCGGGTTCCTTTGTCTTTGAAATTTTTCTGGCAAGAAATACTGGAGTAGGTTGCCATTTTCTACTCCAGGGGATCTTCCCAACTCAGGGATTGAACCCACGTCTCTTGCATCTCCTGCACTGGCAGGAAGATTCTTTACCACTGTGATACCTGAGACGCCCATGCCATTCTACAAATGGGGAAATTGAGTTTCTGAGAGGGTGAGTGCAAAACCAGTTCAAGTTACTCTTTGTACCACAACAAACTTCTTGTTTTATTATATTTCCTTTTGAGAGAGAGAGAAAGAGAACAAAAATGAGATCTACAATGGCACTTCACATTCATATAGCACTTTAGAAATCTCTCTAGCCCATTGTATGTTATATACGTATCACAGTGTTTTCTAGAGAACTAATGTGGTAATGGTAATAGTAATATTTGTTAAAAACCTTCTATATGGAAGGCACTGTGCTAAATATACACTGTGCTAAATATACATTATCTCATCTCATCCTCACAGCAGCCCTATGAAGTAGAAATTATTATCCTCATTTTTAAGATGAGAAAATGAGGCTTAGAGAGATTAAATAGCTTGCCCAAGGTTACTGCTGTTTAAACCAAGCAATCTAGCTGCAGATTCCAATCCCCTAACCGCTCTGCTGCTTGCAGTATACCTAAGGCTCTTCTTTTTAGCTACGTAATGTTTCTTCTTTTTTATGAAGGGGTTGCAGAAAAATGACTTCTGCACTAGCACTGTACTATTAAGAACTGCTGCTACTGACCAGTGTCCTCAAGATTTAGTGTGCATAATCATTATCCGAGTGGTTTCCTAAGGCAGATGGTTCTAGACATTCCTGAAATTTCATACTGACTTATTGTTACAAAATTTAAATGTGAACTAGAGTTGCATGGTGGGTAAAACCCCAAAATTTGATATTGTCAACAAATATCTAAGTAAACAATCATCTCTTAACTTAATTTTTTATATAGAGACAGATTTTTATGATGTCAGTTGCTTTAAGGAAACTGTGTGGTGCCTTATCTTTATAATTAATACAATCAGAGGACATAATCCACAGTGTCTTTACTTTTGTCTGTCTGGCCCTTTAAATTTCTCCAGTGGCATTAGCTTGTCTACTGCTAGATAGAGATGTGATCAATTCTATGGCTTTTCTGTTCTTTCTCTCGGGATCCTACATTGTGGAATTTGAGAAATTTCCATACTGTTTTCCACAGTGACTGCACCAGTTTGCATTTCTACCAACAGTGTACAAAGGTTTGCTTTTCTCCAGATCCTCTCCAGCGTTTGTTATTTGTGTTCTTTTTGATGATAGCCACTCTGACAGGTTTTTTTCCCCTTATGATTAGCAGTGTTGAGCATTTTTTCATATACCTGTTGTCCACCTGCATTTCCTCTTTGGAAAAAGGTCTATTCAGTTTTTCTGCCCAGTTTTAAACAGTTTGTTTTTTGTGATGTTGAATTGTATGAGTTGTTTGTATATGTTGTATATTAATTCCTTATCAATTATAGCATTCGCAAATATTTTCTCCCATTCAATAAGTTGTGTTTTCATTTTGTTGACAATTTCCTTTGCTGTGCAATTGCTTTTAGGTTTAATTAGCACCCATTTGTTAATTTTTGCTTTTATTTTCTTTAGGAGACAGATCCAAGAAAATATTGCTGAGATTCGTGTCAAAGAGTGTTCTGCCTGTGTTTGCCTCTAGGTGTTTTATAGTATTGGGATTGTACATTTAGACCTTTAATCAATTTTGAGTCTATTTTTCATACGATATTAGAGAATGTTCTAATTTCACTCTTTTACATGTAGCTGTCCAGTTTTCCCAGCACCACTTACTGAAGAAACTATCCTTTCTCCATTGTATATCTTGCCTCCTTTGACCATAAGTGTGTGGGTTTATTTCTAGGTTCTCTATCCTGTTCCATTGATTGATCTGTCTGGCTTTGTCCTGGCACCATACTGTTTTGCTTGCTAGAGCTTTATAGCTGTATACTACACTATAGGAGCATAATTCTTCCAGCTCTGTACTTACTTCTCAAGATTGCTTTGGCTATGCATGATCTTTTGTATTTCCATATGAATTTAAAAATTATTTCTTCTAGTTCTATGAAAATTGCCTTTGGTATGTTGATAGGAATTGTATTGAATTTATAGATTGCCTTAGATAGTAGGGTCATTTAAACCTTTACAATATTTAAAAATTTATACATGAATCTGTTCCTTTATGAGGAAGATTATCTCTTTCCCCCTGATCTCTTGCCAGTGTAGAGAAGTCTGGGGATTGATTTGGAGCTTATTAGTATTTTTTAATATCTAAGTCCAAAGAATAAGATCATGGAACCGAGCAACAGTTACAAAATGGGTAGAACTGCTTGATTATTACCTAGTGAACTGAACCCCTCTTAAATACCACTTTATATCATCTTAGCTCCATTTTGTCATCCAGTCACTACTATAGTAGCCAGGTCCACACACACTTTGACCGGATTTATATAAGCATAGACTGACACTGCCTCAGCCTTAGCCAGTGGCTTCTTTTTTCCCATCTTGTGTTTCTCTGACTGCCTTAGAATAGTTGGGCTCTCATGCAAGATCAACCAAAAGAATGGAGGCAAAGGAGTTAATGCCCATAGGGCCATCCTTGGCTAATAGAGAATATTCCAGATAGATAAATGTTTTTTCCTTTCAATGCCAGGTTGGCAATTCTGAAATGCATGTTCATAAAACTTCTAATCTGTTATTGAATTGAGTAATTATTAACCATGGAGGTTTTCAACTAGATAACACATCTTTATAATGACTTTGCCTTCTTCCCCACAGATTCCTCCATCTCTCACTACTTTTCCCTGAGGTCAGTTCCTAAACAAACTACCTGCCTGCGAGCCTTTTTCTAAGGCTTTCAGGGTGACTCAGGCCAAGACTAATTACCAATATAATCCTTCTCATTTTCTGTCTCTTGACGATTGGTGCAAACCCAGATATTCAAAATTATAAATTCATATGAAATTGGCATGTCTATAAAAGAGGAATGCCTGTATTCTGTTGGCTTCAATTGAATAATTTGACACCAAGCATTGAAATTGCTCATAAGTAGTTCATGAATGTGGGCAATAGGAGCTGAAATACCATGAAACTGCCATCCTCTCTAGGAAGCAGAGGACTGAACTAGATAACTTTTTTTTTTTTTTTTAAGATAACTTATTTCAGGAACACTGAGGACTTCAGTGACTTTTATCAGATGCAGGCATTTTTGACTCAGGAAGGTATCAGAAATGCGTGTCACTTAACTGGGCTCACAAGCAGCCGTATACCAAAGAGACGCTGTACCATTTGCTATAATTTAAAAGTAATATATTCTCACCACAATTCAGAATTTTCCTAGGTGATAGTGATGCCAATGTCACTTCCACCTGGGTTTGTGCTACACAGGAGAAGCTGAAGAGATGTTTTTCCATTCTGTCTCAGAAACTCCTGTAGCTGTGTGACAAGGTACTCTGTAGTTCTTAAACACTGGCCTATTGATTGACTATAGCATAATCACTAAGTAAGCTTTTCTTTTTTTTTTTTTTTTAGCTTTTCTAAAATACGTGTTCTAAGTTCTGGAGATTTGAATTAGTTCTGGGGTTGGGCAGTGGTAGGCTGGAGCTGATCTGTCTAGCTTGTGAGAGCCAGTCGGGCACCTCTCTAACTCTGCCTTGCATGACTTCATTTTAGTAGCTTGAAATCAACTCTAGTGAGAGAGTTTATTCTATGGAAGTTGGCAAATGCTAAAATCAGAGATTCGTATCCCCACTTGCTTCCCCTGCCAGAGGAGCACATCGCTGGCCTGGGCCAAAAACCCAGGATAACCTCTCACTCAGGTAAGGAATCTATTTTAGGTTTTTATTTAATAATAAATCAAAATCCATTTATCAGGTTTTTTTTTTTTACAAATATTTTAAAGGTAGATCTGTTAACCTTTTTATTTAAGATAATATTATTAAAATTAACAAATTACCAATTTTGACTGTATAATTACAAATTTGAACACCTTGTTCTATAGCAACTAATGTAAATGGCCTCCTCTTTGGCACTAGGTTTTCTAAAGGCAAAGCAGTTCATATTAGTTTAATTCCCTATGTGAGTTGTAAAATTATTTTACAAAATTAAAATATTTGTCTGGTTTGGTTTAATCATAGTTTTTAAACTAATTGCTTTAACAGAAGCTTGGAGTATCATTAGCCTCCTAATTATTATAATTTAACAAATAATTGCTATACTAAAACCAAATGATTATCATGGAAAGATTTTATCTGGAGTCTGGAGATAGGAAGGGTGGTCCATTAGAGTGGGCTTCCTATTTCTCCTCCCTATTGGTACCCCTAATTGTTAAACATTAAACATAGTGAGACTAATAAAAAAAAATAAACATAGTGAGACTGGAGAATTCATTACCTATTTACAAAGAGGACAGTGATTCTCAGGACAATGCCTGTATTTCTATACCTGGCAACAGTGACTCAAAGACTAAAGGTGATAAAGAATTATGCTTGCATTGGGAGCTTGAAAATGATAAAAATCCTGCATTTTGTTTGGAAACAAACTTTCTAAAGGCAAGGGTGGGATAGAATGGGAACACTAACCTCTTTTTGTATGTGAGTGAGTGAAAATCACTCAGTTGTGTCCGACTCTTTGCAACTCTATGGACTGTACAGCCCATGGAATTCTCCAGGCCAGAATACTGCAGTGGGCAGCCATTCCCTTCTCCAGGGGATCTTCCCAACTCAGGGATCAAACCCAGGTCTTCCTCATTGCAGGAGATTCTTTACCATCTGAGCCAGTAAATCATAGTACATATCATGTAATCCTTAAAATAGGCCTTTAGGTCATTACTCAGATGGAATAAGCATGTATTTTTATGGCTAGATGATTATTTAGTTTATCTCCCGAATAAAAAAGTCTTCATTGTGGTGTTTTGTTTGGGTTTTTAATTTAAAAATAAAACAAAAAATTATTCTAGGGTTAAGAAAAATTTGAGGAAAATATAGCAATTAAAAATATCAAGTTGGTGGGAATGCAAACTAGTACAGCCACTATGGAAAACAGTGTGGAGATTCCTTAAAAAACTGGAAATAGAACTGCCATATGACCCAGCAATACCACTTCTGGGCATACACACTGAGGAAACCAGATCTGAAAGAGACACGTGCGCCCCAATGTTCATCGCAGCACTGTTTATAATAGCCAGGACATGGAAGCAACCTAGATGCCATCAGCAGATGAATGGATAAGGAAGCTGTGGTACATATACACCATGGAATATTTCAGCCGTAAAAAGAATTCATTTTGAACCAGTCCTAATGAGATGGATGAAACTGGAGGCCCATTATACAGAGTGAAGTAAGCCAGAAAGATAAAGAACATTACAGCATACTAACACATATATATGGAATTTAGAAAGATGGTAACGATAACCCTATATGCAAAACAGAAAAAGAGACACAGAAATACAGAACAGACTTTTGAACTCTGTGGGAGAAGGTGAGGTGGGATGTTTCAAAAGAACAGCATGTATACTATCTATGGTGAAACAGATCACCAGCCCAGGTGGGATGCATGAGACAAGTGCTCGGGCCTGGTACACTGGGGAAGACCCAGAGGAATCGGGTGGAGAGGGAGGTGGGAGGGGGGATCGGGATTGGGAATACATGTAAATCCATGGCTGATTCATATCAATGTATGACAAAACCCACTGAAATGTTGTGAAGTAATTAGCCTCCAACTAATAAAAAAATTAAAAAAAAAAAATCAAGTTTTGCAATATTAAAAAAAGAATTGTGTTTTTAAGCATATCAAAGTTTTAAATAAAATCTTACAGTGAATTTTATTCATTTGTAGGCAGTCAAAAAAAGTATCTCAAGTTGAATGGAAGTAGGAAGATTCTAATACTTGGAGTTAAGTGTTTCTTTTATGGGACAATTTTCTCAGAAATTAAGTACAAATTGCTTTATATCCACACTCATATGTAGTCTAAAGTGTTTAGATCATTAATAAGAATAGTTTATATATACTCATTAAAATGATAATTAATATAAATAAATTTGTAATTAAACTTTAAAAACAATAAGCAAGCATAAGGCAGTATTATTATTTGGGCATTTTCTGAGTTTATTCTGTATATCAAGCATTGTCAGGTGCTGTGAAAGATTTATAAGTCTGTGTATTTTGGAATATTTATTTTAAATGATCAGTTGGTTTATAATTTTAAAAATACATAGAGGTACATAATAAAAACACCATGAAAATTATTGCTTTCCATCTGTTTCCATCCCCAGAGGCAACAAATATTATCAGTTTTTTGTGTATCCTTATGCATATAAGCAGATACAAGCCAAGCGTGGGTTATTCTCTCCAACATCTGGGTTGTACAGTCTGCTTTACACATATAGTAACATATCCTACACATAGCTCCAAATCTTGCTTTTCGCATGCATATCTTGGAGATTATTCCATAGTCCAAGTAACAGATTATCTCTGTTTTTATGGTTGCAAACTATTTCCTTTTTGGAATGCTCCGTAATCTGTTGGAACAGTCGTCTGTTATGGACACTTTGGTAGTTTCCAATCTTATTATTACAAACCACATTGCAGTGAATAACCTTATATATAAGTCTTTTCACCCATAAGTAATTATGGCTTTAAGAAAAACACCTTGAAGTAGAGTTGGGTTAAAGGGTATATACTTCTATAATTTTGATAAATATTGTCAAATTACCCCCTGTAGACGTGCACCAGTTTGCAGTTTGACTCACAGCACACAGAAATGTCTGTTTCCCACCTGTCTGGCCAAACAGTATTATTAATCTTTTGTGTTTTGTCCATCTGATAGATAAATAATGGTATACTAGTGTAGCTTTAATTTTAATTTTTCTTATTCTCTTAGACATGTATTTAAAAGTTATTTGTGTTTCATTTTCCACAAACTGTCTGTGCATATTGTTTACTTATTTTTCTATTGGGCCAGTCATTTATTATCAAACAGTAGGTGTTTATTGGTTTGTGATATGAGTTGCAAATATTTATCCCAGCTTGCCATTTTTCTTTCACCATTGTTTATTATAGTTTTTGCTATAAAGATTGTTATATTTTATGCTGTAAAATTTATCCATCTTTTGATTTATGGCTTCTATGTCATATTTAAATAGGCTTCTTCTACATCAAGATTATAAAACATTTCTCCTAGGTTTCTCCTAATACTTTTATGCTTTCACTTTTACAATTAAATCTTTGATTCATTTGTAATTTATCCTGATGTAGAATATGAAGAATAGCTCTAATGTTATTTTTTTCCTAGATGGCTACCCAATGGCATTTATTGAATAATCTATCTTTTCTTCAGTAAGCTGAGATGCCGTCTTGCTACCTTCTGTTATATTAATAATTATGGAATGCACACTATGAATCAAGTGTTGTGTTAGGTACTATGGTAAATTTTAAAAGTGTAATACAGTTCTTGTAGCAGAAATTACTGTCTAGTTAGAGCCACAAAACTAACACTCATGGAAAAAATAAAATGGTGTATTATATCAGAGATGGTTTGATGGAGGGGTGGGCATCAGTTCTTCCCTGATGGTTGTAAAGTGGGATTAGAGAATAAAAACACACAAAAGAGAAATAGGGGAACAGAAGAAAAGGAGGATACTTGCTCATACTCATTAGCCAAAACTGATAGGTCTAGACAAGAGACAGGCTAAAGGTTTAGTAGCAAATATTCATTATGGATGTATTTCTGTATGGCAAATACTTTTATTTTGTAGAAATACATCTATCATATGTAAGTTGAAAATTGCCATTGTAAGATGCTGTGATTTCTTAAATTCTTCATTTTTAATTTAAATGTGGAAGTATCTGTAGAAAATGGCTTCAACTTCAATTTGCCACTATCACAGCAAGCATCTTGTTAGTTAATTTGGAATTATTTGATTATATCTGAATTGTTTCCTATTGCATTTTCTTGCTTGTTTAATATTGAATCTCTTTGTAGGAAATTAGTCATACTAGACTCTGTCACTTTAAATGCTTTCATGATGGAAGATTTAGAAATCTCTGTGGTACATAATACAAATATATGTATTCTCTTTTGTTCATAGTTTTAAAATTTAATCTTAAAAATTTACGATAAGATTTTTTTGACTGTGCTGCGTGACTTGTGGGATCTTGGTTTCCTGACCAGGGATCAAACCCAGACCCTCAGCAACGAAAGCACGAAGTCTCAATCTTTGGACTGTCAGAGATTTCCCAAGATGTAATTTATATGTCATAAAATTCACCATTATAAAGTGCACAATTAGATGGTTTTGTGTAAATTCATAAGATTATGCAGCTATCACTTCTGTTTAACTCCAGAATATTTCCATTACTTCATAGAGAAGCTTTGTATGAGTTCATAGTCATTCCACATTATCCTGGCTCTCCAGCCCCTAGCAACTGCTAATCTGTTTCCTGTTTGTGTTGATTTGCCTGTTTGGGAAATCTCATATAAATGGAGTCATATAGTATGTGGCTTCCTGTATTTGCCTTCTTTATATAAGGCATCCATGTGGTAGTGTGTGTTGGTGATTTAGTCTCTTTAATGGCTGAACAGTATTCCATTGTGTGAATATACCACATTTCGTTTATTCATCAGTTGATGGACATTTGAATTATTTCTGTTTTTTGCTAATATGAATAAAGCAGCTGTGAACATTTATAGGGCTTCCCTGGTGGCTCAGTGGTAAAGAATCTGCCTGCAATGCAGGTTAGAACCCCGTGTAGGGAAGATTCCCTTGAGGAAGGCATCACAACCCCCTCCACTATTCTTGCCTCTAGAATCCCATGGATAGAGGAGGCTGGTGGGCTACAGTCTATAGAGTTACAAAGAGTCAGATGCAACTGGAGTGACTGAGCACATATGCATGCTGGAACATTTGTATACAAATTTTTGTGTGGACATATGTTTTCATTTCTCTTGGATATATACCTAGAAATGGAATTGGTAGCTCCCATGGTAACTCTATATTTAAAAATTTGAGAAACAGTCAAACTGTTTTCCACATTGACTGCATCATTTTACATTTCCACCAGCAATGTATGAAGGTTAAAATTTCTTCAAATATTTGCCAGTACTATTTATTTCCCCCTTTTAAAAATTATAGCCATCCTAGTGTGTGTGCGTGGTATATTGTTGTAGTTTTGATTTGCAACATTCCTGATGAGTTGAATATCTTTTCACGTACTTGTTTTCCATTTCCATATCTTCTCTGTAGAAATAACCTGTTTAAATTCTCTGGCCATTTTTGAATTGGACTGTTTCTTCATTATTTAGTTGTAGGTGTTCTTTGCACATTCTAGAAATTAAACCCTTATCAGGTGTATCATTTGCAAATGTTTCCTCCCATTGCTTAGTGGTTTTTTTTGTTTTTGTTTTCATTTTCTTGGTAGTATCTTTTGACACATATTTTGTTGTTGTTGTTGAAGAGACTATGCTTTCCTCATTGAGTGATCCTGACATCCTTATTGAAAATTAATTGACTGTGTAAATGTAAGGTATATTTCTTGGTTCTCAATTCCATTCCATTGAGGTATTTGTTGTTGTTTAGTCACTCAGACGTGTCCAACTCTTTGTGACCCCATGGACTGTAGCCCATCAGGCTCCTCTGACCTTGGGATTTCCCAGGCAAGAATACTGAAATAGGTTACTGTTTCCTTCTCCAGAGGATCTTCCCAATCCTGGGATCAAACCCAAATCACCTGGGAAGCCCCTTCTAGTATTACACATTCCTGATTACTGAAGTTTTGTGGTAGATTTTGAAATGAGGAAGTATGTCTTTCAATGTTATACTTCTTTTTCAAGATTGTTTGGCTATAGTAGATGACTTGTACTTATATATAAATTTTGTTTTACTTTTTAATTTTATACTTTTTTCTATATAAATTTTAGGATTAGCTTGTCCATTTCTGCAAAAAAAAAGTTGTAATTTTGACATGAGTTGCACTGAATCTATAAATCAATTCAGGGATTACAAGTTTGCAAATAAGTTGACTTTTACTATTTTTAAATATGTAAATATTCTTACAACTGTATACTTTTCCCTAACATTTCACCTAAATTTTAAAGCTAATGTTTTAGTTATTTAAAAATATGGTATGAATTCAGTGGTCTTTTCCAGTGGCTACTGCTAGTACATGCTTATTTTTGCTGCTTTTCTGGAAGAATGTTCTGTCAGACTTGAACTTACCTAATAGTGATGACGATGGTTATGGTAATGGAGCTGGTACATGTGAAAATGACCAAGATGGTGAGGATGACAACCTGTACTTCCCAAGTGCCAATTGTGTACCAGGTTCCTTGCACATCATATTTAATCCTTGGTCATTACTGAGGAGGGAGATAGAAGCATCACAAATTTATAGGTGAGAATACTGAGATTGAGTGTGATCTGATAAAGAATCTGAGACCTAGGAAGGTAAGTGACTTTCTCCAGGTCTCAGAAAGCTGATAAATGCAAGACTGAGATTTGAACACTCCTTTTCCCCTCATTACTCTGTGTCCTCTTTACATATGAGCATCATATTTAAAAAATTTCAGACTACTGTACACTCTTGATGGGAGATTTTGGCTTCCTATAATTAGGTATGAATGATGAAAATAAAATTATCTAGTAGGAAGAGATTTGTAGCATAATCAATATGCCTTCCCTTTTCAAGGTATTCCAGCCATAATGACTCTCTTTCTCCATATCCTACATTAATATACGAAGTTCATCCTTACCTAGAAGGCTTTGTACTTGCTGTTTTAATTCTCCTCTTCTTAGAAAGTTTTCTCCAGACATGTGCATGGTTGGCACATTTTTCATTTTTGAAATCTTGGTCCAAGTGTCTCCTCAAAGAGGCCCCCTCTGACTACATCTAGTTAAATATTTTTATTTCCATTCCATGTTGCCATAGTTATTTTCTTTCGCATGTTAGATTATATTATTATCTTCATAGTCATCCTTATGAGTAACTGAAGTAATTTTTATTCATTTATACATTTATTATCCTTTTCCTCAAACCAGAATATAAGCTCTTTGGAGACAGACATTTTTTGTTTTTGTTTTTACCAAAGTGCATAGTCTTGTTTCATAGGCATTTTTCAAATAGTTTTTTGACTAATTGTGATTAATTATAAACTTTACTCAACATGTGCCCCGATTTGTTTTCCAATTTTACTTTCATTTATTTTGGAATAATTTTGGCATGTGATTTACTTTTCCCTCTTATTTATAAACTTAGTTTTTAAAGAGATTTATCTAAATCAAACTTTTGTTTCTTCATGGCTAAGAAATGCAGGTGTTTAATCACATAAATAAGCTCTCAATACTTAGAGAATTTTTTTCTAAGCTATGTAAACTGTTTCTCTTCATTTTAAAATTAATGATGGACTCCTTGTGCTAGTTTCTATTGTTGAACTTTTGTCTCAAACGTTCATTCTTAATTTTGTTTCTCCTGTGTATCTTGTGTTGCTACATAGATCATAAGTTCCCTGGGGCAGCCCACTGGACACCTGTAATGCTGAGTGATTGAGCACACGGTTGAGCTGCTCAATAAACTCTGTTTGGTTGTCTTATTGCAACTTAAGAAATGAAGAGAAGACAGTCCAAGCAACCAAACATTGTTAATCATGATCATAATATCTCTGTAACAAACTTTTTGGAAGAAGGGTTTGATACCATTTTCTCAAATATTGTTTATGTGTTTTATTGCAAAACTCCCTAAATAAGTTGTCTTCATTAATTGAAAGTTAATTCCCTGTTTTCATGGTTATAAATGCATGGTCTCTGTAGGTGGTTGACCTGTATCACTCAAAGCCTTCCAGAATACCCATGAAAGAAAAGCAACTTGATACAGAAAGACACTAGAATTACACTTCTATTAGTAAATCTTTAACTTTTTTTTTTAAACAAAGAAAAGCACACAGTAAATGTTTCAACATCCTGGTTGAGTTACCTAAGTGGAGTTAAATGTATAAATAGGTAAGCAATACTCTTTCAGGAAAATCTGATAGAAAATTACTCTTTTGCTACAATTGAAAGAAATGTTATTACATTGCAGCATTTGTGATATGCTGAATTTATTTGCAGTGTTTATAATAGCTCTCATATATTTTATAGAAGTAAGAGTTTTAGTATGTGTTTATCAAATTAAAAACTGCCTCAGATTGTTCCTTCTGTTTTCTAAATTTTATCACTGATTATAGATACAAGGTACTTCTATCATTTATTTTAAACACTGTTTATTAACTTGTCTTTAGGCTAGCTAAGATTGCATAGTGCTAAGAAATTAAGTGCTTTGGACAATCAGCAATTTGCATAATTATTGTTTTGGAGATAATTCTGTAGGGAATAGTCTGCTTCTATGAATATTTATAAAGTATCTGATTTATAAGCACAGAGACAATGAGTATAAGGTATTGTTATCTAGTTGTTTGAAAGATAATAAAATGTCCACAGAGAATAAATGTAATATCTTTGATATGGTTCAAATGACTTCATCACTAATCATATAATAGAAAAAAGAAAGAGAGTAATGGGAAATTTTCCATTATTTAGCTTAGTCTTACGCTTTTAGGCCACAGTCCCTGAAATATTCTGTGTGATAGTTTATGTCTGAGTATACGCATTTATGTGTGATGACATATATGTAACAGGAATATGTATTGGACATCATAATGTAAGTGATGAGAATTAATCTAGATTAAGGTTGGCAAATTTACTCAGTTGAATCTGACCCACTGCCTATTTTTGTGAGTAAGGTTTTATTGGAACACAATGCTCATTCATTTGTGTATTATCTGTGGTAACTTTCATGCTATTACAGCAGATTTGAGCATGGCCTGAAAAGCTATGCCCTTTAGAGAAAAACTTACGCCTCCTGATCTAGATATTATCACATAGATTCAGCTGACCTTCATACTCCAGGGGCCCTGTGTTCCTGCATTTTAAAGAATTTTTCTCTATATTCTTTTCTTCCTAACATAATGTGACTACTAAAGAGAGTCTAGAGTTATTGGCTTAAACAAGATCCAAGGAAACTTTTTGATCCTTAGCGTCTGCCTATGTTTATAATCATAAGCATTAAAAGTGGAAATAAATAAAATACATTAATACGAAATCCCGAGATTTTATCATAAAATGATCTAAATTCTACCAGTGCTTTTTGAATATCCAGGGCTTGCTTAATTAGTATCTTGGGAATTGGAAATAAAAGTTAGCAAACTCTTGGTTATGTGTACTGTGATCCTTCAAAGCTACTCCTTCCAGTGCAAGAAGAGTAGTTTCCAGTATTCTCCTTCCTTACTTATCTGCGTGCGAGTGTTAAGTTGCTTCAGACTCTGTGCGATCCTGTACTATAGCCTGCCAGGCTCCTCTGTTGATGGGATTCTCCAGGCATGAATGCTGGAGTGGATTGCTGTGCCCTCCTCTAGGGGACCTTCCCAACCTAGGGACTGAACCTGTGTTTCTTACAAGTCCTGTTTTGGCAGCAGGTTCTTTACCACTATGCCACTTGGGGAGCCTTCCTCACTTATCTACCAAAGACAAATGAGGAAAGCAAATTCCATTTAATATAAAAGTACATTATATCTTGATTTTAAGGTTTCTAATTTCAATAAAAGTAAAATATTGGGTCAATAACTTCTAAGATTTCTTTATAATTTTAAAATTTTATGATTTTTTGAAAAAGCTAGTGTAAGCATTTATCAAAGAAAAATAAATGCATTCTCTTAAAGAATCAATTTAGTTCATCATTAGTAATTAAGATAGTTCTTTTTCACAAGCTCATTCTCTGTAGTTATACATCATAAGAAGGGAATTGTAAAAGAAGAGCTAAATGAGTTGAGCGATATACCATGTTCATAGATTGGAGCTCAATATTATTAAGATGCCATTTCTTTACAAATACTATAGGTTCAGTAAAATCCTCCCCAATTTGTTTTTGTAGAAATTGGCAAATTGAGTCTAAAATTTATATGTGGACAGAGAGAGATAAACTTCATATGGTATTCTCTATATGTGGAATCTAATGAATAATACAAATGAACTTTTATACAAAACAGAAATAGATCCACAGATATAGAAAACAAATTTATGGATACCAAAGGGGAAGAGGGGTGGTTAAATTAGGAGTTTGGGGTTAACATATATACAAGAAAGACCTGTGTAGCATAGAAAGCTATACTCAACATTTTGTAATAACTTATAAGGGAAAATGGGCTTTCCTGGTGTCTCAGTTGGTAAAGAATCCACCTGCAATACAGGAGATCTGGGTTCGATCCTTGGGTTGGGAAGATCCCCTGGAGGAGGGCATGGCAACCCATTCCAGTATTCTTGCCTGGAGAACCCCATGGACAGAGAAGCCTGGCGGACTCCATGGGGTTGCAAAGGGTCGGACTCAACTGAGTGACTAAGCACAGCACAGCACATAAGAGAAAGTAGTCTGCAGAAATGTGCATGGCTGAATCACTTTGATGTATACTGGAAACTAACAATATTATAAGTCAACTGTACTTTGGTTTTTTAAAAAATTCATATGGAAATGGAAAGGATTTAGAATAGTTTAAAAAAATCTTGAAAGAACAATGTTGAAGTACTTACATAAAACCCTTGATTTTAAGAGTTACATTAAAGCTAAAGTAATGAAGAGAGGTGTCTATTAGCATAGGAGTAGGTAGTTAGATCAACTGAACAGAATTGAACACAAATATAGCAAATTGTGCATGTCAAGGCTGTATATTGTTACCCTGCCTATGTAACTTATATGCAGAGTACATCATGCAAAATGCTGGGCTGGATGAAGCACAAGCTGGAATCAAGATTGCCGGGAGAAATATCAATAACCTCAGATATGAAGATGACACCACCCTTATGGCAGGAAATGAAGAAGAACTGAAGAGCCTCTTGATGAAATTGAAAGAGGAGAATGAAAAAGTTGGCTTAAAACTCAACATTCAGAAAGCTAAGATCATGGCATCCAGTCCCATCACTTCATGGTAAACAGTTGAGGAAACAATGGAAACAGTGACAGACTTTATTTTCTTGGCCTCCAAAATCACTGCAGATGGTGACTGCAGCCATGAAATTAAAAGATGCTTGCTCCTTGGAAGAAAAGTTATGATCAACCTAGACAGCATATTAAAAAGCAGAGACATTATTTTGTCAACAAAGGTCTGTCTAGTCAAGGCTATGGTTTTTCCATGTACGGATGTGAGAGTTGGACCATAAAGAAAGCTAAGCATCAAAGAATTGATGCTTTTGAACTGTGGTGTTGAAGACTGTTGAGAGTCCCTTGGACAGCAAGGAGATCCAACCAGTCCATCCTAAAGGAAATCCGTCCTGAATATTCATTGGAAAGACTGATGCTGAAGCTGAAATTTGAATACTTATGCCACCTGATATGAAGAATGGACTCACTGGAAAAGACCCTAATGCTGGGAAAGATTGAAGGCGGGAGGAGAAGGGGATGACAGAGGATGAAATGGTTGGATGGCATCACTGACTCGATAGACATGAGTTTGAACAAGTTCCAGTAGTTGGTGACTGACAGGGAAGCCTGGTGTACTGCAGTCCATGGGGTCACAAAGAGTTGGACACTTATAAGCAACTGAACTGAACTTACAGTAAATTGATTTTGAACAAAGCTACCAAAGAAGCTCAATGACATAAAAGAAAATGTTTAACAGATGGTTCTACAACAACTAGAAAATGCACCTCTATCCCTTCTTCACAATATAAAAAGAGTTAATTCAAGATGTGCCAAATTTAAGAGCCAAACCAGAAAGCTTCTAGGAAAATAACAAAGGAGAATCTCATTGTGTCTTTGACATTTGAAGATTTCTTAACAACCTACACCCACACACATGCACTTCCTAACCACAAAAGACAAGATATAGGTGAACTGGATTGTACAATGATACAATTTTTCTCTCATCAAAAACAAAATTATTAAGGAAATAAAATTCAAACTATAAACTTGGAGACAATATTTGCAACATTTATATCTGTTAAGATAATTGTTCCAGAATCCTACAAGTCAATAAAAACTATCAATTCAATAAAAAATGAACAGAGGAGAACAAATACTTCAAAAAGAAGAGAAATGAAGGACCAATAAGCATATGAAAGGGTCCTCAGCATAATTGTGGAAATGCAAATTAAAATGTAAATTTAAATTTATTTAGCCAGATAAATTGCTAAAATTAAAAGTGACAGTATCAAAGATTGGTGAGAATATGAAAAACTGGGACTCTCATATTGTTGGTGAGTGTTTAAAATAGTATAATTATTTGGAAATAGTTTGGCAATTTCTTATAAAAATTATATACAGACGTAACTTGTGATCCAAAAATTTTTTTCCTAGGTATTTACCCAAGAGAAATACAAATGCAACATAGTTTATAGTTGCTTTATTTATAATGGGCAAAAGTCAAAGCAACTCAACTGTTCATTAATGGAACAATGAATATATAAATCATGGAATATTCATATATACTACTCAGCAATACAATATATACTACTCAGGAATGTAAAGAAGTAAATAACTAAAACAAAAACATGGATAATCTCAAACATTTATTTGAATGAAGGAAAGCAGACACAAATAACAATATATTTAAATTTATATGAAGTTATAACAGGCAAAACAAAACAGGAAGCAATCTAAACATCCATCAACTGGTGAATAGATAAAATGTGGCATATCTGTACAATGGAATATGAAATATTATCCATAAAAAAGATGAACATCTGATAAACACTACAATAGAGAAAGCTAAGTGAAAGAAGCTAGACACAGAAAGACTACATATTGTATGATTCCATATGTACCAAATTTCCAGAAAAGTCAAATCTGTGGTCGTGGAATGCAGATCAATGACTGCATGGACTGGGGAGTTGGGGAACACAAACAGGCGTGAGGGGACTTTTTGAGTTGATGGAAATGCATAACTGGTTCATGGTGATGGTTGTGCAAGTCTGTAAATGTACTAAAAAAAGCTGTATACTTGTAATGGGTGAACTTGATTTATTTTAATAAGGCTATTTCAAAGAGTAAGGAAAGAGCAGACAAAGCTAACATATGGTGATAGAAAGGAGACAGTGGTTGTTTCTGAGTAGTGGAAACTGACGGGAAATTAGGAGGGAATTTTATGAGGTGATGGAAATATTCTATGTCTTGATTGGCCTGGTAGTTATACATGGATGGTTATTATTGTCAGAATTTATGGAATTCTGCAGTTATGATTTGTGTATTTTTATAATATGTAAATTATACCTCAAATTAAAAGAAAATGTTACTACATGTTTGGGGTTTTTTGAATTGGAAGAATGTAGCAGTGATTTATCCACATTAAACTTTGCCAGTTCTGAAGGATAAAGGAAGCAACCAGAGAGGAAGATGCTAATTATGTTGATTTTCTATTATGTGAAGTAACTTCTGGGGCAGAAAATAGGCAAGAGCTTATAAAGAACATCATGTTTTTTATCTACCTTTTTTTCTTTCCAGAAATCAGTTTTATCCTTCTTTTGCTTGCTTTTAAGGGTATGACTAGAGATTTATTAGGAAACTTTCTATTGTCAACTAAGCTATTATGTCCATTAGTTGTTATCTCTGACATCGGTTTTTCACCTCATTATTCTTAAAATCAAGAAAATCAGAATTCACCGAAGTGTACAGGAGATAAACAGTAAATTGTTGACAATGTATTCGGTTCAGTTCAGTTCAGTCGCTCAGTCGTGTCCAACTCTTTGCGACCCCATGAACCACAGCATGCCAGGCCTCCCAGTCCATCAGCAACTCCTGGAGTTCACTCAAACCCATGTCCATCGAGTCGGTGATGCCATACAAGCATCTCATCCTCTGTCGTCCCCTTCTTCTCCTGCCCTCAATCTTTCCCAGCATCAGGGTCTTTTCAAATGAGTTAGCTTTTCGCATCAGGTGGTCAAAGTATTGGAGTTTCAGCTTCAGCATCAGTCCTTCCAATGAACACCCAGGACTGATCTCCTTTAGGATGGACTAGTTGGACCTTCTTGCAGTCCAAGGGACTCTCAAGAGTCTTCCCCAACACCACAGTTCAAAAGCATCAATTCTTCGGCGCTCAGCTTTCTTTATAGTCCAACTCTCACATCCATACATGACTACTGGAAAAACCACAGCCTTGGCTAGAAGGACCTTTGTTAACACAGTAATGTCTCTGCTTTTTAATATGCTGTCTAGGTTGGTCCTAACTTTCCTTCCAATGTATTATGGTGTTTTATTGCCATTATTACCTGTTATAACGTTTCTGATACTTGTTATATTTGTTAAGAGTCAGGGTGGAAGAGAACAGAAAATCTATTTTAGGAAGCCATTTAAACTTTTCTCAGTCTGATAAGGAATTTAGAATGGTTACTCACTCATTCTCAGGTCATTTATACTTAACCTTTATTAAATATTTTCAAATCCTAAACATGGTTTCATGGTAAAAGGCAGAGAAAATTTTTAAATGTGTGGTGAACAGAAAGTGTTGTAGATTTTATTCTTTTCATTTTTTTCTGCCTTATTTTGTGTTTCTCATAGTCCTAATACTGTTTGTCTCTCAAATTTTTTCTTCCATTCAAGCAAGATCTTCAGTAATCTAAGTCCACCCTTCCATTTCTGAACTGTATTTGATGCTAATGCGTACTGCCCAGAAATCCTTTTATCTTGTAACGGTCCTCATTCTCACCTCAGGACCTTCTCCTTACCTCCAGTTTATCATCCAGCTGCTAAAATTTCCATCTGAAGACCTCAGAGTGGGAACTGCCAGTGTGGATGCTTCTCACATGTGCTCTCAAGGACCCAGTGAGCACTACAATGTCTTTGCCATGTGCTCTTCCAAAGCCTAGTTTTAACATTGCTTTCGAATTCCTTCATCCTTGGATTACTCCACTACTTCTGAGGCAACACAAACATCTTTTTTTTTCTTGCAAACTCGTTTCCTTCAGAAGCAAGACCACTCTCTGTTTCTACTTCCATTTGGCGTTTCTTATCTCTTTTCATCTAGCTTTTTATAAGGACAACCATTTTTCTTCTATCCTGTCAGATTTGGACTTTGCTGAATCTGAGCTTCCTTCTCTTTGTTACAATTTTTACCTTAATGCCAAGAAAAAAAAATTTAAAACCTGTTTTTTTCAAGTGTCTCTACAGAAGTTTCTATTACCTTCAGAAGCCCTAGCAATTATTTTTATTTACATAATTATGAATTTGGTTTCTCTGTGTGTGTGCGCACATGTGTGTTTTGTGGATTTGCTCAGTTTCTCTGCTACTACAACCAAATCAGATTCTTAGAAAAGATTTCTAGGCCCAAGACTCAAATACTTCTTTTGCCTGGAAATATTGTCCAAGAAGATGGCATCCTCTATCTGCCCCCAGAACTCATTCTTATTTTTTCATTCCTTGTTGAATTTTACTTTGGATAAATCTGTACTCTGGATTCTCAACATTAGTGACAATACAAGAACAATAAGTGGATAAAGATAAATAGGTTTTGATGGGAAGATAATAAAATTAGTTTTCAACCTTATCATCCTCTTAAAATTTCACTAAGTAGTTTAAAATACAGGCCTGGAACCTGAGAGAAAAAGTAGAACTAGAAAAAGATTGGTAAGTTTTCTGCATAAAGAATTTAAAGCCATGAGAATAGATGGAAGGACATGTAGATGAGAAGTAGTATGTATCTGAAATCAGAATACCTGGGTTTAGTTCTATATCTGTCACATTTTAGCAGAGGGACTTTGGGCAAGTTATCTGACATCTGTGATCCTTAGTTTTCTCATCTTTTAAATGGAGTTTGCCATAGGCTACCTTTAAGTTCTGTTTTAGCTCCAAAACTCTACTATCTTAAGAAATTATTAAACATGAAAATGCAGAAATAAAATACAGAGAGCCTGTAAGTAGTCAGTGGAATTGAGACTTAAGGCAGATTTCAAAGCTGAGAGCACTTAAGAATGTGCATATTTGAATGACATTATTTGTTTCTTGATTAACACATGAACTTTTTTCTTTCCCCCCTGATGGGTATTAGGACCCAATTTCCATTAAAATTTTCTCTTTGCAAAGTGAAATGCAGTACTGTAAAGGAGATTACCAATAACTGAGACTAATGATGGTTTAAGTATCAAAATTAGAATAAAACTAATGAATTTTAGGGATGATGTTCCTATGATAAAATAGGAACTGATTACAACCTGAGTGTAGTATGAGAGAAAGCAAAGTGAATTGATTCCCAGATTGCATACCTATGAGACACTGTATTTGAAGATGTAGCATATGAGGAAATGGAAATTAAGGAGTTTTAATTAAGGAGTTTTAGTCTTAATGGAGAGGTCAGAACTTTTGCAGACATAAAAAGTAATCCTTATTGTACCTTTTAGAGGCAGGTACGAGAACAGGCATTATTTTCAGCTAGACACTGAGGGCCAGTGTTACGGGGTAGGCACGTGGCGTAGGCGGAGGCACAGGTTGTCGTGTCTGAGAGCATGCTTCTGTGCCGTTGCAGCCCTCCCACACCACCCATCTGCACCCAGCATTGGGCAAGTTGCTCATTTGGGCTTCAGCATTTTTTTTCTATGAAATGGGATCAATAACTATTATTAGTGTGGTTGTTAGGATTAAATAATTTGTGTAAAGTGCTTCTAACGGTGTCTGCCCCGTAATAATGTAACCAGTACAGACTGTAACCACTACCACCATTACCTTAACTACTACTGCTGCTATAATGACAGTGGGCGTGACACAGGCGTTTATTTGTGTGAATTGTGTGTCTATGGAGAAGGGAATTGATGTTTCTTTATTCTTATTTTGGGTTCCATTCTGTTAAGTGTGGTCTGGGGAGAACAGAGGACTACGACAGTCCCCCACAGTTCACACTGTGGTCTCTATCATGTTAATAGTAATGATACAACAACACCTGAATTTTTTTAAGTATGAAAGAAACTTACTTGACATTTCATTGAGGAGAGATGGAAGCAATGACAAATACTAAAATTTTACCCCGTTAATTGTGGATTGTGTTTTTAATGGATAGTGGTAGCAGGAGTTATACTGGAGAGGCATTGTTTACTTGAAGGACATTTCTCCTCATAAAAAGGGTCAATGAAAAGCAAAAGCTTGGGAGATTCTGCTCTAGACTATACCAGCCAGATAAAAAATTGCTAAGTAGTATTGCAGGAAAGAGGCATGAATAAAGCTGAGTCAATAGCCTGCTGCATAGTCTTTCAGATTCTAGTTCCACTCACACTACTTCAGGATTTATTTCTCTTTCCTTATAGGCAAACCTGCCCTCCGAAATACTTTCCTTCCTTATAATTTGTATTTTTTTGACCCTTATAATACATGATTTAAAATATTCTGTTGGCTTCCCTCACTCAGATCACACACTGAATCACTTCAGCATACATATAATAATTGTACTGATTTAATAATTTGCAATGATTAAATTCTGTATTTTCTTGGAAACCCTATTTTAGTCTGTTTATACAGTGTGAATAACCAGTACTGTTGACAGTTCCTTGATGTCAGAGACTGTATCCTCTGTTCATTGTATCTCCCTAGGGTCCCTGTCATAATGCTCAGAAGTATTTATTAAGCACCCAGTGATGCTTAATGAATGTTATTGACTGACAGGACTTTCATCCAATTGAGATAGCAGCAAGACATCTGAGAAATTTCCTAGACACAAGCAGAGAAACAGAAGCTAGGGGTGAACAAATCTGAATTTTATCCATGTAATGAAAGCAGTTTCACCAGACAAAAGTCCTACTTTTTCTTAAACCTTTCATGCATGTAAGTGTTCCATGTCTTTAAAGCATTTTCAATGTCTCTTTTGGTATACTCTTAAAAAATTTGTATGCCTGTCTCTCCAAGAAAAATGACCCTAATTGAAAGGTGAAAGAACACCATAATTTATATAATGGCATTATATTTTCTTTCTAATATTCTTCAATTATGGGAAGCTTTAAGATTGTCCCTGTTAGCTAACTATGTCATGTTCTGTAATTTTAAAAAGTGAATTCATCTTACCGTTTTTATCTCCTTGTGACATATCATCATCAAATTTTCAACAATGTGTGTGACTAGCATGTAAAAATCTAAAACCATACATTCTTTGAAAAATATGAAGTATACTTAAATTATAGATATAATTTGGTATATATCTGGGTAAAATGTGGAAAGCATTCTGGGAGACATTTGTATGTAAGAATAAAACAAAAGAAATTTAATTTTCCCCAAACTAATGCTAGAAGTGCCAGAGAAAGAGAGAATATTATGTATGCAGTGCAGTATATACAGAAGCTACATTCTTGCAAGGAAACGCTGGTGCGTAATTGACTCAGTAATTCTGTACCATGAAAAGTAATCAGATGATCTTCACTTAAGACAAGTCAAATGGACCATATGTTAGACGTAATCACAACGTACGTTTTCATGCACTATTTAGCATTTATGTTAATATATATGGTAACATCTATGTATGTGTAATATGTGTATATATGTTTGTTTACACACGTTTATAGTGGAGTCTGATTAAAATATATTGTGGAAATGCTGAGAAACCTTTAAGATAGTAATTTCTTTTTAGATGACCTTCAAGAAAAGAAAAAATAAGTCTAGTGTTACAAAATGAAATTTACTATTTTATGAAAATTATCATTGATATTAATGCCGTCACCCATGGGATATAGTGTATGAAAGAGGACAAGAGCACTGAATGTCAGCAAAACAACGTATTCATAGGTATAAGCTCATGTCTGACATTAAATAAATGTGGTCCACTGTACCAAGCATATCAGGAACTCATTTTCAATTAATTATATTTCAGGGGCTAATATGTAACTAAGGTTAATGGTCCTTGGGCCTCAATCTATTCAGTTATTTTAGTAGCGCATGCCTTTCACTTCAGGTGCTATTGGTAATATGAGATATTAAGATAACAATCAGATAACCATAGTTAAAATAAATGAGGGCTTATTTGCCTCAGAGTGATTAGAGTGACTTTTTTCATTTGTTTTCACCTGGCTGCTCTCAAGTATCATTACTTTCATTCCCTTGTCCAGGTGAACAAGGCACAAGGTCTAATTTAAGTAATTTTTGTAGTCCCCAATCACAGCTCGTTTTGAAGAGATTGTGTATTGGATTGTTTGTGGAGTCTGAACAAGCCATTGAAATGCAAATAACAGATCCTTCCATTGGAATAGCTTTATGAATTGCTAGAATAATTTTTGTTATCTTTTTAGAAGATATTTTAATAGTCCTTCAAATTTTTTGTACAGTACTACTATGAATAGGCTTTAATATTTTGTAGAAGAAAGCAAGGTAGTATTACATTTTGTTTTATATACTTGGGTTGAGAAAGAAAATTAGCATCTCTTTCCTCTCATTCATTAGTGTATTATGTGCAATATTATCAAAACCATGACTAGGAGTAACACAAAGTTGTGTGGATAAAAAGCAAAATTACAAAAATGCTGGTGAAGGTTTGTTTTTGCTGATACTATTTTCCAAACATCTGGAATCTGCCAAATATGTAGTAGTTTCACAGGCAGGTTAATGTGAGAGGGAAAAATATTGAGGAAAATCTTAAATATCTGAAGGGCCTACTGATGATATCTGGTTTTGAGACGGCTATGATTTAGAATTGTTCTGTGTTTGTTTGTTTGTTTTTCTTCAAAGCAAAGAGAAATGAAGGAAATGCTTTGAAATCCTACCCGGTATGTTGGTGGTATGGGGTATCTCTTGAGAGTCACATTAAGACAAACACACCCGCGTGCACACAGAGGCACTTCCTAAAAACTTAATTTTGAAGGAGTGGCCACATGGCCAATATCATGTATATAAAAGTATAAAGGCGGAATATATCTATATTCAATTAACCCCCTTAAGACTAGCAAAATTAAAACATTTATTGTTCTACCCCAGAAGTTTAGGAACACGATGCCTTAAACTGCAGCCCCACAGATTCTGACTTAGTTTGTCTGAGGTGGAACTCAAGAATAAGTAATTGTTTCACACTCTCCAGAGGATGCTAGTGTGAATACAAAGTTGAGAAGGACTCTGGTACCACCAACCCTGAAAGAAAGCAAAGACTTTGGGGAGGGTTGTCCCTCACCTGAACTGGCTCTGCCAGGCTCGCCACTGTGTGTCCCTCTGCAGGTTACCCTAAGAATGCTTTCTCATCAGTGATATGGAAAGTACAAATCCACTAGACTTCTAGGTGAATTATATTTAATAATTATAAAACCCTCAGCAAGGCTCAGATATACTTGCTCCTTCCTATCTGTAGTGCATTTCTTAGAGTCTCTCATCACCCCAAGTATAAGGTCACTTTCTGTTATAATATTAAGGTAAAATTAGCATTATCTCCTCCAGTATATTATGGAGTAAAATTTTCAGCATTTTGGAGATGATGTTAATGTGTGTAATTATTTCTGATGGTTATTTACTGCTTTTAAGATTATTCTCTGCCTCACATTTTGCTCTTTGCCTCTGACTCCATTTCTACCCTGTTAACTACAGGACTCATTGGAAAAGACCCTGATGCTGGGAGGGATTGGGGGCAGGAGGAGAAGGGGCCGACAGAGGATGAGATGGCTGGATGGCATCACCGACTCGATGGGCATGAGTTTGAGTAAACTCCGGGAGTTGGTGATGGACAGGGAGGCCTGGTGTGCTGCGATTCATGGGGTCGCAAAGAGTTGGACACGACTGAGCGACTGAACTGAACTGAACTACAGGACAGGGTCCCTATTCCTTTGCTACAGAAAGTGTTGTCAGCTGTAGCCGACAAATGGTTTATTATTCAGCAGACAATTTAAAATTTCATCTCAGTTAACCCTTTTCTTAAAAATCTCTCAAATTTCTGGCTCTAAAAATTTTTATTAGTTGTCTCTTCTACTGGGGGTCTGACCTCCTTTCAGGTTGCTATGCCCTTTTTGTTTCTCCTTCAAATGCTGTCCACATTTTTTCTAGATTATTCTTCCTTTTCTAGATTATTTTCCCAATTCCCAAATGCCTACTTTATTTTTAGTTCTCTTTTTGGTTAACTTATTACTCAGTTGTGCTCTGAGTAATATTCTTTTGCCGAGAGTAGCCAAACAAAATATTTTACTAAATAAAAACTACTTCAAAGAATTTTGCCAATAATTAGGAATAATAATTTTCCTCCCTATTGTACAAGATTATGCAGTTGTAAAATTATAACTGATTATAATTAGCATTATCTTATATTTCTTTTTATTTTTGTTCTCGAGAATAAGTAGCAGGTTGTTGGATATAACTATATCAAACTTTAGTGGTCATAAGAATAGCCTAATCTGTTTGCTAATCTGTAGATTCCTGAGCCTTGTCCAGAGATTTTGATTTAGTAGCTTAGCAGTTTAAACTTTAATGGGCATCTCAGATAATTCCAAGGTGTTCTGTGTGTTTCATAGTGAGTAACACAGGCATGATTTGGCTCAGGTAAAACCTAGTTTATTTGGTTCAGCTAGTAGGAAGATCCCCTCGAGAAGGATATGGCAACCCACTCCAGTATTCTTGCCTGGAAAATCCCGCGGACAGAGGAGCCTGGCGGGCTAAAGTCCATGGGGTTGCAAAGAATCAGACATGACTTAGAAGCTGAGCACAAGCACACATAAGATCCAGTATTCACCAGCAGTGATCAGAACAAAGCATAAGAAAAAACACCAATGTCAGCATTAAGATTGTATCTTTTGGTTATCAAAAAGAAACTCTGTTAAAAAGGAATCACTTCACCAGAACACCTGAATGGGATCAGATAGGATTTTAGGGAGTGGCTATTTGTTGACTCTACACATGGACCTCACCAGATGGTCAACAAACGAAATAAGATTAATTGTATTCTTTGCAGCCAAAGATGGAGAAGCTCTATACAGTCAGCAAAAAGCAAGACCTGGAACTTACTGTAACTCAGATCATCAGCTCCTTATTGCAAAATTCAGGCTTACATTGAAGAAAGTAGGGAAAACCACTAGACCATTCATGTATGAACTAAATCAAATCCCTTATGATTATACAGTGGAGGTGACAAATAGATTCAAGGGATGAGATTTGGTAGACAGAGTGCCTGAAGAACTATGAATGGATGTTCATAACATTGTACAGGAGGCAGTAACTGAAACCATCCCCAAGAAAAAGAAATGCCAGAAGATAAAGTGGTTGTCTGAGGAGGACTTACAAGTAACTGAGAAGAGTAGAGAAAAGCGAAAGAGAAAGAGAAGGATATACTCAACTGAATGCAGAGTTCTAAAGAGAAGCAAGGAGAGATAAGAAAGCCATCCTAAGGGAACAGTGCAGAGATGTAGAAGAAAACAATAGAATGGGAAAGACTAGAGATCTCTTCAAGAAGATTGGAGATACCAAGGGAACATTTTGTGTAAAGACGGACACAATAAAGGACAGAAATGGTAGGGACCTAACAGAAGCAGAAGAGATTAAGAAGAGGTAACAAGAATACACAGAAGAACTCTACAAAAAAGGTCTTGATGACCCGGTAACCATGATGATGTGTACACTCACCTAGAACCAGACATCCTAGAGTATGAAGTCAAGTGAGCCTTAGGAAGCATTACTACAAACAAAGCAAGTGGAAGTGATGGAATTCCAGCTAAGTTAATTTCAAATCCTAAAAGATGATGCAGTCAAAGTGCTGAGCTCAATATGCCAGCAAATTTGGAAAACTCAGCTGTAGCCACAAGACTGGAAAAGGTCAATTTTCATTCCAATCCCAAAGAAAGGCTATGCCAAAGAATGCTCAAACTACTGTACAGTTGCATTCATTTCACATGCTAGCAAGGTAATGCTCAAAATCCTTCAAGCTAGGCTTCAGAGGTATGTGAACTGAGAACTTCCAAATGTACAGCTGGATTTAGAAAAGGTAGAGGAACTAAAGATCAAATTGCCAACATCCTTTGGATCACAGAAAAAGCAAGGGAATTAAAAAAAAAAAATCTACTTCTGCTTCACTGACAACGCTGAAGACTTTGACTGTGTAGATTGCAACACTGGAAAATTCAAAAGACATAATATCAGACCTCCTTACCTGCCTCCTGAGAAGCCTATATGCTGGTCAAGAAGCAACAGTTAGAACTGGACATGGAACAACAGACTGGTTCCAAATCGGGAAAGGAGTATGTCAAGGCTGTATATTGTCACCCTGCTTATTTAACTTAAATGCAGAGTTCAGTTCAGTTCAGTCATTCAGTCGTGTCCAACTCTTTGCAACCCATGGACTGCAGCATGCCAGGCTTCCCTGTCCCTCACCAACTCCCGGAGCTTACCCAAACTCATGTCCATTAAGTTGGTGATGCCATCTAACCATCTCATCTTCTGTCATCCCCTTCTCCTCCTGCCTTCAACCTTTCCGAGCATCAGGGTCTTTTCAAATGAGTCAGCTGTTTGCATCAGGTGGCTGAAGTACTGGAGTTTCAGCTTCAACATCAGTCCTACCAGAGAACACCCAGGACTGATCTCCTTTGGGATGGACTGGTTGGATCTCCTTGCAGTCCAAGGGACTCTCAAGAGTCTTCTCCAACACCACAGTTCAAAAGCATCAATTCTTCTGCGCTCAGCTTTCCTTATAGTCCAACTCTCACATCCATACATGACTACTGGAAAAACCACAGCCTTGGCTAGATGGACCTTTGTTGACAAAGTAATGTCTCTGCTTTTTAATATGCTGTCTAGGTTGGTCATAACTTTCCTTCCAAAGGAGTAAACATCTTTTAATTTCATGGCTACAGCCACCATCTGCAGTGATTTGGGAGCCCAGAAAAATAAAAGTCAGCCACTGTTTCCAGTGTTTCTCCATCTATTTGCCATGAAGTGATGGGACCGGATGTTATGATCTTAGTTTTCTGAATGTTGAGCTTTAAGCCAACTTTTTCACTCTCATCTTTCACTTTCATCAAGAGGCTCTTTAGTTCTTCTTCACTTTCTGCCATAAGGGTGGCATCATCTGCATATCTGAGTGCGTCATGCGAAATGCCAGGCTGACTGAAACACAAGCTGGAATCAAGATTGCCGGGAGAAGTATCAACAACCTCAGATATGCAGATGATACTGCTTAAATGGCAGAAAGTGAAGAGGAACTAAAGGTGATGACGGTGAAACAAGAGAGTGGAAAAACTGGCTTAAAATTCAGCATTCAGTGCTGCGATGAACATTGGGGTGCACGTGTCTCTTTCAGATCTGGTTTCCTCAGTGTGTATGCCCAGAAGTGGGATTGCTGGGTCATATGTTTATAATAGCCAGGACATGGAAGCAACCTAGATGCCCATCAGCAGATGAATGGATAAGGAAGCTGTGGTACATATACACCATGGAATTTTACTCAGCCGTCAAAAGGAATTCATTTGAACCAGTCCTAATGAGATGGATGAAACTGGAGCCCCTTATACAGAGTGAAGTAAGCCAGAAAGATAAAGAACATTACAGCATACTAACACATATATATGGAATTTAGAAAGATGGTAACGATAACCCTATATGCAAAACAGAAAAAGAGACACAGAAATACAGAACAGACTTTTGAACTCTGTGGGAGAAGGTGAGGGTGGGATGTTTCAAAAGAACAGCATGTATACTATCTATGGTGAAACAGATCACCAGCCCAGGTGGGATGCATGAGACAAGTGCTCGGCCTGGTGCACTGGGAAGACCCAGAGGAATCGGGTGGAGAGGGAGGTGGGAGGGGGGATCGGGATGGGGAATAAGTGTAAATCTATGGCTGATTCATATCAATGTATGACAAAACCCACTGAAATGTTGTGAAGTAATTAGCCTCCAACTAATAAAAAAATTGAAAAAAAAAAACAAAAAAACAAAAAACAAAAAATTCAGCATTCAGAAAATGAAGATCATGGCATATGTTCCCATCACTTCATGGCAAATAAAAAGTAGAAACAGTGACAGATTTTTTTTTGGGGGGGGGGGTCCAAAATCACTGCAGATTGTGACTGCAGCCATGAAATTAAAAGATGCTTGCTCCTTGGAAGAAAATCTATGAGAAACCAAGACAGTGTATTAAATAGCAGAGGCATCACTTTACTGACAAAGGTTTATACAGTCAAAACTATGGCTTTTCCAGTAGTCATGTGTGGATGTGAGATTTGGACCATAAAGAAGGCTGAGCACCAAAGAATTGATGCTTTTGAACTGTGGTGTTGGAAAAGACTCTTGAGAGTCCCTTGAACTGCAAGGAGATCCAACCAGTCCATCCTAAAGGAGATCAGTCCTGGGTGTTCATTGGAAGGACTGATGCTGAAGCTGAAGTTCCAGTACTTTGGCCACATGATGCAAAGAGCTGACTCATTAGAAAGTCTGTGATGCTGGGAAAGATTGAGGGCAGGAGGAGAAGGGGGTGACAGAATGAGATGGTTGGATGGCATCACTGACTCAAAGGACATGATTCTGCACAAACTCCAGGAGATAGTGAAGGACAGGGAAGCCTGGTGTGCTGCAATCCATGGTGTCACAAAGAGTCGGACATGACTTAGGGACTGAACAATAGCAATTTGTTCCAGAACAATCTTTGTTCTCGGCCAAATGGTTCAGTACTTGTTTATTTGCTAATTTGTAACCATTCTTGTACCTTATTACAAAAGATACACTGAATTGAGGTTGAGGGTAATAACCCCATTCTCATCCCTGCGGTATGAGTGGAGTGAGATTTACTCCATCTTAGATCTAGCTTAGCCCCCTCTCACAGAAACTAAAGAAAGCCTGCATCCAGCAACAAAGATCCAGCACAGCCAAAGATGAATAAATAACAATTATAAATAAAAAGAAAGTGGGCTGCTAAAGAGCACTAGCCCCCAGATGTGTCAAGCACTTCTAGATTGGATGGAAACTGCAACTACTTTGCTGGCCATAACAAGAGCAGCCTGAGATGAGGTCACCCCTTAGATGTAGGAAAGACAAGAAATGAGTATGCCGCTTAATACCTCATTTAGGGAGTACCTGAGGCTCGCCCTTCCTTGGACTTTGTAGATAAGAGAGCCAATAAATTCTCATGATATTTTCAGTTTTGTCCTGCAATTTGAAGCATAAATGGTCATCTGATACACCTGAACATGCTTCTTATGTATCAGAGTTCTCCAGAGAAATAGAACCAGTATATAATTTATAATAAGGTATTGGCATACAGGATTATGGAGGCTGAAAATTCCCATGATCTGTTGTCTGCAGCTGGAGACTCAAGAAAGCTTGTGGCCATTAAAAGGTCTGAGAATCAGTAGTGCTGAGGGTAGGAAGAGATTAATAATTCAGGTTAGAGCGGGGACAAATCCAACCTTCCTCCACCTTTCGTTCTATTAATGTTCAGCCCATCAGTGGATTGGATGAGGTCCATCCACATTGGGGAGGGCCATCCGCTTTAGTCAGTCTACCAATTCAAATGCTAATCTTTTTCAGAAACACCTCACAGACACATGTGGAAATAATATTTAACTAGATATCTGAGCATCTCTTAGCTCAGTGAAATTGATACAAAAGATTAACCATCACACCTTACAAATGACTTTATAGTGTTACTTAACTTTTTAGGATCTTGAGTTTCTTCTGCCGTACAAGAGAATAGTATCTATTGTAGCCTCAGAAACAATGTCTATAAAGCATAGTGGATAGTATATGTATACTGTACCCCTTCTGCCACATGGGAGTTAAGTGCTGGTGGTACCGAGATGAATAAGACATAATAAGTCTGTACTGAGGACCTCACAGACCACTTGGGGTCAAGGAGTCAAGGAATGATTATAGTTCAGGGTGGGAGACGCAGAAGTGAAGTGTGCTTGTTGTCTAGGGGAGCAGAAAGCAAGAAGTGATGTGCTGCAAGGGAGGTGGTCAGGGCACAGTTTGCATAGGAGGAGGCACTTGGGCTGGTTCCTGAGGGATGTAGAAGTGGGCTAATATGAGAGGATGGAAGACTGGGGGATACTTGCTTCCTTAGTCTTGAGATAAAGGGAAAGATCAAAGATGCACACCAGGTTGGAAGATGTCATTAGCCTTCTTGAAGTCAACAGAAGCCTATGGGCCAGTTGGACATCGTGATTTATGAAATGAAGCTTGATCAACATGAGATACTTTTGGGTTAAGCTTGCTTAGTAGCTAATTGCATGTTTAACAGTAAAATAAACCGAAACAAATCTTTTTTTGCAGTACTTGTATTTTTCTATGCCTATAAAATGTAGATATGCTGATTGAAAAATTATGAAAATATAGAAAAAAGGCAAATAAATAGCATCCAGGTGTAATCACTGTTAACATTTTGATGTACACATTTAAAAAATCATTCTAAACAGACAACCATCCTTCAAAAAATGCAATTAGAGAATGCATATGACTTTTTACCTGTTTCTTCTCACCTAATATATCATGAAAATGTTCCCAAAATAAATATAAATTAATATTTAAAATAAACATAATATTCTATTATGTGGATATGCCACATTTTTAGAAACAGATTCATCTCTTCTTATACATTTGAGGTTGTTTACCCTTTTTTCCCTGTTAAACATAATTCTATAATAAATGGTCTTTTAAAGTCATTTCTGTTCACTTCTTTATTTCCTTTGGAGAAATTACTGGGTTAAAATGTATGCACATTTCAAATGCTGTCCAATTGGTCTGGAAGTTTGTGTCATTTTATTTGTCTTCACTAAGCAATGTATGAGAGTATAACCTAACCAAATCTTATTCTGACTTAAATTGCTTTTCTTGTAAAGGTAACATTATTCTGCTTAGAATAAAACCATTTGTGCCAATATACTTAGGCTCGTTATTAAATTATAAATAAGTTGAGAAGAGATCAATAGATCTGTGCTTCCTAATTTATTCCCTCGAGAATGTTAAATGAAAGTGCAAAAGACAGAATTGAGTGTAAATAAATTTGATATAGTTTTATATATTTATGTAACACTTTATCTAAAGAATTAATAGATTTATTTAAGTCAGATATATTATTGGGTTGTCTTGATACTTAGAAGCTTCACATTTTCATGTTTTTCATTATTGAATAATAAGATCATCCTCAGATTTTTGTACTCAAAGCCAGTGTTCTTTGTCCCTGAAGAAATTCACAGAATATGTTTTGCTAACTCAGATAACTTTATCTTTCATTTGACTAAACTCCTACTTATTTCCGCGTACTAAGTTAACCCCTAGTAATATAAAATAATTAAGACAGCTTCTCAAAGTGTACAACTCATTACTAGAGTGTTTCAAACTAAACAAAACCAAAAAAACCCTGTAGGTTTATGAGTGCTTTCATTATTATTGTTATTCAGTATCCAAAGTTGAAAAGAGAACTATGTTAACTTCCCAAGATTTAATAGTAATTCAAAGTTCTATATTAATATATAAATCAATTCCTCATAGTTATGATGAATCTATTGCTTAGCTGTCAAGAGTACTTGGTGAATGACCATTTAAAATAGCCATTTTCTGAATAATACAACATTTTCACCTAAGAATAAAAGATATTTCAGAATTACGTATTACCCATTCTTGACTTATTTAAACAAGCCTTAGATAAGTGTTATACACTACCCTGTTTTATTGTCCTCAGGGCCTTATGAATTTTTTGTTGCTCATGCTAATTGATCTCGTATTGCTTTCCTAACAACTCTTGAGCCTGCTTTTTATTTTTGTTTTCTCATGCTCTCTGTCACATTTTTCTGTCAGTTTACTGCTTCCTCTTTTTTCTATTTTGGTAGTGCTAATCTGGCGTAAATAACCATGCCTGTTAAGATTATAAAAAGCAAAAGTAGATGAGAGCTGAAAAAGGACATGACAACATCTTTTTGAGTAAAGAATAAGCATTTCCCTCTATAAATATTTGTTTTTATTAATATAATGATATATTAATATATCATTAATATAATACTCTGTTCAGGAGTATATTTTTCTAATTTCTGACTCTGGCTAAATTTTGAATAGATAAGCTATTTCTCTTACTCCAAGTGTCCCTCTTAACCAAAACTAAATGTCAGACAAAGTGAGTTTTAGGAAAGGCACAGAAGAACTGTCCTACCATCCTCCCACACAGTCATCACATTAAGATGTAACTTTGCCTTAAATTGCATCAACTGTATGCAAATTTCCATGATTTCTGTGCTCTTCCAAGCAACAACTGATCTTTGCCCGTGAGTTTCTTTGAGTTTATAAGCTCCAGGTTTTATTTTACCCCACTTCACCCACTTTCTTCAATTCCACTTTGATTTTTCTGTTTGGTAAAAATTGGAGCATGTTCCAGGGGCTTTAGTGAAGTTTTAGCAACACACTAATTAGAAAATAACTAATTCTGTAAAATTCAGCAGAAATAGACATAATGTATATTTAGGGATATTTGAGAGTTGGATTATAAAGAAAGCTGAGCCCTGAAGAATTGATGCTTTTGAACTGTGGTGTTGGAGAAGATTCTTGAGAGTCCCTTGGACTGCAAGGAGCTCCAACCAGTCCATCCTAAAGGAGATCAGTCCTGAATATTCATTGGAGGAACTGATGCTGAAGCTGAAACTCCAATACTTTGGCCACCTGATGCGAACAACTGACTCATTTGAAAGGACCCTGATGCTGGGAAAGATTGAAGGCAGGAGGAGAAAGGGACAACAGAGGATGAGATAGTTGGATGGCATCACCAACTCTATGGACATGACTTTGGTTAAACTCCGGGAATTGGTGATGGATAGGGAGGCCTGGTGTACTGCAGTCTATGGGGTCACAGAGAGTTGGACACGACTGAGCGACTGACTGTATACATATCTCCAGACGGCTAAAATTACTGGGTTAAATTGGACTTAAAGTTCTCTTTTGAGTTTAGTATGCACTGAAATATTTCTTTGTCTAAAAGCGAGTTAGTGGACTGGGCAATGCACTTAGAGATGAGGAAAGAGAGCTTATAGGAATCACTGATCATGGATATAAAGTTGAAAAAAGTTAGAAAGCATGTCTAATGATACATTATTATAAAAAATAAGTTAAAAGCCCAATCTCCTAACCAATATTTGATATTGATTTTTCTGTGTTACCTAGTTTAGGGAACATAATTATGAAATAAATCAAAAGAAGCAGTAGCTTTAGGGAGCATTAGAAATGACATTTAGGTACTGTGCATGACATTGAAGCACCTGAACCTGAGGCACCCCTTTATCTAATTCAAAGACAATGTGGCTAAAGCTGACCAGATTGTTTTCTGGTATGTAAGAAGCTGTTTCTTGTTAGAAAACTTCTGACTAATTTACTTCCCATTTTTACTAAGAACAGGATAAATCACACATAATATACACTTTATTCACTTAGAATTCTCTTTGGAATGGTGCCTGTAAGAGGCAGGGGACTCCAAGAGGCTTATGATTCTGTTTTTAAAAGACCAGAATCTTTTAAAAGACCAGATCTTTTAAAATGATCCTGTTTTTAAAAAACCAGATTCTGTTTTTAAAACACCAGGGAAGCCTGGCGTGCTGCAGTCCATGGGGTTGCAAAGAGTTGGACACAACTGAGCAACTGAACTGAACTGACTGAACTGAACGAATGACTGAAATATTTTCCAGGTTGAACATTTATTCCTTCAACAGTTTTTTTAAACATCTTTATTTGTGCACAGATTTAAATTTGTATGTAGCCAAACTGATCTTTTTCGTTATGATTTTCTCTTTTGCCTTTAAACATAGAAAGTTATTTTCCTTAGAGAGCTTAAGTAAATATTCATATATGTTTTCTACTAAACTTTTGAGACTATGACTTTTTACATTTAATCCTCCAATCATCTGGAATATGTTTCAAATTGGCTAATGATACATCCTTAGTAATTTTAAAGAGTAAAGATATATATACAATGTCTAGAACTAAGCTGGAGAAGGCAATGGCACCCCACTCCAGTACTCTTGCCTGGAAAATCCCATGGACGGAGGAGCCTGGTGGGCTGCAGTCCATGGGGTTGCGAAGAGTTGGACGCGACTGAGCGACTTCACTTTCACTTTTCACTTTCATGCACTGGAGAAGGAAATGGCAACCCACTCCAGTGTTCTTGCCTGGAGAATCCCAGGGACGGGGGAGCCTGGTGGGCTGCCGTCTATGGGGTCGCACAGAGTCAGACGTGACTGAAGCGACTTAGCAGCAGCAGCAGCAGCTAGAACTCAGCACTGTGCCAACCTTTTCTCTGGTGCTCAATACAGTTTTTTGAATTCACCCTTCTCCCATCCTGCAGCCAACCAGCACATGTATTCAATCAGTGTTTCAGAGGACAACATCTAACTCATGTCAAAACATTCACCAAAAAGTACAGGAAAAGGAAATGCAAACAAATGATTATATGTTAATTTTCTTTGGTGGAGCAAGAAGACTGAGAAACTTTCAAAGGAGTGGGATCTTGCCCACTTTCTGTGTATATAAGTGTGCAAGTGGCATGGTTCATTCACAATTTTTAATTTTTACATATCTGGTATAATTTTTAGAGCATGTATAGTGTTTCTTTCGTGCAATTTCATGTCTGAATAATTAACAGTCCACAGTACTACAGATTGGTCCCAAATCAACTGAATATCTAATTTCTGGTAATGCTCAGATCATGTGGGTTGGAAAGTTTGCCTGAACATCCCCGTTGATTTAGGTATGATTTCGTTTCCTTAAATATTTGGAGAGACTTTTGTAGTGTGATCATGGAATAGCGATACAGCCTTGGAACGTGGGACTACGCCTTATGAATTACCTTTGCTCTGAGACAGAAAAATTATAATGAATTGTGCCAATACCTTTTTTCTTTTTCACAGTTTTAACAAACGTATTCAATACCATTAGCACTTGTTTGTTATAATTTATGTATTTTATTTTTGACGCGCTGGGTCTTTGTTGCTATGTGTGGGCTTTCCTTAGTTGTCGCGAGTGGGGGCTACTGCCTAGTTCGGGTGAGTGGGGCTTCTCATGGTGGTGGCTTTTGTTGTGGAGCACAGGGGGGTCAGTAGCCGCAGCTTGCTGGCTCTATTGCGTGTGGGCTTCAGTAGTTGTGGCGCACGAGCTTAGTTGCTCCATGGCATGGAATCGTCCCAGACTAGGGATCAAGCCGGTGTCTTTTGCATTGACAGGTGAATTCTAGTTCACTGTACCAGCAGGGAAATCCAGTGTTTACTAAGCAAACGTGGCCGACCATGAAGTCAGTTAGCATCCTAAGCTAACCTCTCAAGTTGTTATTTGGGCATGTCAGAGCATTTGGCACCTTCTCTAATTTGTTCTCTAGTTTGGATGCCAGTGTGTGGCCTGAACAGAAGTTACTGGAGTGGCATAAGTGGGGCCCCAGGTGTTTGTGAATGGTGATCTTCAATACCCCATGGTGATAAAGCTGCAAACTGAATTTGCCTGATTTATGAATAAGATATCGGGTACTGATTCTACTGGGGACTCAAATCATTGAGAACTGAGTTGACAGATTAAAGCTGTGATAACTGGTGTTGCATATTAATATTATCTAATTTATAACATGATGCTGATGAGGCCTTAGAATATTTGAATTATGTACTACTGACCATTATCTTGACAAATATCAATTGCAGTTTCAGATTGATGGCTAAGCCAAACATAAACCAAACTTGTTAAATCAGGCAAAGTTTACATATCTAAGGAAGTGCTTTCCAATTATCTTTACTTCGTAGAATGCATAAAAGATGATGTATTTGGTACTCAGGGGTAAAATGGAGGATTTTTGGAAAGGCATCTGACATGGGGTTTGGTAAAGAAAAATTGTTTTCTTTATGTTATATATTTATGATAGAAGAGATAAACGCAAAGTGTTTTGAAAGATGAAAATTAAATATATGTAAAACTTTCAAATTCTATCAACATTTAAATAAAGTTGACTTGCTTTAGTGAACATATAATTTCTGATTAAGACATTTTAATGCTAATCTCTTCCATATTTGATAGTCATATATTGCAGATAAGAAACTTCATTTTAAAACTCTTGTTTTTACAGCCACCCCAGTTTTTCAAAAATAAAAATGAATATCTAAAGACTCACATAGCTATTATTTTTCAATGGCAAATATAATGGTAAATTTACTGTGATGAATTCAAATGAATTTCAATTCCAATTTTGCATTTTTATAGCAAAGATCTCAAAACAACAATCAAGTTCTAATTGCAGAATGTATGTGCATTTTTTTTTACTTGTAGTCAGTTTGAATGCCCCTCCATGGGCACAAGCAGACAGAGGGATTGAATATATGGAAAGACAGAGACTGGAGTTCCCCCAAATCTCCTCTGTAATTCCAACACATTTTTGGGCTGTGGTCCTTTACTTCTAGGATGTGAACTCTTCCATCAGTTCCACAGGACTCTCGAGCAAGTGAAGAGTGAAGGGGTCTGCCCCAGGATGTTAATGCAGATGTCCAGGTCACAGACTGCCTCTCTGGGGAGCTCTTGATGCCATACAGGACTGGTAAATGAACACACTGTCGCGTCTTTTGCTCCCCATCTGTGGGCACCACAAGGCGAGCATGGTCCTAATCTCTTACCCTTCCCTGAGGAGTCCTGGAAAATAAGCCATCTAATAGGGGGACTCAGTCCTGAAGTCTGAATGGACCAGCATTTCCACATATTCCTCTAAAGCACTGGATGTGCGGTCATGCACTACAATCACCCTTTGGTAAACTCTGATATAAGTCCTACAGAGGGTATTAGTACAGTAAGACTATCAGCAGCAATCTTCAGTGACAGACTGAGGTGTTTCTGGGTCTCCCGAAGGTATTTCACACAATCGCAGATGTTAGATCTGGGCTAATAATGATCAGATTGAAACTTCTGGAGGCTTAAATGATCCCATTATTGCCCAACCTTAATTACGAGAGGTTAAAACATTTTAGAATACAACTTTGCTGGGATATGTGCTCAGTGTTTCCACACGCGGGCTGGGTACATCATTAATCTCAGCATCATAGAGTGCAAAGTGTACAGTGTACAGTGTACTTGGACCTGAATATACTCGTTGCCCATCACTTTCACCCTCCCAGTAGGACTCAAATTGAGCCAAAAACATCTCTTTCTGTGGCAATTAAGCAAGTGGCAGTTACCAAGTTTTCTGGAAATTCCTTCCCATATTTCCTGAGGGAAGACCAATTGTGCAGCATGTGATCTGTCATTCCTGAAAAATTAAAAACATAACTGGCTAACATAAAAAATTAAGTGTAGGCAGTATTAGATAACATTTCCTAGCCTCTCGGACTGAGGATATTTTTCCTCTTTTGTGGAAGCAATGAGAAGAGGGGGGAATTTTTAACTATGAAGATTGAGTTATCTATTTTCCTAACATTTAGATGCATAGATTTATTTTAGCTTTCTTATTTAAAAGAAGAGGATGTCAAGAAGAATTTAGAAGCAGGAGATTATGTGAAATATACATTACTCTTTCCATGGAAATAGCTACTCACAGGACAATGGGAAACCTCATTCCCTGGGGAGACTTCAAAAAAAAGATTTGTCAGATGTCTTATAGTTGTTGGTGTCCTGATTCTGAGTGCAGCCAGGAGATGCTTCTGGCACTTGTGAAGTTTTAACATTACTCGTCTATAAAGTTGACTTATGCCCTGGAGCCAACAAGGCACATTTTTCTTCCTCTCTCCTCTGAACTTTCTGGCTTAATTAGAAACTATCATTATCACTGTTTCAGCAGCTGACATGCTATAAAGAAGAGCTTTAGCAATGGATTAATTGAAATGCAGAGAGCTATTTCAGAAATCTTAAGTCAAGAGGGAATGTACTTCCTGGCCTTCTAAGATCATACAAGAATCAGTTCACATACAACAAGCCTTGTTGGGTACACAGATGTGCCAGGCTATGTGTCTTGGAAACATTGGGGTTTATCCTTCAGTGTATAGGTTCCTTATTCTGATTCTTAACTCAGAGCCAGGCGTCATAAGGAATTGCCAAAGGGCATCTGGCATTTAGCAACCACAGTGCGGAATCTTGTAGAGTCCCCAGAGCTAAAAGATACATCCTTCCTTCATTCTTCCTAACACAGCAGGAGGTAGAGCCTACATTCTGAAAATGTGCTAAGTCTTTGCTCTTCATTGGCAAGTGGTATTTATTTTTGAGACTTCTTTTTCAGGATCTTAGAGCTAGTTCTCACTGTTTGGTGAAAGAAGAACCTAATTCTTATTTTTCCCATTTCAAACTCAGGCTAAATGACTTTTGCCTTTGTTGACTTGAGGTTGTAATTATGTTTTTTGTCCTATTGTTAAGCTAATATGAAGTCATATTGTTAAATTTCAAAATTCTGCTTTGTTTAGGAAGTAACTTCCTAAAGTTACTTTTAGGAACTTTTAAAAAAAGTGGGTATTCTATTACAAATATCTACCTTTGAAATAAAAATTCCTAAGCACCCCAGGAATCTCCTTTTGATAGAGTAAATTCAGTGTGAAAGGCTTATCATGGTTCTAGTACCAGATCAAATGTTTTTTTTTTTAACTTTCTTTAAACTCTCCAGATATAGAAAATCTTTCCCTCCACTGTGCTCCAAATCTATCCTTTGTTCTTGTTTCTGTCATAATATTTGCCGTGTTAAATACCACCAGAGAAGGCAATGGCACCCCACTCCAGTACTCTTGCCTGGAAAAGCCCATGGACGGAGGAGCCTGGTGGGCTGCAGTCCATGGGGTCGCAAAGAGTCCGACATGACTGAGTGACTTCACTTTCACTTTTCACTTTTATGCATTGGAGAAGGAAATGGCAACCCACTCCAGTGTTCTTGCCTGGAGAAACCCAGGGATGGGGTCGCACAGAGTTGGACACGACTGAAGTGACTTAGCAGTAGCAGTAAATACCCTAGTTACTTGTTTGTGTGTGTTGTTCTCGCAGACTATGAACTCCTAATGGGCAGTTAGGAGTATCTTATTATTCTTTGTATCCCTGGGTCAAGCACCCAGAGAGATATAAGGGTTGAACGGATAGAAGAAAGGATGAAGAAACAGTTTGTAACAAACCCTAACCAAAGGGTTTTAGTTACTTAGGTATCAAGAAAACTTTAGAGTTATTAGTTAGTTCCTAAGATTATTGCTCTATTGATGTATCAATATTTGTGGAAAATTAAAGCTCTTATTTGGTTAATGTAAATCTATATGCAAATGAAGATATTTGATCCTAAAAGTATATTTATACCAATATTCTTTTGAAATGCTGCCATTGTGATAATATCTTATTTTGTTAGTCATATTAGATTTAGTGCTTTGAATGATTCTCTGATACACAAATTCATACTGTAATACACTGTCATCATTCTGCTTAAATAGGAGACAGCATAGGGCTTGGAATTTGGGATTTGACATATTGTTTTTCTAATATTGAATATATTAAAAGTTGATTACTAACCTTTGCTTTTACGTAATTTGGTAAAATTTACTTCCTTGAGATACTGAAAAAAAGAGCTTTGAGACATCAATTTTAAAAATTTTATGTTGACTTCTTCCTGAAAAGCTGTCATAAATAATTTAAATAATTTCTTTAAATTCATAAATTCCTTTAAATAATTTTAAGGAATTATTCAGAATATAGGCCAAAACTAATGAAAGCAAGTAATAGTCTGGGTTTTTTCTTCTACTCTGGTATTGCTTGTGTATAAGATCTTTGACAGATTTCTAGGTGGTTTAATGAAAGAATTGCCAAATAGTAGGGTTTAATCACCCGTTGTCATCATGAGATAGGCCAAAACTTTGTATTTCTTGAGGCAAAGATATTACTAAAAGAGCTCATGTTTCCTTTTATCTGATATTGTCTGTTTAAAATCTGCTTTTATTTTCCATTTTGTTGGGATAATAGTTAACCAAATCATATACTTAGAGTGTAGATTGTAGAATTAAGTCAAACTCATCTCCAATATATGCAAGACTATGAATAAGCAGCCAAAGGAGAAGTCTTGATCTTCAGAGTGCTTTCAGGGAGAGATTAAAAAATAAGATGTAGAAAACAAGGTTATGGTTGCCAAAGTAGATGGGAAGTTAAAATTAGGAGTTTGGGATTAACATACACACACTACTATAGATAATACTGATAGCCAACAGGGACTTGCTTTTATAGAACAAGGAAGTACACTCAATATTTTGTAGTGGTCTATAGGGAAGAGAATTTGAAGAATATATATAACTGAACCACTGTGCTGTGTGCCTGAAAACATTTCAGTATTTTAGATCAACTATATTTCAATAAAAAGAAAAGATGTCTAGGTTGTACTACAGAAAGATGAAAATGTGGATCACAACAAACTGTGGAAAATTCTTAAAGGGATGGGAATACCAGACCACCTGACCTGCCTCCTGAGAAATCTGAATGCAGGTCAAGAAGCAACAAACAGAACCGAACATGGAACAACAGACTGGTTCAAAATTGGGAAAGGAGTACATCAAGGCTGTATATTGTCACCCTGCTTATTTAACTTATATGCATAGTATATCATGCAAAATGCCAGGCTGGATGAAGCACAAGCTGAAATTAAGATTGCCGGGAGAAATGTCAATAACCTCAGATATGCAGATAATGCCACCCTTATGGCAGAAAGTGAAGAGGGAATAAAAAGCCTTTGATGAATGTGAAAGAGGAAGTGAAAAAGCTGGCTTAAAACTCAGCATTCAAAAAACTAAGATCATGGCATCTGGTCCCATCACTTCATGGCAAAAAGATGGGGAAACAATGGAAACGATGACAGACTGAGCGACGAAGAATTGATGCTTTTGAACTGTGGTTTTGGAGAAGATGCTTGAGAGTCCTTTGGACTGCAAGGAGATCCAACCAGTCCATCCTAAAGGAGATCAGTCCTCAATACTCTATGGAAGACCTGATGCTGAAGCTGAAGCTCCAATACTTTGGCCATCTGATGAGAAGAACTGACTCATTGGAAAAGATCCTGATGCTGGGAAAGACTGAAGGCAGGAGGAGAAGGGGACAACAGAGGATGAGATGGTTGGATGGCATCACGGACTCAATGGTCTTGAGCTTGAGCGAGCTCTGGGAAATGGTGATGGACAGGGGTTGCAGAGAGGTGGACATGACTGAGCCACTGAATTGAACTGATTGATGAATCACTTTATAACCTCAGATCAGTCCTCTTTCAAATCTTTCTCTTTTTTATTTTTAAAATATCAAATGAAATTATTATGGTGGAATCTGGAGTTTATTCATGATAATTTATCCTTAGGTTCCACATGGTAATAAGGAGCTTTAGGCCTGTACCTACCTAGTTTCAGGTTCAGCTGGAAAAAGACTGCCTCTTTTTCAGAATACACAGGAAAATCTGAAGACTAGGACTCACTGGCTTGGATAAAGTCATGTGTTATTTCTGAATCAAACCCAAGATCAAGGGAATGAGCTACTTAGACTAGCCAGACCTGAGTTACATGACTCATCCCTAGAATAATAGTAGATTCACTTATAAAAGAGGCACATAATTCAGAGTTGGGGCATAAATGATCATGCATAGAAAGATTGGAATTGTAGAATTTTCTGGGATGACCAGAGAGGCAGTAGACCTTGGGTGGAAAATACAATTAATTTCTTCTACAAAGATATAATCATTGTTACAAAGATAGTACGTAACATCACACATATTTGATGTTAAATGAGTGTATAGAGAATTCACTTTAGGAGAAAGCAGTACTCATTGCAAACACTTCTGAAGAGACAGGCTTTAAACGGGAAGGACACTGCATGATACTAGGTGGATACAATATGAAGATATTGTGTTAAGTGCTTTTATTATTATTTTTTATTCTAGTCTTGAAAATAAGTGAAGTCGCTCAGTCGTGTCTGACTCTTTGTGACCCCATGGACTGTAGCCTACCAGGCTTCTCCATCCATGGGATTTTCCAGGCAAGAATACTGGAGTGGGTTGCCATTTCCTTCTCCAGGAGATCTTCCCAACCCAGGGATTGAACCCAGGTCTCCCTCATTGTAGGTAGACGCTTTACTGTCTGAGCTAACAGGGAAGTCCAAGTAGTACAGTAAATATATTACTTTCCTTTTATACATGACAGGCTAAAGTCCATAGAAGTGAGGCAGCCTAATAATGGTGGTGGTTGGTATTTATTAGTGCTTTTTATGTGGGCTTCCCTGGTGGCTCAGTCGGTAAAGAATCTGTCAGCAATGCAGGAGACCTGGGTTTGATCCCTGCCTGGGTCAGGAAGGTCCCCTGAAGAAGGAAATGGCAACCCACTCCAGTATCCTTGCCTAGAGAATCCCATGGACAGAGAAGCCTGGAGGGCTACAGTCCATGGGGTTGCAAGAGTTGGACACAACTGAGCTACTAAACCATCACCACCATGATATGTTAGAAAGTGTGAAAAGAGCTTTAATTAGTTACATTTATGTAGTATCTATCTACGTAGATAGTATGTATGTATGTAGTATATATCTACATAGACAGATAGTATGTAGTATCTATCTACATACATAGATACTACATCATCATCATCAAACCTTATTTAAAAATAAAGAAATGGAGAATTACGGGTTTAATCCTGGTTACGTTACTTAACACACATGATAAGTAGCATCCCCGGACTTTGAAAGAATTGAATCATGAATCAATGGGCTCAACCTATACACTAAACTGCTCTTTAAGAAAAAAAAAAATTTATTTCACTGTGACAGGTCTTAGTTCCAGCTTGCAGGATCTTTAGTCTGCATTGTGGCATGCAGGATCTTTAGTTACAGCATGTGGGGTCTAGTTTCTCCAAACAGGGATCAAACCCATGTCCCCTGCATTGGGATGGCAGAGTCTTAGCCACTGGACCTCTAGGAAAGTCCCTAAATTGCTCTTTTGAGTGATTACATAACCAGTAAGAGATGAAGCTGGAATTTCTATTTCTGACTTGCCTGACTGCCAAGCTTATGATTATTTTCCTCTTTATTGTTGGTAAAATCTAGATCGTTAAATAAGAGAGTATTTAAGTTAAAGTGTTAGGGTTGTAATTACAGTAAACTAATGTTCCCAGTAAATGATCTTAGAAAGACTCATACAGCTAAAAAGGTAGTTATCAATATATTTCTTGAGTGATTTGGCTGTTATTGACTCCCATTTCCCATTTTGATAAACAGAATTGTCCCTTTCATCTGTTCCTTTCCAAGTATTTATTCTAGACCCTCCACAATTCTAGACAGTTTTTGCTCTGGATTTTTACCAGAGTTTGGTCCTGCTATGTTTTTTTCCCCCCTTAATCCAGCTCTCTCTTTTCTAATCTTTAATCTTGGGTTCTTTGTATATTCTTGGAGGACCACTAGCTAATCCAAAAAACCAACATATGACAGAAGATTAATGGAAGTTCTGCTTGCTAGAAGACATGTCTATTCTCTGTGGTCTTCTTAATCATCTATCCAAGAAAATGATTCTAATGGTAAGAATTTTAAACGTGTTAGGAGAGAGCAATCTTATGTCACAGGGTCTCACTTGCTGAAACCATCAGGCCAACCATATCAGATTTCAGGGGTTATCGCAGTTATGTTTATGGATTTTTAAATAATAAACTTGAATATTAGAAGTAATCCTGCTTTGCTTCCATCAAAATCATGAACTAAAGGTATCCTGAGAATTTTAGGAAGCAAGAGTACCTCTGTCCAAAATATGGATTTTCTCTTTAATGCTATTATCTCAGAAAATAGTGCTCCATATGCCTTTATTATTCTAATTTAATTGTATTTAAGTCTTTAAAAATTTTCTCTCCATGTGTTTCTGTGTAGCTTTGATTAGCCAGAAGATGGAACAACTTATTGCTGGACTTTGTTTTTTGTTGCAAAATAAAAAATGCCCATATTTAAATTTTCTCATTCCATTTTTTTGTTCAATCAGTGATTCTTTCTCTGAGTGGATATAGCAAAGTAAATTTAGATGAGGCTAAGTCAGTTTATTGGGAAGATGCCATGGAGAAGGGAATGGCAACCCACTCCAGTATTCTTGCCTGGAGAATTCCATGGACAGAGGAGCCTGGTGGGCTACAGTCCATGGGGTCGCAAAAAGTTGGACAGGACTGACTAACACTTTCACCTTTCAAGCCAGTTTATAAGGGACAGTTTAAAAAATAAAAGTCTTTATTATCTATTTGAGGATCTGACACACACACAAATATAACAGAGAACTGTACCATTTCAATACCTATGTTTTAGCTAAAAAAGGACCCTTAACATATTGAATCAGTTAGCTTTGACTGGGGTTGCTCAGAGCCTTCTTAGAGATTGCCTCCAGAGGTGGAGTTTAGGGAGGGGAGAAGGAATGGAGCCACCCACAGAGCATCACGTGCTCCTTATGCAGTATCCATAGGCACGCTGCTTTCACCCATTTTGTGTAAGATTTAGTTTTAATAAAGATTTGCAGGATTAAAAAAGTGTGAGACTCACAGGTCCAATACAACCCCTGTTGTTTCACAGATGAGATAGTTGCCTGAAGCCAAGATAAATTATTGGGCTGCCCTGCTCTGAAGAACTTGGAGTTTAGGGAAGGCTTAAGCTGGTTCTATTAGTGTCCTGATACTGTTGTGGTGAATGCCAGCGTCTTAATATCAGATATAAGATGTTTGATGTAAATTAGACTTTGTTTTTAACTTGCTTTATACAAATGTGATAGATGTTAAAAATGTAGAGTACTCATCTAAGATCTAAAATAAGCAGCATTTAATTTTTTACCCTTTTTTTTCTGGTCTCTCATATACAAGTAGTTTTTATGTAATTATAACTATACTATAGATATATATTTTTATTTTTTAACCTATTTTATGATAAGTATTTTTTCATGTTGCCATAGACTTTATAAGTTTTGCTTGTACAATGTCCTTGTGAGTTGATACAGCTTATTTTATTTAATCATTTCCATATTGTTGGACACAGGACATTTTCAATTTCCTTGCAATTTTGTTGCGTTTGTGTACGTTTTCTCTACTTTGGATTATTTAAAAAAATAAATTGTGAAGAGTGGTATTACAGTATCAAAGCATATAAACATTTTTGTGATTTTTGTTACATTGCTTTCTGAAAGGATTGTGTAATTATCAATTTACCATAGTCTCCTACCTATAGGAATTACAAATATTTTGAAATTTTCTTAGTTTCTTTAGGTAGTACCACACTGATGTTTTGCTTTGTGTTTTGATTATTAGTGAAGATTATTATTTTTATTATCACTATAATATAATAAAAATCACTAAGGTGAAATTATTGCATTATCACTATAATTAAAAATATACCTACATGCAAATTATCATCTGTTGAGTGGATTGTTGGTTTATATCCTTTCCTCTTTTATTTTGAGGTTCTGTTAATTTGGTTCTTTTGAATTGTAAATATTTGTATATTTAAATATAATCTTTTCGATAAAAATATATTCATAGTCACCATCTAATGTTTTAAGAGTCACCATCTAAGTGACTCTTATATGTTAACTCAATTTATCATTACTGTTGCTGCTTTTAACTCACTTTAACAATTAGCATGAAAATGTTTCTTTTCTCTTGCTAGAAACTGTCTTATTTAGATGAAAATGAGAGTATACTTATAATAAAAGAATTAGCTGCATTATCTAATAAGCACAGAACATTAATTTTTGACTAGGTAATTTGAGTAAACAATAAAATTTGTAAAACTCAGATGTTTTAAACTCTGCCCTACAACTCATCATATAAAACACATGTATTTTCAGCTAGTTTTATTTTATTTTTACTAGCAAATTTCCTCTTTTTAAACCAGTTCACATCATTGACAATTCTAATCTTATACTTTTATCCTTTATAATTCTAGTTCTCTGTTGGAATCAATGAAAATTCCTTATTCTAAGAATATCCCCCAAACAAACAACAATTTATCTAAATAAAATAAGCAAAAAATAAAAATATTCCTATGCAAATAATCATTAAGCTACATGCTTGAGTTGGTAAAGTTCAAAAGGATTCTTCTTCATTTGAGGAAGAATATTCTTATTTGATAAACAATGAATATATAAACATGAAGGCATTATCTTTTCCTTCTTTTCTTCTCTTAACTCTGCAGACAAAAAAGAGAATGTTTTAAAAATTTGACCCTCATGCACATATTATCCCAGTGGTGTGTCGGAGCTTCCAGAAACATTAAATCCAATTGGAATGTTCAAAACCATATTTGCTTGCCACTGCAACTGGTACAATGAACTAATTTTTCTGAGGTTACTGGCCCCTAACCTGAATTTCTCTTTAGCTGCTTTCATCAAACGGAGTTAGTCTTTTCCATTGCTGTGAGGTTAATAGCATTTTCAGATTCTAATCTAGTCTCTGGAAAATTGTCTTTTAAAAAAATTAATCAATAATACTCATTTTTACATCAGTATGTCAAACAAGGCAGAGACTACCACACCAGGCATTTCTGCCACTAGCTGTCCTATCCAGTAGATATTCCTACATGACGAAAGTCAATAAGCTCACCACGCTTGCAGCGTCGTCATCTGTTCGTGCTTTTAATTCACTCATGTATTAAAGGGAGCCTGAAAGACTGACTGCGCAAAGACATTAAATTCCCCTGAAACAAATTTTTTAGGAAAAGTCTTAAATACATTTTCATGTCTGTGTTCTGATTTATTCTCCTTGGGGATATTAGACAGATGCTCTCTGAAGACAATTTATGTGTATTGCCACAAAGTAAATAACCGATTAATGTATTTATTTCCAAAGTGACTGGAGGCCACATCAACACAGGTCTATTTAAATAAGGAATGGGAAAGAGTTGCTTTGAAGATTGAATTAGATAATCATATAAAAGCACAAAGTCCAGTGCAAGACACATCATAAACACTTAATGTTAATAATAATGAGCGTTATTAATTATTATTACTTCCATTATATCGAAGAACAATTATAAAGTATAATTGGGACTATGGATAGGGCACTGTTAAGCATAACTTTCCATTGTTGGTCTCATCATGTTAATATTGAGTGTCATAAAGGTAATGTAAATGCAAACCAGAAAGAGGATGTTTCTTTTTGCAATGAGAACCAGGCTGGCCAGAAATAGATTAAACTGTTAATATAATTATTCATGGGAGAGATTCTTCATTAAACTATTATGGAGTAGCACTTTTAGTTCAAATTAAACTGATGTTGAGCCCCTGTTAGGGGTCAGGCACTATCCTATATAGGTACAATATCTAACTTTTAGTTCCTATCTTTTTAAGGGACTATAATCAGGTATCAGATGTAGGAATGTAAATTAATTATATTGCAGTGTAGAAAATGAAATAATATAATATGTGGGATAAAGCAGAGGACAAAATAATTAACTATTAGCAAGATTAGGAAAGGCTTCATGGAAGAATATCCAAGGTGGGCTTTTGAAAGATGTAAAATTAAGTAGCATGTTTATGACAGGTAGTATATCTGTGAAAAAACTTAAGAGTCCAGAAGAAGCATGATACTTGAGGGAAATTAGGATGGCTACAGTGGTAAGTATGAGACAGAGATGAGTGAAGAGAAGTGAAGCTGCAATACTAAATACAGGCCAGATTTTTTTAAAGGGTTTGTAACTGTTATGGAATTTGAACTTAATTTCAAGGTTAACAGGGAACCATTGAAGGGTTTGAAGCATGAGATAGACCTGACTGACCATTCTTAAATTTTATAAAGAAGTCTCTAATTCTGAAGTGTGAAGAAGGGATGGTAGAAAGGTGAAAATGAAGGCAGGAACTTGTGCACTTTACTTCATTCACTACAATAGAATCTTATAAAACTAAAAGTGATTTAAAAAAAGGCCTATTTATCAATAGATTAATTAACCAATGGTTTGTGGCAATAGTAATACAATTTTTTCTCCTGTCTTTGGAGAACTACTACGGGGATCTTAGTAAGCTGGCTGCATGCTTTATTTTTATTTTCTGATTCCAGGAGAGATGTTAGGAGGCCACTAAATGTCTGAGACAGAGATAATGAGGTTTTAGGTTCAGGCAGGGCAGAGGGTAGAGGAGGTAAACTGGAGATAGACACATAGGTGGTTAACAGGGATATGGTTGTGGGAGCAAGAAATAGGGAGGGAAAATGATGGAGGAGCAGAAATGGTTAATGAAGACAAATCTCCTGAGAATAATACACAAATGATCAACTCATTTGCAAGTATGTTGTTTTCCAGTGGTGTCTGACTCTTTGCTGACCCCATGGACTATATAGCACACTGGGCTCGTCTGTCATCCACTAACTCCCGGAGTTTGCTCAAATTTGTGTCCATTGAGTCAGTGATGCTTATGCAAATGATATTTTATTATTAACTCAGTGCCATTATGTATGTAGATTTTTTAATAGATAAATTTTGAGCACATATCACACAAGTGGGGCACTAAAAGACATAAGAATGAGTGGATAATTTTCAAAAGGAAACCTCTCAGTAAAGAAAATCAGATTGCTTGCTGTTTGCCTTATTTAAAATTAAAGTATTTATTAAAAGAATTATTTATATTTGCCTAATATCTCACAACACTTTCTTGCTCTGTCAAATATACTCAAATTCAAGTCATAGAAGGTATGATGTGATAATTTTTTGCCATCCTCTGACTTTCCTGATACTCAGATTGTTTAAAAGTATTAACATTTGTTTGTCCAGTTAAAATGTGAGCCCTGTTGCTAAATGCTATGAATTGTAGATCTGTTAATAAATAATGTTATTAATATTTAAATGAAACATTTTCTGATGGAAGGAACCAATGTCATAAAGAAAAGTAAATTCTTTATATATAACAAGTTGATGAATGACTCCTTTTGATAAGGAGAAAGAAGGACTGTTCGTTGGCCATAAATGCTTTTCTTGGGTTTTTGACGTGTATCAGGTTTTTGATGTGTATCTGAGAGTAGATTTGAGATCTGTGAGGTGAACAACATTACTGGAACCCTTAGACAGGGATGTACCACCTCATTTCCTTTGAGGCCTGTTTCTTAAACTGGGAGAAGATAGATCACTAACCCAACAAAGGGGAAATTAATCTAATGTTAAAGAGTCCAAGGTAAAATACAGTGTGTTCAGTTTGGGAGTCTGTAGGGTTAGACTGAACTGCTAATTGTATAGCTAATATTTAATCAGGCAAAACATCAATGAAGTATCATGGGAAACATTTAAAGCATATTTAATATTTGTTTAAATAATAATTACATTTCATTTGAAATGATTTTCAAAAAGGAAATTATATTATATTCTGATTATAATACTAACAATCTATACTTTAAAAATACATGAGCCAGTGGATTCAAAGAACCAGCAGTCCAGCATAGAACCTGGAAAAGAGATTCATAGATTCACTGAATAAATGAATGACGGCTTGGATGTTAGGAAATGGAGTTCCGGCTGCTGAGACCACAGCACTGAGCACTACCCCCACCTAGCGGCAGTCTACCTGGAGTGCAGGGGTGATTAAAACGTCAGTGAAAACAGGCCCCTCTGGGCGGGATTATACGTGCTCAGACTTTTTGCAGAGTGACCCCTTACCTACATTAAATTACTCTTTCAACATTATTGAACTTCCTGAGGGAAACAGCCCTATAAAATCCAATTCTCAATTTTCTTTGAAAATGTTGAAGATTTTGTTCCTGACATTCATCAGTCAATGTAGCTTAATGGAAGCTATAGTCTTTTTTTTTTTTTTTTGTACTTTATTTTTACTTATTTTTAAAAATTAATTAATTTATTTTAATTGGAGACTAATTACTTTACAATATTGTGGTGGTTTTTGCCATACATTAGCATGAATCATCCATGGGTGTACCTGTGTTCCCCCCATTCTGAACCCCTCTCTCACCTTCCTCCCCATCCCATCCCTCTGGGTTGTCCCAGAGCACCGAAGCTATAGTCTTTTATTTAAGAAAATTGTGCCTGGAAATGAAAAAGAAATAGATCATTTATATACTAAAATATAAATTGCCAATAAACACGAACACATTTTCAGCCTCATTAGTAGCGAATACACATTAATACTATTTATCCCTATCGAAATAGCAGATTATAAAAAACAATACTCTGCTGGGAAGGAAGAAATGAAGAAGGTACATTCAGCAATTGTTAGTGGCAGAGTAAGTTGAAACTGTCATTTTTAAACTTTATATTTGCAAATAATTTTAAGCTTATAGAAAAGCTGCAAGAATGTGATTTGTGTTAAAAAAAAAAAAACAGTTGCATAACTTTTTCCTGGACTCATCTATTATTAATATTCTACCCAAATCGCTTTAAAATTGTTTTGTGGAACTATTTGAGCTGAACACTTCAGAGTGTATTTCCTAAGAATAGCAATGTTCTCTTACATATTCACAGTACAGTTATCAACTTTAGTGAATTTAATATTAATGTTATTATATTATCTAACTTAGCTTCATCTTATAATTTTCCCATTGGCTGAATAATTTTTTTTAATTGGAGTATAATTGCTTGACAATGTTGTGTTCATTTCCGCTGTACATCAAAGTGAATCAGTTATATGTATACATATATCCCTTTCCTCTTGGCCCTCCTTCCCACACATCCCCCCTCAGCCCACCCATCTAGGTCATCACAGAACACTGGGCTGGGCTCCCTGTGCCTTACAGCAGGTTCCCACCAACTATTTTACACACGGTAGTGTATATATGTTAATCCTAATCTCCCAATTTGTCCCACTGTCCCCTTCCCCCCCGTGTCCACATGTCCATTCTCTATATCTGCATCTCTATTCCTATCCTGCAAATAGATTCATCTGTACTATTTTTCTAGTTTCCACATATATACATTAATATATGATACTTGTTTTTCTCTTTCTGACTTACTTCACTCTGTGTGACAGGATATAGTTCCATCCATATCTCTACAAATGACCCAAATTCACTCCTTTTTATGACTGACAGTCCACTGTATATATACCACATCTTTATCCATTCATCTGTTGATGGACTTTTAGGTTGCTGCCATGCCCTGGGTATTGTAAATAGTGCTACAGTGAACATTGGAGTGCATATATCTTTTTGAATTATGATTTTCTCTGGGTGTATGCCTAGTAATCATATTCCTGGGTCATATGGTAGTTCTATTTTTAGTTTTATAAGGAACCTTCATACTGTTCTCCACAGTGGCTATATTAGTTTACGTTCCTACCAACAGTGCACTTCCCTTATAGCTCAGCTGGTAAAAAATCCACCTGCAATACGGGAGACCTGGGTTTGATCCTTGGGTTGGGAAGATCCCTCGGAGAAGGGAAAGGCTACCCACTCCAGTATTCTGGCTTGGAGAATTCCATGGACTGTATAGTCCATGGGGTTGCAAAGAGTTGGACATGACTGAGTGACTTTCACCAACAATGCAAGAGAATTCCCTTTTCTCTACCTCCTCTCCAGAATTTATTTTTTGTAGATTTTTTTGATGATGGCCATTCTGACTTGTGTGAGTTGATGCCTCACTGTTTTGATTTGCATTTCTCTAATAATTAGTCATGCTGAACATCTATTCATGTGCCTCCTGACCATCTGCATGTCTTCTTTGGAGAAATGTCTATTCAGGTCTTTTAGAATGATTTCTTTCCCCTTATTATGGGATCCTCCAGTCAAGACCAGGTATTACATTTAGTTTTCATGTCTCATTAGCCTTCTTTGTTGTTCGGTTGTTCAGTCATGTCTGACTCTTGGCGACACCATGGACTGCAGCATGCCAGGCTTCCCTGTGCTTCACTATTAGCTTCTTTAATCTGGAATGTTTCATAGCCCTTACTTTGTCTTTTATGACCCTGACATCTTTGAAGAATATAAGCTGTCCTTTTTTTTTTTAAGAACATTTCTTATGTTGTGTGCCTATCGAATGATCCTCATTATTAGATTCTATATTCTCAGTTTAAGTGTCTTTTATGTGATGCATACTTCTCAGACGATTACATCTGAAGGCACATGATGTCCATCTGACCCTCATTGGTAATGTTAGTTTTGTTTACCTGTGAAGAATGGTCTGATTTTGGGCTTCCCTGGTGGCTCAGTGGTAAAAAAATCTGCCTGTCAATGCAGAGGAAACGAATTCAATCCGTGATCCGGGAAAATCCCACATGCTGCAAAGCAACTAGGCCCGAGTGCCACAAGTATTAAGCCTGTGCTCTAGAGCCCCGGACCTGCAACAGCTGAGCGCACTTGCCTCAATTACGGAAGGCTGTTCACCTTGGAGCCCATGCTCCATGACAAGAGAAGAACCCGAGGCACCGCAACTAGAGAGGAGCCCCCACTCTCTGCAACCAGAGAAGAGCCCACGCAGCCATGAAAACCCAACACCGCCAAAAGTAAATAAATAAATAAAGTTAAGAAGTTGTTTAGGAATAGTTGCTTTAAAAAAAAGAATGGCCTGATTTCTACATTGCATAAATATTACGATTTTTTCTGTGGAGAAACACTTTAAGATCACACAAATATTCTATTCCTCATAAAAATTCCCCTGAGATTTAGCAGCTGGTTCTGCCTGTTTCAGTCTCTGTTATGAGAGATGTAAAAATGCTAATTTTCAATTTTTGATATTCTGTACATCTAACCAGTGAAAGCTCTTTCAAGATGGATTTTTTTTCCCCTGGATAACAAAGAAAGAAAAAAAAAAGAAAAATTGCATTTGTAAATATATACAAACTTTGGTACTTTTAAAAAATGTAGCAATATTTTCTGAAAATCATTCCATATCAGTTCAGTTCATAGTGATCTTCCTCATTCTTTTGCATAGCCACATAGCTCTCAATTTGGAGCAACTGTCTCTAACAGGAAAGTGTATGAAGAATTCTAAAAATGTTTATATTTATTGACCAAGTAACTTCAAATTCAGGAAGATCTCCAAAGGGAATTCTCAGATATGCATTTAAAGGTTAATGCACAAAGATGTTCAATAAAGCATTATTTATAATAGCAAAACTTTAGAAATAATGTGAATCTCTTATATTGATGGAATGGTTAATATATTATGTCCATGTAATGAAGCTTTATGCACTCATCAAAAACACTATGCCTTAATTTAATATCATGTTAACTGAAACAAATAGATCTCAAAATTATACTTTTATCTCGTTCATGGATGTTTCAAAAGAACAGCATGTATATTATCTATGGTGAAACAGATCACCAGCCCAGGTGGGATGCATGAGACAAGTGCTCGGGCCTGGTACACTGGGAAGACCCAGAGGAATCGGGTGGAGAGGGAGGTGGGAGGAGGGGATCGGGATGGGGAATATGTGTAACTCTATGGCTGATTCATATCAATGTATGACAAAACCCACTGAAATGTTGTGAAGTAATTAGCCTCCAACTAATTAAAAAAAAAAAAGAAAAGAAAAAATAAAATGCACCAAAAAGAGATTGACAGGAAATGATTAAAAAATAATTGCTTCTGAGGTAAGGTTTTGGATATTTAAATTTTCCTCCTTTTTCTAATATTATTGATGCTCTTCAAATTATATTCAGTGAACATACAATCTTACTAGTTTCCTAAAAATTGTAACCAGTAATCTAGTATTATAAGAAGCGTTTTCCCCTATGGAATTGGGCTTTTCTTCACTGGGTTTATTATAGGTCTTTATTATGTTGTATGTTGTATTTCTGTTTTTGCTCTGAGTGCCAGGAACCCAGTTTGAAGGTTAATCATGACATCTTATAAAACTTGATTTCTCTTTAACCTTTTATTGATTTTATAATGTCTGTTTTCTTAATGTTATTATGATGTCTCTTGCTGCAAACTATCTCAAATCCTTTTTAAAAAAAGAGGTGAAAGTACAATTAAATAGAATATAATGAAATTCCTGCACAATAATTGTCCAAAAACTTCTGAAATAGGTATTATGGATCTACTAGAGATTTAGTTATAATATTTATCTAGATGTTTATTTAGAATATTTAGTTGGAATATTGCATACCACAGCAATCAAATCCTAGAACTGATGGGCATCTGGTGGGGGTGGGGAGGCATTTACTCAGATTGCTGTCTGTTTTCCAGACAAATTAAAGAGAGAGGGAGAACGAGAGAGAGAAAGTAAACACAAAATCCATGATGTTGAGTTGACATTCTGCAGTTGGTACTATGGGAAATGTAATGGAAAAGCAAATTGAAATTTTACCTTAAAAAGTTATGTGACATCTTTGGAACCGTAAGTGTCTTCTGTCGAAACATAACCGGCTTCTCTCTGGTACTGTTCTCAGTTGTCCAACTCTGCTAAAGTTAAACGTGTGCTTGCTGACCTGCTCTGCTTTTCTCTGCCTAGTATTTAGGAATCATCTACCCTAATCTTCCATGTTCTCATTTAAGCCAGTTCTTTGTGGTGTTGGCATCTGAGGCCAGGTAGAACAACTGTCTGATTTCCATGTGTTCTTTCATGAGAATGAACACAATTGTTAAACCCAGTTGCTCTTTTCCTCTCCCTCTGTTTTTCAGAATACATTTAAATGAAAGATAATGGGTCCTATTGCTTAATTATAGGGAAATAAGGACCAACTAAAGGTCTTGTAGGACCTCGAGAAATCACTGAGTTTATTCCCCCATATCCGCACAATTTCTGATACAAGAAAATGTCATCTATTACTAAAGTAAGGAAAAACTTTCTTTGATTTAATTTTTAGGGTAATAATTTATTTGAAAACTCTTGTAATAAGACACCTCTTACCCCTCAGTCAAACCAACCCTTTTTGCTTCAACTTGAGCCTTTGTTCTCAGTGGAGACAGAAAGAAGCAGAATTTATGTTGCTGAATTTACCTGACAACTCTGATTAAGTTTCTTTTGATTTTTCTGTTTTATAGGTTTGAAAGCCTAGCCCTTTAAACTTTTTCTATAGATATTATTTTCCAATCAGTTCACCATATTTGCAGCTTGCCTATGAATTATTTCCAAATTGTTCACATGATTCCTTTGCTGTGCATTTAAAACAGGACCCTGTACTGTAAACATCAAGCTGGTACGGTAAACAAGGAAGGTTTCTTCTCACATATGTTCTTTCAGTTACTGGGTTTGCTTCTGAGCTTGATTTTATGAAAATGCTACTTTATTACAGATTTCTGTTTAAGTGCGCTAATCAATCTATAATTACTAAAACTCATCATCTAGACTAGTAACCATCATCTAGCATCAGGGGGGAGATAACCCTGTTTGTTTTGGTAATCATTGTATTTATAGTTCCTGACACACAGAAGACATTTAATATTTGTAGACTGGATGAAATTTTATGCAGCATTTCATGATTTGTAAAACAATATTTTTAAAGAGCATTTTGTTTAATTTTCAAAGTTATTTGTAAGGTATCTATTACAAACTCTGGGGACTAGAATTTAAGGTATCTGCCAAAGGTTGCACCTAACCAAAAAGTAGTGAAACCAGTGATTTACCCACCGCAGTTTTCTGTGTATAGGCAGCAGTGTGACTTGGAAGGTGGAAAAGTCTCAAGCTGCAGAGCAGCCGGGTCCCATTGAGTGTCTGTGTGACAGGTCAGGTCAAGTCCATGGGACTTCAGAATATGATATGGAAATGTTGGGGGACTGTGTCATTTCCTCGGTTCTGTCTAGTTGCAACAAAAATTTGAAGTGACAGATGGACCAGTGTTATAGCCCCGTGTGATTTTCTCAGGCAGACCAGTGTTATAGCTTCGTGTTACAGCTCAGTTTTATTTAGAAAGCAGAGGAAAATACATCCTTGAGACATGAGGGCTGGTTGACCCAAAAGATGCGAAGAGAAGAGAAGCCCCCGGCCCACTTTTGGCTCCTCTTTTTATATGTTTTTCTCCTCCCCCTGAGCCTGCCGTGTGTAAATTGGGCTAGCTAGGAGGGCTGTTTGTCTTACCTGAAGTCCTCACTCCAGTCCTCAGACCTTCCTTTGTTCTATTTTCTTGGGTTTTTCCCTTTGTCTTTTAGCCATTTTCCTTTCTTTGTCTAGCCACCATTTTGGACTCCTTTTTTCCTATTCTAACCATCTAACAGAAACTTAGGCAAAATTATCTTCTTATATATGTTGGTTGCTTGGAATAAACTGGTGTCTTTGAGTCTCAGTTTCCTCATCTGCGTGATGAGGAAAATTGTGATACTAATTCACAGAGCTGATGCCATGAACATAAGGATACAGAGAATGCATGAGTTTGAAAGCCCAATGGAGACTGTAAAACGCAGTGCTCTTTCAGGGGGATGGCACTGGTATAATTACATCCCTTAGTATGTGGCTAACCCACAGTTTCCCAGAGAAATGCTCCTATCACTGACAGGAGGTACTCAATATACCTACTCAACAAATATAATCTAAATGATATTTTTACTTTTAAAACGATTTCTGTCCTTGGCTCCTCTATCTTATAGGCTGTCAATGTCATCACCAAAAACATAGAAACACCTCCCTACCCCCACCGCACCATCCTTATGCATTATAATGAGAAGACAAAAGACTTGCATTGCTTTTGGTATAATACCTGTGAGACCATGGACTTTTAATATAAACACCATATTTAGTAGACATTTGCTAATGCTAGTGCATTCAGTGTTTGTTTCTAAGTATGTTTCAAGGCATCAGTTATTATCTATAAATTCCTAAACAGTTTAGATCTTTTTTCTATATGGACAACTCAGTGTAGCGACAGCACTGTGGAAATTAATTCTGAGGTTCATTACCTGGTGACAGGAAGAATTGTGGAGTTTGGTGGAAGCCTTAATTATTCTTGGCAGGGAAATCCAGCCTATTGAGTTTGGGAGCATCTTTACAAGTGCTGCTTGGTGTTGTAATATATGATGATGGCTATTGCTGTTGTGCTTTTTGTATTTTAGGTAAATCTTTAATGTTTGCATTTGCACCTTCAGGCAGTTTAATCCTGAAATATTTACATACTTGTAAGTAAAAAAGACACAATAATAAGAAAAGTTTTAAAAATGTATATATAATATGCATGTAGCTACACACACACACACACAAATTCCTTTTCAAAATAAAACCCAAATAAAAAGAATAGCAGGCCAGACATTTTTAAAATGACCTTTTATAGTCTACTCTGAAGAGTTACCTTTTCCTATTATTGAGATTATTTATTTATTTTCAAAATCATGGGATTGATTCTTTAGAAGTGTATTCTTCTCTGTGATCTCAAAATCACTGCCTAGCAAGCCGATGTTTCTGCCTCAGTCATGTCTCTCAGTTGTGTGGGAGTAGGAATGATGTTTGAGAACAAATGATTACAGGTAAATATGAGGGTACTATTCATCAAAATGCAGTCTATTTTTCCAGGATGCCAGAAAAAGAGAGAAAAAAATGTGGAAAGAGTATTGTGAATAAAAATGTAGCTTTAGGTGGAATATAGTACATTTAAAAGAAATGTTTACTAAAGAAAACTTTGAGGGCATTGTACTAAGTGAAATGTCAGACAGAGAAAGACAAATATCATATGAGCTCACTTATATATTGAATCTAAAGAAAAAATGGAAAAAACTGAGTTAATAGATATAAATAACAGACGTGGTTGCTAGAGGTGAAGGGTAGGAGGTGGCTGGGATTGGTGAAGAGGATCAAAAGTATGAACTTACAGTTATAAAAAAAAATGAGTCACTGGTGACTATAGTTAATAATACCAAATTGTGTATTTGAAAGTTACTAAAAGAATAGATTGCAAAAGTTTTCCATAAGGTAAAAAAAAAAAAAAAAAGATCTTTATAACCATGTTTAGTGATGGATGGGCTTAGTCAGTCATCTCTGACTCTTTGTGAACCCAGGGACTCTTCAGGCAATAATACTGCAGTGGGTAGCTATTCCCTTTCCAGGGGATCTTCCTGACCCAGGGATTGAACCTGGGTCTCCTGCATTGCAGACAAATTCTTTACCATATGAGCCACCAAGGAAGTCCAATAGCTATGCTACAATAAGGTAAACATTTTGCATATATACACATATTATAAATGTAACATATATGTATATTTACTAATTCTTTATATTTTCTCATAGAATACATTGAAGTCTAAAATTTTTTTTAAAAAACTTAAAATTCTACAAATAAATTGATTAAATGATTCATTGAGTCTTAAAAATATCACCTACCTTCGAAATAAGCTGCATAATTTCAGCTTAAATATGCAAAGTCAAACACTGCGGTTGGCCCTTTGCAGTATCTTTGATGAGCAGAATCATTAACTGATGTTCAGTAAAGCAAGATACTGTTCCACTTTTCACTCACCACACACGTGAAATCAGTCTGCAAAAGTATTGGCTATGACCCAAGACTTTTCACTGAACTGCCAGTTCATGTGTGGGAAGTCCTTATGTTTGCCCTTTAATACCCTGGGGTTTAAAGAGGGACAGAAAAAATCTGACTTAATCACTCGGTCTGCAGCAGGGCCACCAATCAGAAGAGCTGATATTTTTCAGCTGCTATACTGTTCACAGTATGTTCTCAGAGGTAAAACAGTAAAACAGTCTCAGATTGGGTTGGATCTCACTGAGTACCTATCATCTTTTTCCTCTAGGATCTTCTTCGACTCAGAAGGAAATGCTTCAGCTTGGCACCTAATCTGTTTCCTCTCATCACTTTCTATCTGGCAAAAAGAATAAAAATACTTCTTAAAATTCTTTGACCAAACTTTGCTCGTGATGAAAGAAGCTTCATTTAGCTATTCTTCACTCCAGGGGCCATTCAGGCTTTCTTCTGAGAGTCTTGATTTCCATGAATAGTCACAAACAGGTTAACTATATTTCCATTGTTTACTGAAGTTCTACCCATCACTTGGTGAATGCGTTTTTCCTTACTGGAACACTTATTTATGGTGGATCTACCAGTGCCAAAGTTCAGACTCAACAGGCCTAGGCCTGTTGCATTCTACGCTCTACCCTTTAATTTATTCTAAACTTTTATTTTCAGACAACAGTCATATTCTAAGAATTTGTATTTTCATTCTATTTTCTAGCAGTTAAAGATTTCCTGATGGCCAATATACACAAAGAAGCAAAGTTAAAATCAGTCACTCACTCACTATTTAAGTATTACTGTACTTGTATGAGTAAGTCAAGAGCAAAAAAACTGGACACTGAGGTCTAGGTTCACTTGCTATTCAAACAGCTCACTCTTGCTTGTCTGAGTCAGACCCTTGCCACTGTAAATCATGAATGACCTCATATTCTGGACCTATATGATTGCTTGAAATTGTTGGGTCCCCCTTGAAGGATAAACTGTGGTTGACCCAGTTTGAGATATTAAATGTTCTGTGGAACAATGAAGTTGCATTTCAAACTTTTTATAAAATTTCATTCAATTATTGATTTAAATTAGTAGTTATTGACATTAAATTCCAATGTGTGATGAAGGAAATACTTGAGTTGTAGTGCCATGGGTTTATAGGCAATTAAACCTAACTTTCCTTAAGTGTTGTGTTTTGTATAGAATGTGAGCTAGAAAATAAGCAATATGATATTTGTATAATTGAGGTGTATTTTTTCAACTACCTTCTTCTCATAGAAATATGATAAATAATCATTCTGTGATGATCTGTGAACTGGATATTAATATCCTTAAAAATGCTATTTCAGACCTCTAACTGGCAACTTGGTAATGGATGCTTTTGTGATAATTTTTTGAATGGTCATCATTTAACTCCTGTTAATTTATCTTCTTTCCCAAATGTCTTCTTACCAATATTATTTATACTACTAATTCATTCAATTTTTCTGAATCAATATAAAATTCAACTTTAATCTCAGTCTTAAATGAAAATATTTTAATACAGTTTTTTTTTTCCAGGCCTGGAACTTTTTATTTATGATATCATTAAAAAATTATTTCTCATTTGAGTTAAGTGCTCAATATCTTTTGATTGATGAGTTTCTCATTGCATTTTTAAAAGTACTATGAATGGCATTTACTTTTTCATAGAAAAAATATTATGAAAAAGCTGGCTTAAAGCATAGCATTCAAAAAACGAAGATCATCGCATCCGGTCCCATCACTTCCTCACAAATAGATGGGGAACAGTGCAAACAGTGACATACTTTATTTTTTTGGGCTCCAAAATCACTGCCTATGGTGACTGCAGCTAGGAAATTAAAAAATGCTTGCTCCTTGGAAGAAAAGCTATGACCAACCTAGAGAGCATATTAAAAAGCAGAGACATTACTTTGCCAACAAAGGTCTATCTAGTCAAAGCTGTGGTTTTTCCAGTAGTCCTGTATGGATGTGAGAATTGGACTGTAAAGAAAGCTGAGCACTGAAGAATTGATGCTTTTGAACTGTGGCATTGGAGAAGGCTCTTGAGAGTCCTTTGGACTGCAAGGAGATCAAACCAGTCAATCCTAAAGGAAATCAGTCCTGAATATTCACTGGAAAGACTGATGCTGAAGCTCCAATATTTTGGCCACCTGATGCAAAGGAATAACTCATTGGAAAAGACCCTGATGCTGGGAAAGATTGAAGGCAGGAGGAGAAGGGTACGGCAGAGGATGAGATGGTTGGATGGCATCACCAACTCGATGGACATGAGTCAGAGCAAGCTCCGGGAGTTGGTGATGGATAGGGAAGCTTGACGTGCTGCAGTCTATGGGGTTACAAAGAGTCAGACCCGACTGAGTGACTGAACTGAGCTGAACTGATGAAAAGGCATTATAAGAAATCTAATGTAGTAATATGTATACTTCATTTTATGAAATTTAAATACCTATCCACATTTTTGTTTGTTTGTTTTGTTGTTGTTCAGTCTCTCAGTCATATCTAACATTGTGACTCCACGGACTGCAGCATGCCAGTCTTTGCTGTCCTTTACCATCACCCAGCATTTGCTCAAACTCATGTCCATTGAGTCAATGATAACATCCAGCCGTCTCATCCTCTACTGTACCCTTCTCCTGCCCTCAATATTTCCCAGCATCAGTTTTTTTTTCCAGTGAGTTGGCTTTTCGCATCAGGTGGCCAAAGTGTTGGGGCTTCATCTTTAGCATCAATCCTTCCAATGACTATTCAGGGTTGATTTCATTTAGGATTAACTGGTTTGATCTCCTTGCTTGTCCGAGCGACTCTCAAGAGTCTTCTCCAGCACCACAGTTTGGAAGCATCAATTCTTCTGTGCTCAGCCTTCTTTGTGGTCCAACTCTCACATCCATACATGACTACTGGAAAAACCATAGCTTTGACTACACAGACCTTTGTTGGCAAAGTGATATCTCTGCTTTTTAATACACTGTCTAGGTTTGTCATAGCTTGTCATCCAAGGAGCAGGTGTCTTTTCATTTCATGGCTGCAGTCACCATCAGCAGTTATTTTGGAGCCCAAGAAAATAAATTCTGTCACCATTTTCATTGTTTCCCCATCTATTTGCCATGAAGTGATAACTAACTAACCAACCAACTAATGGTACTGGATGTCATGATCTTTGTTTTTTGAATGTTGAGTTTTAAGCCAGCTTTTTCACCCTCTTTTTCACCTTCATCAGGAGGCTCTTTAGTTCTTTCTGTCTGCCATTAGGGTTGGTGTTATCTGCACATTTGAGGTTATTGATATTTCTTCTGGCAATCTTGATTCCAGTTTGAACTTCATCCAGCCCAGCATTTCACATGATGTACTCTGCATATAAGTTAAATAAGCAGGGTGACAATATGCAGCGTTGTCATACTCCTTCCTCAATTTTGAACCAGTTGGTGGTTCCATGTCCAGTTCTAACTGTTGCTTCTTGACCTGCATACAGGTTTCTCAGGAGGCAGATAAGGTGGTCTGGTATTCCCATCTCTTTAAGAATTTTCCACAGTTTGTCGTGATCCACACAATCAAAGTCATTAATATAGTCAATGAAGCAGAAGTAGATGTTTTTCTGGAATTCTCTTGCTTTTTCTATGATCCAGTGGATGTTGGCAATTTGATCTCTGGTTCCTCTGCCTTTTCTAAATCCAGCTTGTACATCTGAAAGTTCTCGGTTCACATACTTTTGAAGCCTAGCTTGAAGAATTTTGGGCATTACCTTGCTAGCATGTGAAATGAGTGAATTGTGGAATTTGAACATTCTTTGGCATTGCCCTTCTTTGGGACTGGAATGAAAATTGATCTTTTCCAGTGGCCACTGTTGAGTTTTCTAAATTTGCTGGAGTATTGAGTGTAGCACTTTCACAGCTTCCACACTTAGAGACAAAATTTAATGGCTGGGTTTCAAGTGGAAATTTTCTCATGAATAGTTCCTGCTTGAGCAGCACCCAACACACTTCCTAAAATCAAATAAAAGGAAATGTATCAGATGCTGTTCAGTATAAATATTCAAATAGATGACACAAATATAAATTTTGTCCAACATATAAGTTGACTTAATTTATTACATTTCAATAAATCCTCAACTATAAAAAAGATCATTCATTTAAAAATGGTTGCTAATTTTCCTGACTTTTTATGTTTAAAGCTAAAAGAGATAAGCTTTGATTCTATTCATAAAAGTACATTTTTGATGGGTTTTGTATGCTTTTTTGTATCTCAGATCTTTTTAGTTTCCATTGAAAATATATTGATGGTACCAAATGTTATAATTTGAGTCACCTGGCAAGTCTATGCCTGTTGACTATGAATACCACTTGAATTTTGCTTAAAGGAACATGATGTGTTTGTTTTTCTTCCTAAATCCTAATTTATAGAAAAGCATGGCAACTTAATTCCTGTAGTGATCATTTAGGGCTATAGCTTCTGAGTATAAATCAGAAAATAACATGATTAGTCTCCTAAGCTTATAGCATCACCATTCATCTGTGAATGAGATGGTTTGGGAGATGATGTTCCCTCACAGACTTAACATTTTCTGTTCATCATCTTCTTTATTATATATTTGTTTGTATACTATTGAGTGAACAAATTGCTGAGACCAAATAAGATAGGTATATAATAATATATTTCTAATTTAATAATAATAATAACAGTTGTAACAACTGACCTTGAGTGCCTATTGAATGCTAGCATTGTTCTAAGCACATTATAGGTATTAAATTACTGATGCTTTGAAACAATATAATGAAGTAGAAACTATTGTTATCTCCAGTTTACAGTTAAGAAAAACTGAGTCTTAGGGAGATTAGATGATTTGTCTAAATTCACAGAGCTGCTAAATAGTAGAGCTGTTTGTATCTGAATGTATTTTCATTTTGTTTTGTTTGTTTGGGTTTTTGCTTTATATTTTGGATTCCATGTATAAGTGAGATCATGCAGTATTTGTCTTTGTCTCACTTATTTCAGTTAGCATAATAATCTGTGGATTCATCAATGTTGTCACAAATGGCAGTATTTCATTTTATTTCATCTTTTATGGCTGGATAATTTTCCAGCACGGGCTTCCCTGGTGGCTTGGATGGCAAAGAATCTACTGGCAATGAAGGGGACCCAGGTTTCATCCCTGGGTTGGGAAGATCCCCTGAAGGAAATGGCTACCCACTCCAGTATTCTTGCCCAGAGAATTCCGTGGACAGAGGAACCTGGCAGGCTATAGTCCATGGGGTCACAAAGAGTAGGACAAGACTGAATGACTAACACTTTCACTTTCACAATATTCCAATATATGTACACTCTATCTTCTTCATCCTTTGATCTGTTGATGAGACCCTTGGTTGCTTCAGTATCTTGGCTATTGTAAATAGTGCTTCAGTGAACACTGGAGTGCATATATCTTTTCACGTTAATGTATGGTAGAATTTAAAATAAAGCCATTTGGGTCTAGATTTTTTTTGAGATTAGGTTTTACATTACTAATGTAATTTTATTTTTATAGGTCTGTTCAGATTGTCTCTATCTTGGAGGGATAGAGAAAAGTACATCTAATACATCTAGCCAGAATTGGAAGTACTATATGCCAGCTTGTAACTATTATTTACTTTTTTCTCTTTATAATGGAAATTCAAAAATGTGTACAAATAAAGAGAAGATAGCATAATGAACTTCATGTAGATATCATAGCGCTTCAACAGTGTTCAATATTCTGCCTTTTTTGTTTCAACACTTTTCCTTCCAAGATACTTTTTTGGGGAGGTTCAGATAATATAAATCAAATTTTATTTAATTCTAAGTTTTGTATGATAGTCTTTAAATTGTTACTTTATATTTCTTTGTACAAAGGTTCATTTTTTTCTTCCTTGAGATGTTTGTATATGTTATTAATTGAAACTGATTGCACACACATATAATATTCTGAGCTACTAAAATGCTGTCAAATGTGTTTATTGGATGTGGCATGATGAGACTTTGTTGACTTCAAATAAATGTGGGTAATTAAATGCTAACTCTAATTTTTAAAATGCAGAAATGAACATTTTGTCATTGTTTAAATGACTCAGAACACTGGTTTGGGGAAGACTTTAATGTAGAATTATGAACTTGAATTTATGAATTATCTGCTTATCTCTTGGTGTTAGACTTTAAAGATGAGTGCAAAAATTTAAAAATTTGCCTGGCTAGCAAAATGTGAGGCAACTATGTCCTGTACTAAGCAATAATTTTGGTATGTTGCTAATTTATTGTAAGATACAGAATTTAGTTTTTAGAATCTGAAATGCAAAAGCTGATTCAACAGAAGTCTAACGCTCTGAAGAGTAATAACCATGAAACATGGCTCTCTTCTGCCACTTATCTCACTGAGGAGACTTGGTGTAGACTCAAAATCCTGCACTGTTTTCTGTTCTCCAGAAGAGAAAATACTAAGCATCTTAGTTTGAAAATAAGTAAGAACAAAAAGTGTGACATATCTAGCATAAGGTATAATCCCTAAGAGTAAGTGTAAATGACAGTTTGTCCAAATTGAGTCCAAAGTTGCTAGTGGTATCTGAACAGTATTTATCCCAACAATAATGAGAATTTTGTGTGTGTGCCAGGAGTTGTGCAACTAGCATCTTAGAAGAGTTAACTAACTAGTCCACTGCCCTGAAGATTTTTTATCTAAAAATACAAATATAGAACATGTGTGTGATGTAATGGAGGACTACTGTAACCTCTGCTTATTCTTGCTTTGTCACTTTATCCTTCCCTTAAAGTTACGTATTCTAGAAGATTAGAGGTGCAGACTTTTTTTTTTAAATCTTATACAGACTAACATATAAAAAATGGGTTTACAGAGTTCTGATAGTATCAGTTCAGTTCAGTCGTTTAGTCGTGTTCGACTCTTTGCAACCCCATGAACCGCAGCACGCCAGGCCTCCCTGTCCATCACCAACTCCCAGAGTTTACCCAAACTCACGTCCATTGAATCGGTGATGCCATCTAACCATCTCATCCTTTTTCGTCCCCTTCTCCTCCTGCCTTCAATCTTTCCCAACATCAGGGTCTTTTCAAATGAGTCAGCTCTTCACATCAGGTGGCCAAAAATTGGAGCTTCAGCTTCGACATCAGTCCTTCCAAAGAACACCCAGCACTGATTTCCTTTAGGATGGACTCGCTGGATCTCCTTGCAGTCCAAGGGACTGTCAAGAGTCTTCTCCAACACCACATTTCAAAAGCATCAGTTCTTTGGTGCTCAGCTTTCTTTATAGTCCAACTCTCACATCCATACATGATTACTGGAAAAACCATAGCCTTGACTAGATGGACCTTTGTTGACAAAGTAATATCTCTGCTTTTTAATATGCTGTCTAGGTTGGTCATAACTTTCCTTCCAAGGAGTAAGCGTCTTTTAATTTTACGGCTGCAATCACCATCTGCAGTGATTTTGGAGCCCCAAATAATAAAGTCAGCCGTTGTTTCCACTGTTTCCGCACCTATTTGCCATGAAGTGATGGGACCGGATGCCATGATCTTAATTTTCTGAATGTTGAGCTTTAAGCTAATTTTTTCACTCTCCTCTTTCTCTTTCATTAGGAGGCTCTTTAGTTCTTCTTCACTTTCTGTCATAAGGGTGGTGTCATCTGCATATCTGAGGTTATTGATATTTCTCCCAGCAATCTAGATTTCAGCTTGTGCTTCATCCAGCCCAGCGTTTCTTATGATGTACTCTGCATAGAAGTTAAATAAGCAGGGTGACAATATACAGCCTTGACGTACTCCTTTATCTATTTGGAACCAGCCTGTTGTTCCATGTCCAGTTCTAACTGTTGCTTCCTGACCTGCATACAGGTTTCTCAAGAGGCAGTTCAGCTGGTCTGGTATTCCCATCTCTTTCAGAATTTTCCACAGTTTATTGTGATCCACACAGTCAAAGGCTTTGGCATAGTCAATAAAACAGAAGTGATGTTTTTCTGGAACTCTCTTGCTTTATCAATGATCCAGGGAATGTTGGCAATTTTATCTCTGGTTCCTCTGCCTTTTCTAAAACCAGCTTGAATAAGATCATTGAAATAACTGAAGAGTTTCTCTTCCTCCTTATTAATCTGTATCATAATACCTATTATAGCTATTTTCTATCTTCGGTAGTTTCATAAGTAGCTTTTAGTTCTTGGAGTTATTTAATTTAGATATTCCTGCTTATTGTTCTTCATAGTCTCCTGTGTTTCGTCCATATATATTGTTATTGTGGTGTTGTGCTTAGTCACTCAGTCGTGTTGGACTCTTTTGTGACCCCGTGGACTCTAGCCCTCCAGGCTCCTCTGTCCATTGGGATCCTCCAGGCAAGAATCCTGGAGTGGATTGCCATGCCCTCTTCCGTGGTATCTTCCCAACCCAGTCATCGAATCCAGGTCTCTTGCATTGCAGGCAGATTCTTTACCATCGGAATCACCAGGGAAGCCCATCAGTATGTGTAGTCTGGTCTACTGTACAAGAGGAAAAGCTCATTTCCTTAATGATATTGGCAGGCACTCTGGAAACTAGAGGCTATGTTGGTATCTTTGGATTCTCAGCATATAAGCCCAGAGATGGGCTTATGATGGACTTTTAGTTACATGTGGGTTTTTAAATTTAGATAGGATGATTTGAAGTGAAAGAGAGGAGGGGCTGGTGGTTACTGGGATAGGTATAAGAAACAGAGAATGCAGTGAGAAAAGAGTGAGGTTAAAAAGGTCAGAGACAGAATTAACTGGGAAGACAAAGCATGATGCTTAAAAAAAAAAAAAAAGATCTGACTCAATGTCTGCATTTTATAAATTTCATGGGTCTTCCCTAGTAGCTCAGCTGGTAAACAATCTGCCTGCAATGCAGGAGGCCCTGGTTTGATCCTTCGGTTGGTAAGATATTCTGGAGAAGGAATAGGCTACCCAGCCCCGTTTTCTTAGGCTTCCCTGGTGGCTCAGACATAAAGAATCCGCCTGCTGTGTGGGAGACCTGGGTTCAATCCCTGGGTTGGTAAAAGCCCCAGGAGAAGGGAAGAGGTACCCACTCCAGTATAGGGCTTCCCGTGTACCTCAGTCGGTAAAAAACTCATTTTCAATAATCTTCTTTCATCTCCAAACAAAACAAAGCACAAATGCCCTAAAATGAACATTGTTTTCAATGAATTTTTCATCATCAACTAAAGTTGTCTCCCAACTGGACACCTACTTTATAAGTAATGGATATAAATGTAGTTTAAATATGAGTTAAAGTCAACCTCCTAGAGTCTCACTCTCTAGGATCAATGTGAGAGTCCTTCTGAGATCACTCTCTCCTTGCTAAAACTTCTGTTTTTGCGGTCTCTTGTCTTGTGAGCAGGAATTCAATGGGTTTCTTGTGCCCCCTCCCTGCTCCCAACTGTAGCGTCTGGAGCACAGCAGAGAGACAGTGCCTATAGCTAAGTAGTGGCCGGATCAAGCTTTTGACCTGATTAAGAAAGGATACTGAGGTACTTAATAAGAGAAGGAAGCCATATTTTTCTTTAACCTCTGTAATTTACAGCTAAAGTAAAGTGGTTTTGCCTTTCATCCTTTCTATTCTTGATTATCTGTTGAATCTCAAGTAGAACAAAGCCTGCTATGCTTTCATGGGACTTTAAGCTAAAAGGAAAAAAAAAATAATTAAAAGGAATATTGCATGGAAAGTTATTCATCATTACTTTTGGAAACCTCAGATGACTTGACTGTTTCAATAGAATTTTCTTTCAATATTATCTTATTCACGAGGGCTAACAGAATCTTCTCTAGCATCCCCAAATGATTGAACCATGTGTAACCAAGGGGCAGCTATATGCCATGGCAAGCAATAATTGAGTGTTAGCACAGGAGCAACACTTGGTGGCACTGGGGAGACAAATGTGAATATGTCCCATATCCATATCCTTAAAGACCTCACAACATAGTTGGAAAAAAAATGTCAAAAAAATAAGTACCAGAGACTTCCCTGGTGGTCCACACTTCCAATGCAGGACACCCGGGTTCTATCTCTTGTCAGGGAACTAGATCCCACATGCCACAACTAAAGATCCTGCATGCCGCAACTCAGCCCCAGTGCAGCCAAATAAATAAATAAAATAAAATATAAAAAAATAAGTGCCAGATTAATGGAAGATGAGTCAAGTGACACAGCCTGAAGGATCTGCTGCGCATCTTCTTAGAGATTTTCTAGCACCGAGAACTGATGTCTCACTCACTTTATGTCTTTGGGGTTGTTTTTGGGTCCCCAAAGTCAACCGACTGTTGTAGTTTTAGTTGGAGATCCCCTTGAACTAATGATACTTCCAACTGAACTGTTCTCTCCATCTAGGATCATTCTATTACAATTGCATCACATAAGGGGATATTAGAGAATGTTAATTGAAGTTTACTTTTCTCTGCTCTCTGATTCTGGACAGTTCTGAGCTGACCTGAGAAAGCAAGCAGGCAAAATCATCATGAGTGGAGTGATATAATGCAAATATAACAGTGATCTGACAGGACATGTCCTTATATTGAATAAGTGCTTTTAGGTCTTACAAAGAATGTAAATGTAAATAATGTTTATATAAGTAAAATCTCTTTTTTCTTCTTAATAAGCTCATCTAGCATCGTGCTAACATATTCTATTTCCCAAAAAATGTTATATAGTGACTAACTTAAATATTCTACTTTCAGCTGATAGTGTGAGAGATTTTATTCTTAAATAAATCTAAAGGATAGTGTATTTTGATATAAAAGAAAGAATATGTTTTTAGCTTAAAAAATCTCAGATACCCACCTTAACCAAGTGCTTAAGGTTATCATAACTAGTTATAATACATGTCAATAACATGAACCCCTGAAATGATGAATTGAAGAAAATATGCTATCCATTCTGTAATATCTTGCCACAATTCACAAATTCAAGAGTGTCTAGGTCTATCTAAAAGACAAGGAATGGCTGAGGAACAATTATAGATGGGAGGAGCCTGGAGTGGAGGTGGGCAGAAAACTACAACTAAAGGGGATGTGGGCTTCTGAATAGGATCTTGGAACAGATGAAAAAAACATTAGTGAAAAAACTGGTGAAATTTGAATAAGGTCTGTTGTTAATGTTTACTGTACAAATGCCAATGTCCTGGCGTTGGTAGCTGTACTATGGCTATGTAAGACGTTAACACTGGTATATACATGGAACTCTTTTGTACTGCTTTAGCAAATTCATTTTAAAATAGCTAGAATAGTTAAAAATTTTATATCTGTAAATTCCATCCAAAGCTGGAAATAAAAGCAGATTTATTATTTGTAATGTTAACAGTATCAGCAATTGTCAGTGGTCATTTTGGTTTAGAGGTCTTTGTGTAAATACTGATATTATATAGTTTTGAGTAAGTTTTTAAAAAATGTTATTCATATATATACTAAGAAAATTTTAGAGAGGAATAGGTTTTGGTTGGAGTCCTGTCTACACTATACTTGCTGCGTGTTGTGCTAAGTGTTGGTAACAATGCTTATAGTAGATTGTAGTACAAATAATATTGCTTGTTTTGGTCTATGAAAAAAGCAAATACTTTCTGAGAATTGATACACACAAAGTCTATCAGTCCTTCAGTATACTGTATTTTTGGTTTGATTAAAAAAAAAAATCTAGCATCCTTTTTTAGCCTCCAAACCAATATTATTCCTGTCTTCTCTACTGCCCTCCAGAGGTAGACTAGAGAAAACTGACGTCGTGAACCCTGTGTATAGTACAGAGAAAAAAACAAAAGGAACTTTGAAATTTCTGAAACTGGTGCGATAAATATAGCTTTCTCAGATATATATTTTACCAAGTATCAGTCTCAATTTTTATCTAGAGCTTTCAGCATGTTGTTTTGAGATTCATTGTTGTTTTGGAATGTAAAAGCCATATTATCCTTGTGCCAAGTGTGGTACTTGCGGCATAGCAGACTATTCACCACGGAAATGTTGGTAACAGAAGGCTTCAGCACCAGTCTCTGGTCTGTCATCTTTCCTCCTTCATCGTACACAGCCCCTTCCCTCAGGTGCCTCAGACTCTTTGTTCCCATTCCTACTATTAAAACCTGCTTTGTTAGCTCCTTTTTCAGAAATAAATGGTAGTTAGACATTAAATGTTACTTCATCTGTTTTTACTTTTGGGGAAAAAATAAACACACTTGTCCTAATAATAATGGATATTTCTTTAATTTATTCGTTCATTTCTTTAGCTTTATGTTATCTTCTGGAGTCCTGGTATTAGGACTTGTGGCATCATATTTGCACAACAGTTTTTATTTGTTAACTTAGAAAAGCTCAGAAGTTCTTTTAAATTTTTAGACATTTAAATTCTGTTAGCATTACGGAGAATATATCTTCTAGAAATATAAGCTAAAATAAAGTTTAAGTCATTTGTCTGAAAAGTTTATATTTTAATTTTTCCTGAAACAAAAGTTTTCTGAAATATATTTATTCTATGTGTATTCTAAAAGTGTACATGGATTAATGAGTTTGGAATTGATGACTCTTGTAGATTGGAAGTTAACAGAGGCTACCTAGACTTGCTTGTTGACTATGCTATTTTTAAAATAAAGTTTGTAATATTATTTCAAACATTAATATTATTATTGCCATTATTGTTTCCTATGAACACTACAAAACCACCTCCATGGGGAGCTAGGTGGTTTCAATAGCTAATGACTGAACTTTTCACCTCAGGCCTTGGTTTGCATTAAGCTGTGGTTTTAAGTGATTGACAGCCATTTTATAGTAACCTGCAATGAATTGGGGGTCAAAATCATCCAAATGATGGAGAGAAAATGCCCCCATTAGAAAAAAATAAGAGACAGACATAAACTAACCAGTGTAGTTGAAACTAATTGGCCTCCTTATTGGCAAAGGACTGAAAGGGCAGAGGGACTGAATTAATCTCTTGAATTTGGTGGCAGATCCTTGCAGGTTGAGATTGTGAATTGGCAGGTTAACATAAGGGGAGGCTATATCCCCCTCACATGTGATACTTCTGTTCTGTGAATTTCCATTTTGTGGAGCTGTCAATCTGAGGCTTTTGTGAGCATTAAACTTTCTTTAGAAACAACACCACCAAAAAAAGAATGACCCCACCTCCTAAACTACCACATAAATCAGCTTGATTAGTAATCTCCATTAAGAGACATTGAGTTTTGAATAGACTGGGTATTGTAGGTCTTGGACAGAATGAAGGACTTGGCAGGACCAAATAGGGAAGTTTGAACAACATCTGCCCCGGCCCTTCCTGACACTTCTGTAAGTTTTAAGCGTATTCACAAATGGCCTAAATTATAGAAGTGCAAATTACAGTTCCCCACCAGTAGCTCTTCACATAACATCAAGGAGTGAATGTATAATATTAGTATTTATTAAAGCTGTAGACATCCCACAAGATATTTTATGTTAAGAAGATAACAGTGACAGATCTTTATATGTGAGTCTGTTAATGCTAGCTTTCTTTTAGCACACTTCTTTTCCTTTGCAAGTGAAGTTTGATCTTGAATTTTCATTCAAAGCTCCGAGAACCAAAGCCACAGATGGGGTATTGCTGTGTCATTCCCATGGCCTTATACAGAATGTATGCAGCCGTCCCATACTCCCTTAGAAGACTTTCAGCTTTTCAATGCATCTTCCACTGATGGTGTTTCTGTGGATAAACATAATTTCAAAATGAAACGTGCCGGATGTCCTGCAGTGCACTTAGGTACAACAAGGCATTTAAAAAAAAATTGAGCCTATATTATTTACTCATTTAGAGGGATGTGACTTCTGGGATATACATCGAGAATCCAAAATTTGCTGAATGAGAGAGGAACTATTATAAACAGTTTCCAACTCGCTTGTATCTTAGAATTCCCCCAACACATTTTTTTTTTCAGGCCATAAAGAAATCAGTATTTTATATCCAGGCTTCTCATAATTTCTCCCTCTAGGAGGCATAACTCAATCAAAATCTCTGGTTACTACTGAATAGAAATAGTCTTTTTTATTGAGGTTAAAAATTGCTAGATCAGAGATTTGGAATATATATGTTTTTATTTTTGCTTTATAATAACTAATTTTAAGAATGATTCCTCCCAATATACTTGAGTTTTATATTCCCACCACAGGAAAATATTATTTTCAATTTTTTTTCTGCTATGGGATTAGAACAGGTGATACAAATGAAAATAAAATACTGATGAGAAGTTGTCCAGGACTATTCCAATATCACCATTTGATTCTATCATATCAAGTGCAACTTTACTATGTACTCAAATGTTTGATTGACTAGTGACGTGTCATTTAAATTTTTTTGCATATGTACCACTCTCTTCAAAGATTGTAAAATCCTTGATTGTAAGGACCATATTTCCTACATGAAAGATATATAATATTAGCATTTATTTAAGGCATAGAAATCCCACAAAATATTTAATATTAAGAAGAAAGGTAACAGTGACAGACATTTATAAATGAGTCTATTTATACCTGCTTTTTTTTTTAGCATTAGGAACACAATAGGAGATCTTACTCAATACCTGTTTAGTTAGTGACTACATTTGTATTAGAACAAGGAAATACATATTACATTTTACTGTGAGATATTTTGGTTTCATGTAAAAGTGGTTGCTTATAGATTGTGGAGTAGAAGGTAAAACAGTGTAGAGTCGCTTAGCTTAACCATGATAGTGCTTTATTATTCTTCAAAGTGTTTTGCATTGTCTCTTTTTTTAAAGTGAGGTTTCTAAAGGCAGATCAAATAATAGCTGATAAAGCTGAGACACAGACTCTAAAATGGTCCACTGGTAAAGGAGATTGTACTAGGCAATATTTTGAAGTTTCGTATCTTCCTAGGAATCATTTAAAAAAGAAGTGTCCTTCAATATTTCCTAATTACCTATGAAATGTTTATCCTAAGCAAAAATATCATTCCAGGAACACTGGCAATTGTTTAAAATTCCACTGTATATTTATTTCAAAAGGTGCGTTTCTTGGGGCTGTATTCTTTTCTGTATGGGCCTCCTCAGAAAACTAGGTTAGACTTTTAATGATTTCTAAAATCATTTAATAATTTTGTGTATTGTCAATTCACAGCCTCCTCCTAACAGTAGCACTCTTCTTAACACAAATATACTGCTTTTAGAAAATGGAGACCTGTTTCTAGTTTATTTTGCTGTTGAGTTTTTAAGAAAATAAACACCCATGCCTGTGGCTTTCTGCCTTCGACGGCTGTGTGGTTAGCTTCTCTGTCCCACGGCGTGTAGCTGTCTCTTTTGGGGCTGCCGCGTGTTTGCAGCCATGCTGTCAACATCCACCAGAGAGCAGGGCAGCTCCAACACCCACATCTTTCACGCTGGAAATAAATGGAGACAGTAACACAGTCAGAGCCTTGGCCAAACAGCGTAGATTGCAGTTCATTTCAAAGGTCAGCGCATATTTAAGCTTGCTTCATTACTGCCACCTTTATGCCTGAGATTTTCATTTTTTTGAAAAAATCAGTTTACCCAGGTTCCTTTAGAGACAGAAAAATGAAAGTGCTGAGTCCTATTTTCATTTGGGGATATCAAGCTTTTTATCAAATTATAGAGGTGGCGTCTCAGAATATTTCATATCTGATCAAGAGGAAAAGCCAAAAATAATTTTCTCTTTATTCAGGAGTCTTTCAGGCAGGAGGACTATTTTATTTTTTACTTAGTATTGTGCTCAAGTCAATCATTTTGAATTCAGAGAGAAAACAGACATTTAAAAGCAGTCTATAATAAAAAAATTTTGACTTCAATATTTTTATTTACTTTTCTTAATGAAAACACAATTTATCCAACTTTTCATATGTTTTTACCCATCACCTAATAAAATAAGTTTACACAGTTTAATTTTTAATGTTAATGATGGTGAGCAAGTCAATAATTATAAAAAATTCACTTTCTAGTTAAACAGAAATAAATTTTTTGCCTTTTAAGGATAAAACAAGGAGTGTTTATCTTATTTTTAATCAAATCTATGCTCTTAGTATTCACTTTAAAGATTCGCTATACATAGGAAGAATAGGATATGGTATATATATTAGAAATATTAATATCGCTAGTACATAATTAAGAATTCTGAATAATCTTGTTACATATATATATTTTAAAAGACAATTTAATTAAAACACCTAATTTTGGGAAGTAGCTTTATATACTTATTACTCTTGAAAAAATAGAAATTTAGAAGATAGAAGAATATCAGTTTGAGATATGACATTTAAGCCACAGAGAAAATAAACTTTCAAAACAGTGTTTTTACAAAGCCCCTTGACATCAAAATGTGAAAAAAAATACCATAAATGATTTTGTTGATTGTTTGGAATTAAACTTCCTATAAGTGTAAAAAATGGTTAGCTTAACATATGTAGTGAAAACTTTTTCAGACTTAGAGATGTTATGACCATTTTAGGTCATGGAAATTCATATTTTTTTGTGACACATTGTAGGAACTTAATTATGGAAATATTTCAAAAAGGATTTAAAAGGAGTGCTTTAAGACTAAAGCTTTTATAAAAGAAATGCTCACATACTCAGATTATATAGCTGTAAATATGTATATTTACATATTTTATATATGTAAAACATATATATATATACATTTTGATGGTAATTTTAACTAGGTTATTTTAATTTTGGCATTCAAATATTTCTGAAATGAATATTTAAAATGCATTATAACTGTGACTATAAGAGGAAAACCATCTATATTTTAAATATAATAATTTTGGACTTATAAATATACCTATTTTGGCTATTTAATTTCTTTATATGCATCATTAGTACTTTGATCTATAACTTATTTTAAAATAATTAAGAAGTAAATATATTTTAAAATCTGATCATCTCTTGTATACAGACATGGACCACTTAACTCAGTTCTGTAGGTTGGAGTTGTTGCTTTCTCATTTGTTTCAGGAGTAATGCCCTACAAAAAGTATGCAAATGGGATCTAGAAAATATGATAATAAGGCCTTAGGATAAATATAAGAAATGTTAAAGGTGAGGAGGAATGGAACCTCAAGTCCCTGGGGCCATACAGGTGCTATCTTTCAGTTTGAAAGATAAGATGAACCCATTTTTTCCTTCCTCTCAGTTTCTGAAATAAGGTGGTGATATTTTACTTGTAATGTGATTTAAGTGTAGGTTCTTTACTTTTTTCTTAAATGCTATTTAAAACAATAAAAGGGAAGAGTAGATATTTATTATAGATCATACTCATATTTTGAGGAGGGCATGGCAACCCACTCCAGTATTCTTACCTGGAGAATCTCCCTGGACAGAGAGGAACCTTGCAGGCTGCAGTCCATGGGATTGCAGGGTCGGACTCCACTGGGCGACTAAGGACAGCACAGCATCTGATATTTTAAAGGAAGGAAAAGCATTACTGATGGCTCCATTATCTAATCAGCAGTGCACTGTCTCATTTAACTTCAGCATCACCTGGGAACCTGGTGGTGCTAGGCCCATTTTACAGATTAAGAGCCTTAAATATTTAGGAGTTTAGTGATTACTTTAATTACCTATCCAGGGCTTAGTCCCAGGTCTTCTGACTCCAAATCTAATTTTTTCTCCTGGCTATGTTGCAAATTGTGGACTAAGACAAAGATCCTTTCCTAAAAGGTTAGCTTTCTTAGAGGTTCATGGATTTGGATTGCCAGCAGATAAAAGCAGATAGACCAAGATTAGCTGTGAGGTGAATGATAATATATAGGTGATTCTTATTTTTAGTTTGTGGGTTAGTCCTGTAGTTAGTTATCTACAGTAAAAAAGGACTCCCCAAACTTACAGTGATTTGTTAATTATTCATCCTAACACCATCATTACTTTTACATAATGTGACTTAAACCTATTTTAGCATGTGCTGCTGGTAAATTGGTTGTAAATATGAGAGATTTTACCTACAGAAAAAATAACAAATGCCATTTTTTAAATAAATAAGGACAATCAATTGTATGCCATATTTAAGGCTGATAGCTTTAAATATGTCATGACAGTTTTAAGTGTAAAAATATAGTTAGGTTGACTTTTTAAAACCTGTGTTAAAAAAGTTTCATGCATGCAGATGTTATGGTATGCTTTCCCCCCAAAGACTCAAGTCTCAAATACCAGGGACAAAACAAAAACAAAAATATCAGGGACTAAGAAATCAGATAAGCAATTTTTTCCATTCTTCATTATGGTGTCTACTTCCTTGACCCCCAAACTTAGAATGGTCCTGATTAGAAATGATTAATTCAAAAGCAATATTTCAAAAAGTCTTTTTCTTTTGTACAAATGAGAAATCAGGTTTCAATGATGGTTTACAGGTAGACATGATCTTTAGCCTTTTCTTAGAATTTGAGTTAGATTTACACCTAAGAATAAGTGATCTTTGGCCTCTCTTTAGAATTCAAGTTCCTATTTTTTGAAACCTTTTATATAAGCTGTATTTGCAATAGTACAGCAACCAAAGAATACTTTAACTGCAGCTGTGGACTGCTTCTTTTCTTTATATGCATTTGCTTCTTAATATGAAGGTGCTTAACAGCACAGTAGGAAATTTTAAATTAACTCTCCAGAAGGCCATTTTGTGGATTGTGTTAAAAAAAATATATATATATGTATATATATATATATTTATATTTCTAAATGATCTACAAACCCGCTATTCTCCTATCCTCAGAAGTTTAAAAATAAATCTTTTCGGCTTTAAGCAGAATAATGATATATAAATAAAAATTAATGAAATGTTTTCCTACAAAATGGGCATTGTCTTTCACTAAGTTCTAAGAATGCTAGCATTACAGTTCTTGCAACTAACCGCTCTTACACTCCATGATGAGAACCTGGAGCCCTCTGTGAAAGACTCTCAAGAAATCTGACACAACCTAGATTTTTTCAAAGGCTTGTGTTTTTTGTTGGTATTTGTGCATATTAAAGACATTACACTTTATCATGTAAATATTAGGAGGCAAAATTTGAAAGTGCTAGCATGGTTTTTAAAAAATTAATTATATTTTCTGAGTTGATTCGGAATATCCGAATTTTTAAATAGATACTAAAACAGGATTTGATCTATCATTATTAGATAAAAAAACAGAAGCCCTTTGCAAAATTCAGATGAAAAATTTAGCAGCATCACATTTTTCTTATATTCTTAAAACTTAAGATGAAATTAAAGGCCAGTGCACAGAGGCTTTGTGAGTTTTATTCAATAAGCCACTAGGAACAGAACATGATATATATATTTTTAAAGAAGAACATGAGAATGTGTTGGTTCTTTTTAGATTTTAATTTGTTTTTAGTTATTTAGATCTTTATTATATTTCTGTAGAATTTGGTATTGATTATTTCAGTTTTCTTCTGAGTTCTTATTTTGTTCTAAATAAAAAGTACATTTGTTAAAATCACACTGCAGAGTTTTTCATATCTTTATATGTATCTTGTCTTTTTGTATTCATTTGAATGTGGTATTGTATTTAGGTATCCTGATGTTGCTGTTTGTATATTTAGAATTATAGGTGATATACTTTATTTTTTTACATATCCCAATATTGTTTTAAAATTAATTTTTTATTATAGTTGCTTTATAACGTTGTGTTACTTTCTACTATTCCCAAGATGTTTTAATGATAGGGAGTTGTATATGGTGTCCCATATTTAATTTTTGATGGCAGTTTCACATTTTATATTACATTATTGATCTGTTAGGCTAATAATCTAAAGCCAATCTATGAGCCTTCAAAGACATGCTAAAAGCAAAATACTGTAGTCTTAGCTAGAAGCATGATTTTGTAGGAAAATTTTCTGTATTGTTTGTGGTTCATATAAATATATTTTGAGAGAAGTTCTTGTACCAAAGTTCAAGGTCCTGATATTTACATAGTTCCTTTACATAGTGCACTATGTTGATCTGTGAGGAAATGAAGGGAATTTAAATTAAAATTTTAGACCATGAATGTAAAATTGCTGAATATTTGCACATAGTACAGGTTTGGGGGAAGATTTTTTTTTTTTAAGTTATCCATATGGCAGCAGAACTTTTAATAAACAATGGTTCTAACATACATTCTTTATGGAAACAGAAAATGGGATTTATGAGGTGACATTTTGAGTATATAAAGAAAAATGAAATAATATTAGCTTTATTTTCCTATTTCCCCCCAGCCTCGTGAAGGTTTAGTGGCAGAATTACCACTTATAATTTGTTTTTTATTCCATGCATGCATTTCATTAACCTATTCCTGGCTCTGTAGCCAGCCTGCAGAGAAAAACTCAGCAGAAGAATTTCTGAGCAGATTGTCTACAACATGCTATGTAGTACATATTTCAGAATCCAAGGACAATTTGACAACTTGTACTGTGCTTTACATTAATAATAAAAGTTACATTTTGTTTAAATGATATCTTAGAAAATTAATGTTATTTTATGTTATTTAATAATGCTTAGGTAAAAACTTATGAGATATATCAAGACATTCAAAATTTAATGAATAGCTCACTGAAATTATTTTGACTGCTTCAGACACAGGATTAAGTTCATTAGTACTGAAGTTCAGTTCTGGGATTTTGCCACTAACTCAAATTACTATTGGAATAGTAGCAAAAGTTTTCGGTAATATAATTGATTTGTCTCTGAAACAGTTATGAGACTCCTGCAATAAAGGCTGAGAGATATTACAAGCAGGTGCAACTGTACAATCTCTGAATGCAACTGAATGCCCCTTTCATTCTTTAAAAAAGTTTTTAATTTAAGGGAACACTCAATTATGTATGTTAATGCAATGGTGCAATTGGGCATAAATAATTAAAATTGATGTTGAAATGCTTAAATTATTTTTCATGGCAAGGTTACCTTTAAAATTATATTTTGCTCTGATTTAAATTTAAACAGTTGCGTTCCCCAACAGAGAATACTCAGAATGGCTCAGAATGTCCCAAGTGAGAGGTTGAGATGAATCTGGACTTTAAAAATAGCAGTGACTCTGAAAAGAAAATTTTTAAAGTTAGAAGGCACTTCATTTCAACTTTTGTCCAATCATTCTCTTATCTTCTCTAAAAATCCAGCATCCTCTGGTACTATTTTATAGCTTTTTATCTGTTTGAGCCAGTAACAATATACTCACTACCCTCTGCAAAAGGCAACCTCCTCTTATGTTGGGATATTTTAAGAAACAAGTAGTTCTTTCTTATTTTGAGCTCAAATATGTTCTACAATAGCTTCTATTTGCTGGTTTGTGTTCTATGATAAAAAGCTATGAGAATGCCACTCATTCTTTATATAAAAGACCATCAAATCAAGCTATTGGTACATTTCTCTGCTCTATTTTATAGAAAAACTCAGGAAAAGAGTAAGTTCAATTCAACAAATATTGTTGGAGCATCTGACACTACTTTAGAGCCTTAGAATGTAAACAAACAGACAAACAAAACATAGATCCCTGCCTTAAGGAATACACTCTTCTAGTTGGGATAATAAAAACAAAAGCAAAGCAGTAAATGTGCTGAAGGACTTAAATGCATCATTCGATTCTTCTTGCTTTTCAGGCTTTTGTCCCTGTCCTTCTTCTGAACCACTCCTGTTAGAGAACTCATGTCTCATTCTTCTTTTTTCTCAACCTTCATTGTCTTTTATCTTCTTCACAGGATATGACACAGCAGATCACTCTCTCTCTCCTTTTTGCAATAATTTCATTATTTTCAAGACACTACTGACTCCTGACATGTTTTTCTTAATTCACTGGCCATCCTTTTTATTCTCCTTCACCAGCCTTGCCTCCTTTTCTAGGTCTACAGATGTCCTGGGCTCATTCTACCATCTTTCCCTTCTCTGACTATACTTACTTCCTCTGTGATCTCACAGTTTCATGGCTTTAATGCCTTCAATATTTTTATGTCTCCCAAAGTCTACATAATTTAAAGAATCTAAATTCCTATTGATTATAAGATGAATCATTATTTTATATACTACAAAGGAAGAAGATATATGTTACCAAATATGTGTTACAATGAGTTGTAAGACAACATTGATTGGAAGGCATGCCCTAATTTCAATTAAAGTATGAAAAAGCACTATATCACAGTATCAGTGAAATGTGGCATATGTCCTGACCTCCCTCTGAGATCTAGACATATACCCAACTGCACACATAACCTCTCCACTGAATTGTCTAACGGGTGCCTTAGGGTGCCATTTCTTAAGTAGAAGTTTTGAGTTCCACCTGTTCTTAAACTTGCTCTTCCTCTAGTCTTCTTCATATTAATAAATGATACACATATTCATCCAATTGTTTTGCTCAGAACCACAAAGATATCTTTGAACTTTGGCATATTCAACTTTGGCATAAATCTCCTAATCAACAAGTTTTCTACCTTCAAACAAATCCCTAAATTTGACCACTTTTCACTACCTCTACTACTACTCTTGTCCAAGACACTTTTATCTCTTGCCAGTATTACTGAAGCATCATCCTAACTGGCCTCCAGAGTCCACTCTTTGTTAAGTTGCTAAGTTGTATCTGACTCTTTTGTAACCCCTTGAACTGTAGCTGCCCAGGTTCCTCTATCCATGGGATTTTCCAGGCAAGAATGCTGGAGTGGGTTGCCATTTCCTTCTCCAGGGGACCTTCCCAACCCAGGGGTTGACCCACATCTCCTGCATTGGCAGGCGAATTCTTTACCACTAAGCAACCTGTCAAAGTCCTGTCTGATTCTTTGTGACCCCATGGACTGCAACATGCCAGGATTCCCTGTCCTTCACTATCTCCTGGAATTTGCTCAAATTCATGTCCATTGAGTCAGTGATGCTATCTAGGCATCTCATCCTCTGCCTTCTCCTTTTGCCTTTAATTTTTCTCAGCATCAGGGTCTTTTCCATTGAGTTGGTTCTTCGCATCAAGTGGCCAAAGTATTGGAGCTTTAGCTTCAGCATCAGTTCTTTCAATGAAAACACAGGGTTGATTTGCTTTTTGGTTGATTGATTTGATATCCTTGCTGTCCAGGGATTCTCAAGAGTCTTCTCCAACACCACAGTTCAAGAGCATCAATTCTTTGGTGATCAGCCTTCTTTATGGTTCAGTTCTCACAACCATGAATGACCACTGGAAAAACTATTGCTTTGACTATACAGACTTTTGTTGGCAAAGTGATGTCCCTGCTTTTTAATATGTGGTCTAGGATTGTCATAGCTTTTCTTCCAAGGAGCAAGTGTCTTTTAATTTCATGGCTGCAGTCACTGTCCATAGTAATTTCAGAGCCCAAGAAAAGAAAATCTGTCACTGTTTCCACTTTTTCCCAATTTTTTGCATGAAGTGTTGGGACTGGATGCCAGGATCTTAGTTTTTTAAATGTTGAGTTTTAATTCAACTTTTTCACTCTCCTCCTTCACCCTCAACAAGAGGCTCTTCAGTTCTTTACTTTCTGCCATATGGGTGGTGTCATCTACATACCTGAGGTTGTTGATATTTCTCTTGGAAATCTAGATTCCAGCTTGTGGTTGTACTCTGCATATAAGTTAAATAAGTAGGGTGACCGTGTACAGCCTTGTCATACTCCTTTCCTAGTTTTGAATCAGGTCGTCATTCCATGTCCAAGTTATAACTGTTGCTTCTTGACCTACATACAGATTTGTCAGGAGACAAGTAAGGTAGACTGATATTCCTATCTTTTTAAGAATTTTCCACAGTTGGTTGTGATCCACACAGTCACTACGCTAGGCTTTAGCGTAGTCAACAAAATAGATTTTTTTTTTTTTATATCCCTTTGCTTTCTCTTTGTTCCAACAAATGTTGGCAGTTTGATCTCTGGTTCCAGTGCCTTATCTAAACCCAGCTTGTACATCTGGAAGTTTTTAGTTCACGTACTGCTGAAGCTTAGCTTTAAGGATTTTGAGCATTATCTTCCTAGCATGTGAAATAAGCACAATTGTATGGTAGTTTTAACATTCTTATGCATTGCCTTTCTTTGGGATTGGAATGAAAACTGACCTTTTCCAGTCCTGTGGTCACTGCTGAGTTTTCCAAATTTGCTGATATATTGAGTGCAGCACTTTACCAGAGTCATCTTTTAGTATTTGAAATAGCTCAGCTGAAATTTTGTCACCTCCACTAGCTTTGTTCGTAGTGATGCTTCCTAAGGCCCACTTGACTTCACACTCGGGATGTCTGGCTCTAGGTGAGTGACCATAACATCATGGTTATCCTGATCAGTTAGACTTTTTAGTTAGACTTGTATAATTCTTCTGTGTATTCTTGCCACTTCTTAATTTCTTCTGCTTCTGTTAGGTCCTTGCTGTTTCTATCCTTTAATTGTGCCCATCTTTGCATGAAATGTTCCCTTGGTATCTCCAATTTTCTTGAAGAGATCTCTAGTCTTTCCCATTCTGTTGTTTTCCTCTTTTTCTTTGCATTGTTCACCTAAGAAGGCTTTCTTATCTCTCCTTGTTATTCTTTGGAAGCCTGCATTCAGATGGGTATGTCTTTCCGTTTCTCCCTTGCCTTTCACTTCTCTTCTTTTCTCAGCTATTTCTAAAGCCTCCTCAGACAACCACCTTGCCTTCATGCATTTCTTTTCCTTTGGGATGGTTTTGGTCGTCACTTCCTGTACAGTGTTATGAACCTCCATCCGTAATTTTTCAGGAACTCTCTCTACCAGATCTAATCCCTTGAATCTGTTTGTCACCTCCACTGTATAATTATAGGAATTTAATTTAGGTCATACCTGAATGGTCTAGTGGTTTTCCCTACTTTCTTGAATTTAAACCTGAATTTTGTAATGAGGAGCTGATGATCTGAGCCATAGTCAGCTCCCAGTCTTTTTTTTGCTGACTGTATAGAGCTTCTCCAGCTGCAAAGAATATATAATCAGTCTGATATCGGTATTGACCATCTAGTGATGTCCATGTGTAGAGTCGTCTTCTGTGTTGTTGGAGGAGGCTGTTTGCTATGATCAGTGTGTTCTCTTGACAAAACTCTGTTAGTCTTTGCCCTCTTTCATTTTGTACTCCAAGGTTAAATATGCCAGTTATTCCAGGAATCTCTTGACTTCCTACTTTTGCCTTCCAGTCCCCTATGATGAAAAGGACACCTTTTTTGAATGTTAGTTCTAGAAGATCTTGTAAACTATCATAGTACTGATCAACTTCAACTTCTTCAGCATTAGTAGTTGGGAAATAGACTTGGATTACTGTGATGTTGAATTGTTTGCCTTGGAAAGGAACCGAGATCATTCTGTCGTTTTTGAGATTGCACCCAAGTACTGCATTTCGGACTCTTTTGTTGACTATGAGGGCTACTTTATTTCTTCTAAGGGAGTCTTGCCCAAAGAAGTAGATACAATGGTCATCTGAATTCGCCCATTCTCACCCATTTTGGTTCACTGATTCCTAAGATGTTGATGTTCACTCTTGTCATCTCCTGCTTGACTATGTCTAGTTTACCTTGATTTATGGATCTAATATTCCAGGTTCTCATGCAGTATTGTTCTTTACAGCCTCAGACTTTACTTTCACCACCACAGTCATCCACAACCTGGCATTGTTTCCGCTTTGGCCCAGCCTGTTCGTTCTTTTTGGTGTGTGTTAGTTGCTCAGTTATATCTGACTCTTTGTGACCCCATGGATGGAGGCCCCCATATTTCTCTGTCCACAGAATTCTCCTGGAAAGAATACTGGAGTGAGTAACCATTCCCTCCTCCAGGGGCTCTTCCCGACCCAGGGATTGAACCCGGTTCTGTTGCGTTGCAGGCAGATTCTTTACCACCTGATCCATGAGGAAAGCCTTTTTTTTTTCTTCCTGGAGCTATTAGTAGTTGCCTTATGCTCTTCCCCAGTAGCATATTGGATATCTTCTGACCTGGGGGGCTCATCTTCTGGTGTCATATCTTCTTTTTCTCTTCATACTGTTCGTGGAGTTCTCATGGCAAGAATACTGGGGCAGTTTGCCATTCCCTCTGCCAGTGGACTGTGTTTGGTTAGAACGAGAGCTATCAGCCATGACCCGTCCATTTTGAGAGGGCCTGCACTGCATGGCTCATCGCTTCACTGAATTATGCAAGCTCCTTCCCCTGAACAAGCCTGTGATCCACGAAGAGGAAGCCACCTGTGAATCCCTATTATGCTCAGAATAACATTTTAACCCTTCCCTTGGCTTACAAGGCTTTTTATGGTCATCCCCCTGCCTCTCTTTCAGATTTTATTCCCTATCTCTCTTTACTAGGTTCAGACTTCTACAGACACTGAAGTACTTTTGCTTCTTCCTAGTCAGTACACAAGTTTCCCCACTACTTCCAGAACATTAGAACATTTCATTCTTTGAAGCCCCATTGCATGTCTCCACAGACCATCTCTCTTCCTTCTCCCCTAGTGGTAACTACTTTTCCTGTTACATTCCCATTTGTGCCTTTGCCAGTTTTTTTTTTTTGTGTGGGATTTTACATTTGTTCAAAGGAGACTTTCCCCCCCTTGGTTGCTAGTATTTTGTTGGTTAAATATTGTGCAGTATTTCCCCATTTATTCTTGGTTAACAGTTTAGAGTTTTACAGTATATTTTGATGCTTGTAGTCTTTGATTTTACTATGGAAGGTTAACTTTTCTTTTATGAATTGTACTCTTTGCATATTGTATAATAAATTCTTTCCTACTCGGTGTCTGTTATACATTCTTTGAAAGTGAAAATGAAGTCACTCAGTCATGTATGACTCTTTGTGACCCCATGGACTGTAGCCTACCAGGCTCCTCAGTCCATGGAATTTTCCAGGCAAGAGTACTGGAATGTGTTGCCATTTCCTTTTCCAGGGCATCTTCCTGACCCAGGGATCGAACCTGGCTCTCCCACATGGTGAGCAGATGCTTTACCATCTGAGCCACCAGGGAACCCCAAGGGGAAATGGGCTTGTCCAGGATTTATTTTCTTCTAAATGGTTTAAAGCTTTGTCTTCCAAATTTAAGTAGTTAATCAACTTGGAACTTATTTTTGTGTTTAGTGGGGCGTTGCATTGTGTGCATGCTCAGTTGTGTCTGACGCTTTGCAACCCTATGGACTGTAGCCCACCAGACTCCACTGTACATGGGACTTTTCTAGGCAAGGATACTGGAGTGAGTTGCCATTTCCTACTCTAAGGGATCTTCATGACCCAGAGATCGAACTCATGTCTCTTGCATTGGCAGGTGGGTTCTTTACCACTGTGCCACCTAGGAAGCCCAGTTCAGTTCAGTTCAGTCGCTCAGTCATGGCCGACTCTTTGTGACCCCATGGACCACAGCATGCCAGGCCTCCCTGTCTATCACCAACTCCCAGAGTTCACCCAAACTCACGTCCATTGAATCGGTGATGCCATCTAACCATCTCATCCTCTTTCGTCCCCTTCTCCTCCTGCCTTCAATCTTTCCCAACATCAGGGTCTTTTCAAATGAGTCCGCTCTCCACATCAAAAGTGGCCAAAATATTGGAGTTTCAGCTTCAGCATCAGTCCTTCCAATGAACACCCAGGACTGATTCCTTTAGGATGGAATGGTTGGATCTCCTTGCAGTCCAAGGGACTCTCAAGAGTCTTCTCCAACACCCCAATTCAAAAGCATCAATTCTTCAGCGCTCAGCTTTCTTTATAGTCCAACTCTCATATCCATACATGACTACTGGAAAAAATATAGCCTTGACTAGATGGACCTTTGTTGGCAAAGTAATATCTCTGCTTTTTAATATGCTGTCTAAGTTGGTCATAACTTTCCTTCCAAGGAGTAAGTGTCTTTTAATTTCGTGGCTGCAGTCACCATCTGCAAGGAAGCCCAGTGGAGGGCAGTAATTAAATTCATTGAAAAAAATTTTCATATGACAGCCAACTAGTCCAGCAGCATTTATTCAAGTGATTATCCTGTGAAATCAGCTCTATCTCAAATCACAGTTTCTTATGTTGGTACTCTTTCTGGGCTCTGTGTTCTGATCCATTATCAGTTAATTTGTCTATTTCAATGCCAATAGCACTATGTTATAATTGCAATAGGTTTTACATAATTCTACCTATCTAGTAAAACAAATTACTTGACTGTGTTCTTCTTTTTCTGGAATGTTTAGGTTATCCTTGATGTTTTGATATTCTGAATGTTTTAGAATCAGATTGTCAAATGCAATGAAAAAAATCTATGTAGATATTTGGTTGGAATTTTATTGACTCTATGGATCAAGTTTTGAGATGCTTGGCCATACCACCCCTAATTAAATCTCTGGGCACTGAATCTTTTTTTTTTTTTTGCTTTTAGTTTATTTATTTTTAAATGGAGGATAATTGCTTTACAATATTTTGTTGGTTTCTGCCATACATCAACATGAATCAGCTGTAGATATATACCTATGTCCCCTCACTGTTGAACTTCCCTCCAACCTCCCACCCCCACCCCAGGCCACCCCCTCTAGGTTGTCTCAGAGCACCAAATTTGAGCTCCCTGCATCATACAGCAAATTTCCACTGGCTATCTCATTTTACATATGGTAATGCGTATGTTTCAATGCTACTCTTTCAATTAGTCCCACCCTCTCTTTCCCCCAGTGTGTCCACAAGTCTGCCCTCTATGTCTGCATCTTCTTTGCTGCCTTGCAAAGAGGTTCATCAGTATCATCTTTCTAGATCCCATATATATGTGGTAAGATACAACATTTGTTTTTCTCTGATTTACTTCCTTCTGTATAATAGGCTCTAGGTTCATCCACCTCATTAGAACTGACTCAAATGTGTTCCTTTTTATGACTGAGTGATATTCCCTTGTATATATATAACACAACTTCTTTATTCACTCACCTGTTGATAGACATCTAAGTTGCTTCCATGTCCTCGCTATTGTAATCAGTGCTGTGATTAGGGTTCAATTCAGTTCAGTCGCTCAGTCGTGGCCGACTCTGTGACCCCAGCAGCACGCCAGGCCTCCCTGTCCATCACCAACTCCCGGAGTTCACCCAAACCCATGTCCATCATGTCGGTGATGCCATTCAACCATCTCATCCTCTGTCGTCTCCTTCTCCTCCTGCCTTCAAATCCCTCCCAGCATCAGGGTCTTTTCCAATGAGTCAACTCTTTGCATGAGTTGGCCAAAGTATTGGAGTTTCAGCTTCAGCGTCAGTCCTTCCAATGAACACCCAGGACTGATCTCCTTCAGGATGGACTGGTTGGATCTCCTTGCAGTCCAAGGGACTCCTAAGAGTCTCCTCCAACACCACAGTTCAAAAGCGATTAGGGTACACGTGCCATTTTCAGTTATGACTTCCTCAGGATTTATGCCCAGTGGTGGGATCACCGGGTCACGTGGTAGCTCTATTCCTGGCTTTCTGAGCACTCTCCGTACTGTTCTCCATAGTGGTTGTTATCAGTTTACCTTCCCACCAGTAGTCCTAGAGGCTTCTCTTTCCTCCACACCCTCTCAAGCATTTATTGTTTGTATATTTTTTGATGGTGGCCATTCTGACTGATGTAAGGTGATTCCTTATTGTAGTTTTGATTTGCATTTCTCTAATAATGAGCTATGTTGAGTATCTTTTCATTTGTTTACTAGCATTCTGTATGTCTTCTTTGAAGAAATGTCTGCTTATGTCTCTGCCCACTTTTGACTGGATTGTTTGTTTTCCTGGTATTGAGTTGCGTGAGCCATTTGTATATTTTGGTGATTAATCCTTTGTCTGTTGCTTCATTTGCTATTATTTTCTCCCTTTCTGAGGGATGGCTTTTCACCTTGTTTATAGTTTCCTTCCCAGTGAAAAAGCTTTTAAGTTTAATTAGGTCCCATTTGTTTATTTTTGTTTTTATTTCCATTACTTTAGGAGTTGGGTCATAGAGGATCTTGCTGTGATTTATGCTAAAGAGTGTTCTTCCTATGTTTTCCTCTAAGAGTTTTATAATTTCTGGTCTTAAATTTAGGTCTTTAATCCATTTTGAGTTTATTTTTGTATATGGTATTAGGAAGTGTTCTAATTTCATTCTATTACATGTACCTGTTTGGTTTTCCCAGCACCACTTGTCTAAGAGACTATTTTTCCTCTATTGTATATTCTTGTGCACTGAATCTTAAATACTATTGTGTAGTAGACAACATTTCACAAATGCTGTTACAATTCATTGCTTAGGGAACTGAGTATGCCGTGTGACCCTACTGGGAGAGGACTCTTGGAAACTTGCTCCTGGTGTTCTCAGGACTTCCTTTTGCTGATTTTGCTTTATTTCCTTTTAATGTAATAAATTTTAACCATGGTTATGACTACATGCTGAGTCCTGTGAGTCATTCAAGTCAATCTTGGGTCTAAGAGACCTGTTACATTTTCCCATCATACTTGCAACTTTTCCATGAGTTTGTGTTTAATGGGTGTCTCTTAAGAACTCAGTGCAGCTAGATTTTGTTACTATTTTTGATTCAATCTGAATATTGTCTTTTACCAAATGAGTTTACTAATTACTGTTAATAATGACTAATATATTGCAGTTTTTACCATTTTATATTGTTGATTTATTTTACCTTGCTTACACTTCTTTTTGTTTCTCTTCTTCTTGTATTCCTTTAGAATACTAACTTTTTTTTTTCTCATTTAGAATTTCCCCTTCACTAGCTTGGAGGTCATAAATTCTATTTCTGTTCTTTTAATGGTTGCCCTTGTAATATGGATGTAGATATATAATTTAAATTGAAATTTAAACAATATATTTGCTCTCTTCATTAATGCCCAGAGAACCTCAGAAAAATTCAGTATAGTTATCCCCTCCCCTCTCCACTATATGAAGTTTAGTTTCAGTATTTTTCAAAATAATGAAATTAGGTATCTTTATTATTGTTTTTTGGTAGTCATTGATTTTCCATATTTAATTTATCCATATTTAAATTTTCTTTGCTTGTCATTTTTTCTTGCATCTCAGATCTTCTATCTGAATTTATTTTTCTTCTACTCGATGAATATCCTTTATAATATCCTTTAGCGTGGTTCTGTAGATGGTAAACTTTCTCATCTTAGTCTCTCTAAAAATAGCTATTTTGCTTTTTTTATTTTAAAAGAAAAATGTTCTAGGTATATTTCTCTAAATTGAAATTTTCTCTGCTCACTTTGAAAATATTATCTTCTGTTTTCTTCTGGCTTCCATTGTGCTGATGAAAAGTAAGCTGATATTCCTTTTAATTTATCTGTCTTTTCTCTCTGGCTGCTTTTAAGACCTTCTTTTTATCTTTGATATTCTACATTTCTACTCCAACTGTCTAGGTAAGAATTTATTTTTATCTGTTTTTCTTAAAATTCAATAGGCAAATTAAAAAAATACACTCCCTGTTTTAGAATAGTTTTAAATTGTCAAAGAGTTGTGAAGAAAGTCCAGACAGTTCCCATATACCCCACCCTCAATTTCTCTTTTTAATATTTATTATGTTATTATGGTACATTTGTCACAACTAGTCAACCATTGTAGATACCTTAACTAAAAACTCATATTTAGCTTTTATTTAATGACCTTTATCTGTTCTAGGATCCCATCTAGGTAGGATACCACATTACATTCAATTTTTATGTGTCTCTAGGCTCCTCTGGACAGTGATAATTTCTCAGATATCCTTTGTTTTTGATGACCTTGACAGTTTTGAGAACACATACTGGTTAGGTATTTTGTAGATTGTCGCTCCATTGGAGTTTGATGTTTTCTCTTGATTAGACTGGTTATGTATTTAGAGACTAAGACCACAAAAGCAAATAAAAAGATCATTCTTATAATGCATATTAAGGATCCATGTGATCATCATGACATTATTGGTCATATTACCTGGCTCAGGAGGTATTTGTCAGATTTACCCACTTTAAAGTTATTCTTTTATCCCTTTTTTGTATTGTACTCTTTGGAAGAAAGTCTTTTTTCTTTTTTCCCTCCTGGGAATAATAGATAATAGTAGACCTTGATTTTTTCTTTTAAAACTGTGCTTTACCATTAGAGGTAAGAAATCATGATATGATGATTTCTTGCCTTTCTCCCCCTTGTCTCCTTAATACCCCAACATTTATTTATCTGTATATTTATATTCCCCAAGAATATTTAGGGAAGTCTCTATACTTGTTTATGTGGGTCCTGGTTATGGAGCTGAGCATTGGCTTATATAATTCTGTTTATGATCTGAGCAGGGCATCGATATGAGTAATATATGAATCCCTTGTATGAGACTTAGAAAAAAACAATTATGAAGGTTTTAGACAACAGGATACAAGTGGGCCATCTGTAAATTCTGAGGACTTGGCATATCAGATATTTAGGATAATGAAGGTAGATATAGGCTCAATCAATTTAAGGAATTGACTTGCACTTGGGTTGGGTTCTGAAGAAGAAATTTGGTTCTATTGGTATTTCCAGGAGGATTGTAGCAACTAAATTTTCAATTATCTAATACGATTTTTGGTCATGCATGTGAGCGTATCCTTGCAAGGTTCCTTAATGGGAATATTTTGTAGAGAAAAGGGGAGACAGCTTAGCTGCTCCATTGACTTTTTAGCACAGACTGGTAACATTTGTTGCTTTCTATATATGAGGTGTTATGGTAGGCTGTTTATGTTTGTTATTCTGTTTTATCCTTGTGAAAACTCTGTAAAGTTAAGTATTTAAAAAATAACTGTTTCACAGAGGAACAAGCAAGCCTCATATTAAGTAGTTTGAGTTCACAAATCTTTTGCCTCTAAAATATTGTTCTGTTTAATATACATGCCAATCCCTTATCTCACAGAATATATACAGAATCAATTCTGAAGGGAATAGGTGCCATGTAGGTCTCTAAAGCAGAAGCTTGGTCAGAGGAGGAACTGGTCTAGTTAATGCAATTCTCTAGTATTTGATTGGAATGCTTTAAATTCCTCCATCTCAACACAGCATAGACATATATTTCCTAGGAACTGGGACAAAGCTGAACCCACTGGTGAAGATAAAGTAGATTCTGTGTGATTTAAAAGACTGGCAAAGCCAGCAGCACCAAAAGCTTATATAAATGTGGAGAGGGAGTCAGAAATGTTTGATCAAAGTTAGAAAGAATTAATAGGAGAAAAGGTTTGAGGTGGGAAAATTTGGATGTCTCTAATTCAGTAAATGTTTATCAAATGACTTTGAATATGACACTTTGCTTTGAGATAGGTAAAACCAAGATGGGTATGGCACCTTTTCTGCGCTAAAATAATGTGTATTATACAGATTAACTTAATATGATAGAATGAAATAAATAACAAATAGAAGGACATGTAATCTGTGGACTCATAGAGCAATTATGTGACTGGAACATTAATGGAAGGCTTAACAAAAGAGGAGACACATAAACAAGCTATTAAAAGATAAGTAAAACTTGCAAGTGGCAGAGCAGGTAACAAATTACATGTGAAAACAATGTGGGGAAAAGGAGAGATGTGAGTAGCCCACAGAAGTAAGAACATGAGTGAATTCTACCTGGGGAAATGACAGACAGGATAAGACAGACACAGTTATTTTTGTCCACTGGGTGCTCATGCTGCCTTCTTATAATTATCAAAATAAACATATTTTACTCTGAAGAACACCATTCCTCTGTCTCAGTCCCGATAGTTTCAATATGCCTGCTACCTCGGCCTGGAAAGTTAGCATATTCCACTCCTGACTGCAATGATCAGTTCAAAAATATGTCTCTTCTGTCCAATAAGATTCTATCTTGGGACTTGGCCTGGAATAATTGGGCAAAAGTTTGCTGTGAAGATGTGCCCGTGCAGCAGCCAGGAGCCACTATAAGTGGAGAGCGTGCCTGAGAATGAAACATTCAAAGGATGTAGAGCCGATAGTTACAGACAGTGTCCTGAACTTGCCCTGAATTTTCAGTTACAAAGCAAAGTAAGTGAAAGTTGCTCAGTCGTGTCTGACTCTGTGACCCCATGGACCATACAGTCCATGGAATTCTCCAGGCCAGAATATTGGAGTGGGTAGCCTTTCCCTTCTCCAGGGGATCTTCCCAACCCAGGGATTCAACCCAGATCTCCCATGTTGCAGGTAGATTCTTTATCATCTGAGCCATCAGGAAAGCCCAGTGAAATAAGAACAGGTCCTATTATCCATGCTATGCTATATATGTAATTCCACTAAGGTATAGTTGTTTGATGAGGCAACATGTCATTCCTAAATTATTCTGGTGTTTTTAAATACAATATTTCAATTATTAGATATATAATAAATATTTGTAATTTTCAGTTATGTTAGCCAGTTACCACATCCCTCTTTTCACTCTCTGGCTCTTTTTGCTTGAGTTTATATGAAATGGACATAAATTGTTTGCAACTGAAAAGGATCCTGGCTAATATATAGGCCTTGGAGGCTCCATCTTGAAACTGTGAGCAAAGGTGAATAAGCAGTTGACTTAGTAGAAGCAGTTGAGTCATGTTGAAACTGGTGAGATATGAGATGAGAAATCTCTGATAATACAATTTGGCACAGGGCTGAGGAGAGGATTTTTCAGTTCAGTTCAGTCACTCATTTGTGTCCGACTCTTTGTGACCCCATAAACTGCAGCACGCTAGGCCTCCCTGTCCGTCACCAACTCCCAAACTCATGTCCATTGAGTCAGTGATGCCATCCAACCATCTCATCCTCTTTTGTCCCCTTCTCCTCCTGCCCTCCATCTTTCCCAGCATCAGGGTCTTTTCAAATGAGTCCGCTCTCCACATCAAAAGTGGCCAAAATATTGGAGTTTGAGCTTCAGCATCAGTCCTTCCAATGAACACCCAGGACTGATCTCCTTTAGGATGGACTGGTTGGATCTCCTTGCAGTCCAAGGGACTCTCAAGAGTCTTCTCTAACACCACAGTTCAAAAGCATTAATTCTTCTGTGCTCAGCTTTCCTTATAGTCGTACTCTCACATCCATACATGACTACTGGAAAAACCATAGCCTTGACTAGATGGACCTTTGTTGACAAAGTAATGTCTCTGCTTTTTAATATGCTGTCTAGGTTGGTCATAACTTTTCTTCCAAGGAGTAAACATCTTTTAATTTCATGGCTGCAGTCACCATCTGCAAAGATTTTGGAGCTCCCCCAAAATAAATCAACCACTGTTCCACTGTTTCCCCATCTATTTGCCATGAAGTGATGTTGAGCTTTAAGCCAACTTTTGCACTCTCTTCTTTCACTTTCATCAAGAGGCTCTTAATTCTTCTTCACTTTCTGCTGTAAGGGTGGTGTCATCTGCATATCTGAGGTTATTGATATTTCTCCTGGCAATCTTGATTCCAGCTTGCGCTTCTTCCAGTCCAGTGTTTCTCATGATGTACTCTGCATATAAGTTAAATAGGCAGGGTGACAATATACAGAGGAGAGGATTGATATGTCAACAAATGAGAGTCATTTCAGTGTTTTTTGAGTAGTAGACTGATGCAGTGAAGATATTAATCTTTGTCTCTTTCTTGGGATTCATTTTTTAGTTTTCTGTTTTTTACCTTCTGTACTCCAGCATTGATTATATCTAAAGGAATGCTGATTTTCTTCCTTATGGGTATATTCTACTGTAGAACCTCATATTTAAATTGATCAAGACCTCAGATTTCAAATATTGTTACTCTCTGAAAAGAGACAAAGAGAATTTCCTAGAGGTGATACACAGCACAGTCTCACTAGTTGCCTCTAAGTTGAAGCCATCTTTTTCTCATCCAAGTCCATGCAGCACTGGACTAATACTTCTGTCATGGCCATAAGCCCAGTGTGACTTTGCTGTTGTTATGTGGACACTTATTTCAAGCTACCTAAGCCCTCTTCCCCTATCCCAGATTGTCACATCCTTGGTGGGCAGGTATTTAACATGATCCATGTTTTAGAAGAAATTTTTTACACTGCCAGTCTATTCTCTTGTGTACAATAGGTAGTTGAATGCTTGTGGGGAAAATTTTCCTTTTAAAAATGGAACCACCATTCATTTCTATTAAAGGCGGTATTAGTATCTAAGCTTAGAGTATGGTTATTTGTTAGAAAATTTGGTTACTCTTTGAATGGAAGAAGTATCTCACTCAAGAGACTGTTTTGACGTTTTGAATGTGCACATGCGTTTGTCTTAAGAATAGGGGATGCTGTTGGACTTCCTAGATGATGCTAGTAGTAAAAAATCTGCCTGCTAACACAGGTGATGCATGAGATGTGGGTTCAATCCCTGGGTTGTGAAGATCCCCTGGAGAATGAACTGGCATGCCACTCCAGTGTTCTTGCCTGGAAAATTCCATGGGTAGAGAAGCCTTGGGGGGCTACGGTCCATTGGGCCTCAAAGAGCTGGGCATGACTGAACACACATGATCTCTACAGTGCCTTGTAGGATGACACAGTGTTGTCCCCACACGTCACAGAAAAACCTTGGATGTTTTTGGGAGTATAATTGTTCTCACTTTTTTATGTCTCTTGTTCTCTCTATGCTGCACTCAATTTTCTTTTTCAAAAAATTATTACCTCCTCCTCTACAGGAGGTAGAGATTAATTTTGCTCTTCCCTTTCCCTCCCACACTCTTTCCCCTTGAGGGTAAGCTAGACTTAGTGACTCATTTTCTAAGAATAAAGTAAGGGGAAATAGTAACTTTACAGTGGAGTATCCTGGCAAGCACTGTCTTAGCTAAGTGATAAAAGTTAACATCAACAGTGCTGTCATGGGAATGACATGTACCCTTGATGCGATGTGATGAGCAGGGTGCTTCACTTCTGTCATTCCTTCTTAAAAAATCTGTAGCTCCAACATGGATATAAGAAAAACAACAGAAAAGGCCAGAATAGGGACACTTCAGTATCTTTGTCTAGCAGCATTAGACTGTCAAGTTCATGAAAAATAAGGGAAGACTGAGACACTGTCACAGATCAGAAAAGAATGGGAGACATAACAACTAAATGTGACGTGTTCCCCTGGATTGCATCCTGGAGCAGATATGACATTAATGGATAAACTGGTGAAAGGCAAATAAAGTCTGGAGTTTAGTTACTAGTAATGTACCAACGTCAGCTTCTTTGTTTTCTCAAATGTGTCGTACTAATGTAAGATGTTAACTAATGTAAGATGGGGAGAACTAGGTGAAGGGTGTATGGGAACTTTCTATATTATTTTTGCAACTTTTCTGTAAGTCTAAAATTACTCCAAAACACAAATTTAATTTAAATAATTTTATGAAGTATGTAAGTAATTCAAAAAGTTAAGAATGTAACTGACATCATGTACCCATCACCCAAGTTGAGAAAAAGAAAATTACAAATATAGTTAAAATCTTCTATGCATACCTCCACAATCCTGATATCCTTTTCTTAAGAGGTAACTACTATACTATACTAAATTTGTCTTGGTCATTCCTGTGCATATCTTTATAGCTTTTTCTATATTTGTATGATTCTATTTGTTGTTATTGTTCAGACACTCAGTTGTGTCTGACTCTTTGCGACCCCCGGACTACAGCACGCCGGACTTCCCTGTCCTTCACCATCTCCTGGAGCCTGCTCAAACTCATGTCCTTTAAACCAGTGATGTCATTGAACCACCTCGTCCCCTGTTGTCCCTTTCTCCTCCTGCCCTCAATCCTTCCCAGCATCAGGGTCTTTTCCAATGAGTTGACTCTTCGCATAAGGTGGCCAGACTATTGGAGCTTCAGCATCAGTCCTTCCAATGAATATTCAGGATTGATTTCCATTAGGATTGACTGGTTTGATCTCCTTGCTGTCCAAGGGACTCGAGAGTTTTCTCCAACACTGCAGTTCAAAAGCAACAATTCTTCGGTGCTCAGCCTTCTTTATGGTCCAACTCTCACATCCATACATGACTACTGGAAAAGCCATAGTTTTGATTATATGGACCTCTGTTGGCCAAGTAATGTCTCTGACTTTTTAATACGCTCTCTAGGTTTGTCATGGCTTTTCTTGCATGGAGCAAGCGTCTCTACCCACTGGGTGTCAGTAGTATCTGTCCCTGGGTTATGACATTCAAAAATGCTTGCAGACATTGCCAATTGTCCTGTGGGAGGCAAAACTGCCTCTAGTTGAGAACCACTAGTTGAGTTGGACGTGCCGCTGCAGACAGCTACTTTCTGTTTCAAGGGGCACTTGGATGTGGTGACATCAGCAAAGTAATGTCTCTGCTTTTTAATACACTGTCTCAGTTTGTCTATGTATGATTCTATAGACTATGTTTAATATTATGCTGTATATTTTAAACTTTAATTAATGATACTACACTGGTATATATATGATATATATATATATCATATGTATATATATGATATATATATATAAATAATTCTTTTTGGTTTGCCTTGTTCACCCAGTAATGTGATTTTGAATTTCATTTGTGACATTAGTGGAGCCTGATACAATCATTCATTCAGCAATTATGTATGGTGCTTCAACTACACGCCTAGCAGAGTACTAGGTGGTGAGGATTTAGCAGTAACTCAAATATTCCTGGAAGACCCTGTGCTCAAAGATGAATAGATAAAAAGCATTACTGATAAGGCTACAGTTGAATTAGGGAGTTGTCATACTATGTGTGCATGCCAAGTCACTTCAGTCTTGTCCTACTCTTTGTGACCCTATGGACTGTAGCCAACCAGGCTCCTCTGTCCATGGGATCCCTAAGCAAGAATACTGGAGCGGGTTACCATGCCGTCCTCCAGAGGATCTTCCCTACCAAGGGATCGAACCTGCATCTCCTGTGGGCTCTGCATTGAAAGCAGATTCTTTACCGCTGAACCACCAGGGAAGCCCTGTCATACTCTAAGAGGCTGTAATATGGATATTTGTTTCTAACTTCAGTGTCATTTATGAATACTCCCTGTGTTAGAGAACTTTTGATGGCCTGCAGATGTTTTGTTTCATCAACTCAGTGCCTTTTAAAATTCTGTGTTATTTCTCAACAACATTTAACATGTAAGGGATATCTCTTAGAGGGTTTGGATTTTCATCATTTCTTAAAAACCCTGGCCTTGCTGGACTGATTCCCACATGGTTACGATGGGGAGGAGCAGAGTAGCTGCTGCTTTTCAGGCCCTTGCTGTCCACTTTGCTCTTTACTTGACTTCCCCACTTCTAGCACAATCTGGAAGATTTTTTACATTTTAGCTATACAATAGTTATGTGTAAATTCCTCAAAACCCACATATAATTGCTTAAATGGTGTCATTGGTAGTGTTGATAAATACGGGAGAGTGAAAAGATGTATATGTACTTGAATAATCCTTGAACACTTTCAACCCTGTATGTGCTTTGGCAGTTTCCCACTTTGTTTTTCTAAAAAGAGTAATATAATTTCTTAGCTCTACACAAAACTATTTTCTTTACAAGTTGGTTTAGTTCAGTTCAGTTGCTCAGTCATGTCCGACTTTTTGCGACCACATGGACTGTAGCATGCCAGGCTTGCCTATCCATCACCCAACTCCTGGAGCTTGCTTAAACTCATGTCCATCGAGTCAGTGATGCCATCCAACCATCTCATCCTCTGTTGTCCCCTTCTCCTGCCTTCAATCTTTCCCAGCATCAGGGTCTTTTCCAATGAGTTCTTCTTATCAGGTGGCCAAAATATTGGAATTTCAGCTTCGGCATCAGTCCTTCCAATGAATATTCAGGATTGATTTCCTTTAGGATTGACTGGTTTGATCTCCTTGCAGAACAAGAGACTCTCAAGAGTCTTCTCCAATACCACAGTTCAAAAGTATCAATTCTTCGGTGCTCAGTTTTTTCTTTATAGTCAAGCTCTCTCATCCATACAAGACCACTGGAAAACTGCATCCTAAAAACTATAAGTTGGTACAGTTTTCTAAATTTCATGCTTTTGCTATAGTTTATTCCACTGTTTCTTGAGGGACTAATGTGTACAGAACACAGTTATAACTGCTGAAGTGATTTAAAGGGATACATAGCTAGGCCCTGCCAAGCTATCTTTTTTTTTTTTTTTCAGTTTAAATCTTTTTTAAAAATTTATTTTAATTGGAGGCTAATTACGTTACAATATTGTGGTGGTTTTTGCCATACATTCACATGAATCAGCCGTGGGTGTACATGTGTTCCCCATCCTGAACCCCCTCCTACCTCCCTCCCCATCCCATCCCTCAGGGTCGTCCCAGTGCACCAGCCCTGAGCACCCCGTCTCATGTATCGAACCTGGACTGGCGATCTATTTCACATATGATAATATACATGTTTCAATGCTATTCTCTCAAATCATCCCACCATCGCCTTCTCCCACAGAATCCAAAAGTCTGTTCTTTACATCTGTGTCCAAGGATCATTCAGGATGGTAAAACACATCAACAATTTAATATATTTATCGAGAGCTTGCTGTGAGCTGGAGATACATAAAGAAAGCAACATGGGTGAATATGAAATTGTTCTTGATGTCAGATGCTTTATTATAATTTAGGATGTTGTTCTCAGAGTTACATCTGTGAACGTGGGAATTTCTGAGGCCATGCACATTGCTGAGAACATGTAGAAGTTCAGATTCAGTAATTTTGAGGTCCGGCCATCTCCATTTTTTTTATTTTGGTGGTGGTGGGTCTCCATTTTTAACAAGTATCTCTGGTAGAGGCTGATTCACCGTGAAGCTAACAGGGCTTAAGTGGCAGGCCTCCTCATGTCATTGGATCTGTGAATTCTGAAAGTTGCTGAGTAATAGAGGAATCTGGGTGGAGATAAAGGATCCAGGTTTCTACCAGGAACCATTTCTATACATACACCATTGATACATTTCCAAAAGTGAGCTTGGTTATCAAGGCTCCAACAATTTGTTGTGATTTATTTTCTTGTTCTAAATAAATATTCACATTTTTATTTAACTTTGATTTGTAACCTTACATTCTTTTTCCTAAAATGGGCTCATTAAATTATATAAGCTTAGGCTAGTAGCCTCAGATAATTAAGATGCATGCTGTCCCTGGGGCAGTCTTTGAAGAATGCCGATACAGAGTTTAAGGAATAGAATGGGAAATGCAGTATCAACAACTACACATGATACCTATAAGATATCATAAGGATTGTTCTTATAAGAGTCAATGATAATACGAGAGGTGAATATGGAAGTAAAATTTAATTTTGATTAGAAATTGTAGGCTTTATGCCTTTCAAGTATGTGACCACTTGATGCCAGTTTGCCATGCAGTGGCAGTTTGGATAATTTCATTCATGTGCTAAATACAGTTCCTTCACAGGGATGTGTTAAATGAGTGTCTAATTGTGGTTATCTATTTTTAAAAAACTGTTTGATTATTGTTCAATTGATGGGAATGTTCCTTTACAATTCACCCCTCAATCATTCTACTTTAGCTCTCCCTACCATCTGTAGTTTCAATTTTGAGTTTCAAAGTGAGTTTCAATTTTGAAAAATTGAATCAGTAGTTTTCCCCACTACACCCACCTCCCTGCCTCTCCCTGAGAGAGTAGGGTTAGACTCTCTCCCTTTCAGAGGCAGCCCTCACTGAAGCAGAAAGCATCTGAACAATCTCAGCTCTCAGTTCTAATGTATACATTAGTCTTTCAATGAAGTCCATAGCCCAGACAGAGTTGGTGGCCCAGCGAGGATTGCTTAATTCTACATCCTTGTTATTTCTCAGAATTTTCCCAATGGCAAGCCTGGGATGCAGGAAGTATATTTCTATGCACTCTTCCTCCATTTCTGTCATTCCTCTTAACCCCCAGAAAAACCTCGCCTTGAGTTTTAACACGCCACAGCCCATGATTCAGACTCATCCAAATTAAACTCCCCAGCATCACAATTCCTACTGATTATCAATGTGTGACTACTGACTATTGATGAGCAAGATTTATTCAGAATCTGCTTTTATGGATGGTGTAAAGTTGTTTTCTAAAGAAGTATAGAAACATTTAGCCCTGTTCCCTTTTCATTTGCCGATAATAACCCAGTCATAGCACAACTCTTAATGGCAAATGGGTTTGCTTAGGATTCTGCTAAGACCAGAGCCCATGAGGTAATCCCCCATTCCTTTAAAGATATAGGTGCCATGGGTTTCTAATTATCGTGTATAATTGCTTATTCCAGTTTAGCAGGGATTGGAGTAAGAATGAATGAATAATGAGTCCTGTTATTGTGAATTGTGAGTTATGATATTGTGAATTGTGAGTCCTGATAACTGTATTCTATCTAGCATTTTTGAGTACCTTTTGCATGCTAAGCACTTTGATGAATGCTCTAAATACATTATCTTATTCTATTAATATTATGCAGGTGTCAGAAAACTCATCATGTATATAGATGACAAAACTGAGATTTGATGAGAGTGTATTATTGCCCAAAATATAGCCATAAAGCCATAGAGCCATAAAGACAGCTGAAATTTGGATTCAGATTTCAGGTACTCCAAATTCATTGTCATTTAGAAATTGATGATTATACGTCATATAACATTTATGGTATACTCCTCCTAGGCCTGTATAGTTTATATCTGTGTACAATTTCTACACACATTCTCAGGGCAAGATATTGATAAAAGACTTAGAATCAGTCAGGACCAGTGCAGCCAGGGAAAAAGAATCTTCAGCAATGGGTGTCTTTTAGAAACCGAGGAGATTAGGTGTGGTATTTGAGACAATCCAGGGTGAAGGCTTCCCTGTGGCTCAGTTGGTAAAGAATCTGCCTGCAAGGTGGGAGACCTGAGTTCAATCTGTGGGTTGGGAAGATCCCCTGCAGAAGGGAAAGGCTACCCACTCCAGTATTCTGGCCTGGAGAATTCCATGGACTGTATAGTCCATGGGGTTGCATAGAGTCGGACATGACTGAGCGACTTTCACTTTCACTTTTTACTTTTTTCAGGGTGAAGGCAATAAGATTTCTTTATATCTGTTCCTCAAATTTGTGTTTCTTATTGACCAGGAAGAAACAAGCTTAGTAGGAGTCCCAGTTAAACATGAAACTATCGTTTCTACTAACTATGTTAACGATGATCTACCAAGGCCACATTTGGGCACAACCTAATTTATTTTGTAACAGAAAATGACAGGGTGTCCAGTGATATCATATCCTAGGGTTAACATAAAGTGTTTTGTTAGTGATTTCTGTAAATGGCAGTTGTGTCACTCTTTGCCATTTTTACATTTTGTAAAAGTAACACCATCACATTATTTGACTTACCTGCTAAAATGTCCCAGCACTTTTACCTCTTGAGATGTTGGGGCTATTGCAGTTTCATTGCCCAAAGAACTATAATCTTTGTCTTCTCATCGGTTCTCTTAATATGGAGTTGCCAATAGTGATGATTGTGTCATAGCAGCTCCAGGAGAAAATGATAGTCATTTCTGGTGAAACGGAGATGTCACCAAAGACAGAGCAGATCTTCAGAAACAAAACCACTGGCTGCACTTGTAAAGCTATGAAACCTGGGAGCACAGGTTGCTAGAGCGTAGCAGTGCTGGCTCTATCCAGTGGTCATGCCTATGGACCTAGTGCATGCTTCTTGCTCAGTGACTATTTCTTACATCATCTCACAGGCTTCTGATGTACCATAACTACTGTGGGTCTGTCTTTTTCTCTCATTACCCTTTGAAAGAATATATTTTAATTTTCTTAGTACAACATAGGATAACTCCACTAAATAGCAGTTGTCTTTAAGTCAGTCAAGTCAGATAATATTTGGCTTGCTTTTCCAGCCCTTTCCCTGTGGGTGGGGGAATAATGGTATCTTAGGAAAGGCTACCAAGCTATTCTGTATGTTGCCTAATAGTACTGCTCTCTCTTAACGAAATGAAAACTATCCAAGGCCACACATCCTTTGAGAATGTGGATGTGTATCATTTCTTTCTAGATTGCTGGATAACTGTGTTCAATTTTTTGTTCTGTTTGAAATTTGAAAAGGCAATATTTACCTGTCAAAGGCTTTGAAATCCCTTGATTTCAAGCCAAAAAGGATTCATGGGTGCCCTGGGGAGCAGGGGTTTCAACTTTCTCCTCCTACACAGTACCTGATATGTAGGAAGTCAATGGGGGTGATTCACACTCACTGGAAGGCACCTGGTGTGTCTTCTGCTCACTTCTACATGCTGTAAACACTTCCTTTTGATACTGGTTGAGATTTACATCAAGGCATATGCACGTTATATTTACCCGTCTTTCAGGGACACTGCAGCTCCAAGTGCCCTCTGCACGTGTGATTAAATATTAATTAGGCTTCTAATATAAGCAAGTGAGTTCACAGGCCCAAGTGTCACATGAATAATTTATGAGGTACCCGAAGGCTCAGCCTGGAAAGCTGATTGGCCACCTTGGATTTGTATAATTACAAAGTTTCATTATTAACAGCAGAAGCAGTGGAGAGATTTGCCTAGCTTGAGGGACTTTGAAAGCATAAGCTGTCTCATTAGGGTAAAAGGGAATAAGGCAAAATATGCAAACTTGTTAGCAGAAAAAAAGGGGGTAAAAATTGAACTTGGCCTTTAAACATAACTTTGGTATGTGTGCATTTAAAAATACATAGTAAAATTAGTATTATGATTGATAAGCATGTTTGCTTTAAATTTTTGGTATACCAAGCAGTACTTTAAGCATTTGTTTTAAATTGAAGGCCAGAATCTTGAGTATTTTCCTGAGAAAGCCACAGGTAGCCTAATGGGCCCTGTGGAGAGAGGTTTGGAGGTAAAAGACTGAAGACAGTCCAGGGCCCTTGCTAGAATGTGTGTTGTGCATGCAATTAAATCTCAAGGTCAAACAATTTACAGACAATTACTTTTCTAACATCTCCAGAAATGCCTGCTTACACGTCTTTAATTTTAAATGATACTGATATTCCAATTCTCCCCAAAGGTTAATGCTGACTAAATCCAGCTGTGACCTGACACGACGCGACAGCACAGTGCCTAATTATCCTCTGGATAGTCATTTACTTGAAACCATTAAAGGAATAGGCTGAGAGGAAGATTTAGGACCCTGAAAAAATGTTAGCCTGACTTCTTTCTTCTTGAAGATGGGATGGGCTGAAAAATAAAAATAAAATCCTGCTAAATGTTAGCCATTTGCTTTGATGGCAGAAAATTGTTCATCCCACTCTGTTTTTTTACAGGTTAAATTGCTAACTAGTTCATTTTATCCATTGCCTACGGCTGGCGCTAAATGTCAGTGACAAATTTTGTACTTGTCTTGAAGAATGAATTAAGTTATGCACAAAAGCTATAGTGCTCTTTTAAGATGAGTGAATTGCAGAGGGAAAAAAGTTGCTCTTTGGAAAAAGGATTATTTTGATTAAAGGCCTTTTCTATTGTAGCAGAAGACAGGTAGTGGTTTAAGATAATTCCAACAGTTACCTCCCACAGAGGCTGCGGTCCTTTAGTAGACATTTCTTTAAGAGCACTTGTGTCAGATTATATAGTATGATTATTATCATAAGACCATTAGTAACAGTGAAAGAAATTACTTAAAAAAAAACCCCAAAACAACCCTAGTTTTCATTAACTAGAGTAAAAATAATGGTTTTCTGTTGTGGGATCAGCATTCCATCACTGTTACATAAACCTTTCACAGTAAGTTGCAGTGGAAATTAAAGAAGGACACCCATGCTTACTAAAATGTTACAAAAATAAAAGCCTCAATACTTTAGTAACATATAATAGGAAAATATGACAGCAGCTGGTAGAGACCTTCATCCCTCTTGATTTTAGTTACTTGGCAAATGAGTTCTGACTCATCATCTCTCAATAAAACTAGCTATGAGCAGTTATTGATATTCCATTGCAAACTAGTTTATTGTCACTAGTTTATATAAAAGATTTGTATCAGGCTTTTTTCCTCTTTTCATTTTCCTTTGCAAAAAACAATTTTGCTTTTTTAATATACAAAGTTTATAGTAGTAACTTTGTCAGAGATCTGAATTATTCTACCTAAATTTTAACACTTGATAAGCAAAATGAATAAGTGTGTAATTTTTAAGTACAGTGTTAGTAGATGCATAAAAAAGTTTTGAGTCCTTGGAGGGATATTTAACCTCTTGATCGAACTGATGGGCACTTGCTTGGATGGTGACCAGAATTTACTAGGACTAACTCCAAGAATGTGACTCTGATTAGTTCATAATTTCTCTTCTACTGGTCCAAAATGTTTACTTGAAGGATAAAAGATAAACTGATGATTTCTTAGTGAAGTAGTAAGAATATAAGAGTTTTAAGTTAGACCTGTCTCTCATCATAAAGGACAATTATAACCATGCTTTGTTATAACACATCGTTCTACATACTGCGAACTGTTAAAGAGAATTTGATTTTAGAGAAAACTATAGTGATTAAATCTTAGTTGAGGAATTGCTTATTTGGAATCAGTTCTTTTAAATTGAATTTAAATTAATGAAATGAGTTGTCAAATCAGCTCTTATTAAGCGATAGATAAATGTAGCTGTTTGAACTTCTGTTAAGACCTAGTACTCTGCCTTGGCAAGGAATGGCTTATGTGACTGAATGGGTTTCTATTTTACCCTTTGGTCCTCCACTTATTCGCTAACCACTTCGACCTGTTCTGTAATTATGACTGGTGTGAATGGTGGCTCAGTTGGAGTTGTCATTATCTTCATTCTTCCTAGCAAGAGTTTCAGTCTGATGATGTTAGAGCAAGATTCTGAGGAACCAGTCCAGGCCTCAGGTAAAAGCAGGCTCCCAGAAAGCTGTTGAGGATAACTTTTCTTGGTGGGGTGGGAAATGCCCCTGAAGTAAACAATCCGATCTATATAAAGGTTGTTTCCTAATGCTTTCCTGAGTTTGAGCTCACACCATGGTTTTGACTAACTCTGCGGTGGCCAGATGCTCTGTCACTAGGGATTATGTGTCTCTGTGTTCCCAGAATGATGTCTCAGGAGTTTGGACTCTTAAGTAATGGCGATCATGTGGCCCATTCACCTTTTTGGAATAGACTGTGCTAACACGGTACTGATTTTGCCTGACTTTCTTGCCTACTTTTATGTATTTTGTGCATGTGTGCTAAGTCACTTGAGTCGTGTCTGACTTTGCAACCTCAGGGACTGTAGCCCATCAGGCTCCTCTATCCATGGAGTTCTCCAGGCAAGAACACTGGAGTGGTTTGCTGTGCCCTTCTCTAGGGTATCTCTCTGACCCAGGGATCGAACCTGCATCTCTTCTGTCTCTTGCACTGGTATGTGGGTTCTTTACCACTGAGCCACCTGGGAAGCCCTTTTGTATTTTATTGTCAGTTTTCACAGTAACCTTATAGGTTTAAATAAAAACAGTATTTAGTTTTTAATAAAAATATTTGTCAAGAACTTTGCACCTGTAAAGTAACAAAGTTTTTCTTCTCTTTTATCAACTGCTTGTCATGGGTTTCCATAATTTAAAAATTTTATTAAGAAAATAATAGCCAAGATAACATCAGAGAGCTCAGTTCTTCTATCCTGAGTTCAGAGATGAGTGTTTGCTAGATTTTGTCTTCAAACTGTTCCCAATGTGACTTGTTGGCATTAGTGAGGATATTGGAAAGGTCAGAGGGAGGAACAGGGTGCATTCTTTTCTCCCAATGAAAATCATCTCTGTTACCTCCATATAGGAGGGTGAGAGTGTACTCCTACTACCAGAAGGTATTCAACATTGCAGGAAGTAGATAGGGAAGCCTAGAGTATTTTGGCATTTTGCTTTCACAATCAGCTTTTTGTATAATCAATCCCACTGGGTTTAAAGGTAAAATCTTATTATGCTTTCTTTTTTTCTTTTTATGAAAACAGTGGAATTGGTTGGGAAAGTAGAAACTTGAAGAGCAGTCTTCTGTCAAAATGTAAACTGAGAGCCAAAGTTGTTTGACTCATGTATAATTTGGAAGTAACAAAATATCTTTTTGTGCTTTAACTGTGAATTCTGTCCAGGAACCTGTTGTCATTATTCAGCTTTTTTAGAAAGTGTACTTTTTAGTGTAGGTTGACCTTAAACATTAAAAAAAATTCAGGCAATATTAAGAGATATTCATTTGAAAAATAATATTACCATCTGAACTTATTTGGTGGGAACTGTAAATTATAAATTGACTGACTATATGATTTAATCTACATCCCTTTCTTATGAAGATATAAAGTTCTTCAATGCAAATTCAAGTAGTTGAGCATTTTTGTTTCCTTTTTTTTCCTTGGTGGTATTGTTTTGTACCTAACATTTTATGTAGTCACATGTGCTGCAGTGATAAGTTCAGGAGAGGGAATAGAGTATTGATAGATGATTGGGCATCCATCGGACATTTTATATTTGATTCTATCTTTGCTTTCAAAGTTCTTATTTATATAATTTGTTGTCTAACCCCAAGAGAGTTCCCTCTTCTTTTTACTGCTCATAGTATTTCTTTTTCAGTTATTTCACTTTGACCTTATATTGCTAAATATTACACTAAATGTTCTCCTATGAGAACTATGTACTTTTTCCACTTTTAAAATCTTAAGTACTGTTTTCTATCCCTGACTTATTTCTAAACCTGCTATTAATCAATTTAAATTGTACCCTTCCCCTCTCACTATGGATTTTCACACCACAAAGCTTTTCATAATTGATATAGGGCACATACAAGATGAGTAAAAAATATTGAAAAATGACCTCATTTATGTAATCATAATATAGATCTTAACTTCATACAAAATCCATAAATTGCCACTGTCTTTCCACTAACTTGGACATTCTAATTGCTACATGTCATGGTTGTGGTATACCATTGTCTACAATGGAAAAGCCATGTGAAATTAATTCATGGCTTCCGCCCTGACTCAGCTGGTATAGAACCCGCCCGCCAATGCAGGAGACATAGCAGACGTGAATTCGATCCCTGGGTAGGGGAGATCCCCTGGAGTAGGAAATGAAAACCTGCTTTAGTATTCTTGCCTGGAAAATTCCACGGACAGAGGAGCCTGACGGGGCTATAGTACATAGCGTGGCAAAAAGTTGGACACAACTGTGTACACACATGGTCATGGTCATGGTCATGTGAAATTAATACTTTTCCTACTTAAAAGCTAGCCAGCTAATTTACTCAGAAGGTCCAAGTATACTGTCCAAAAATGTGATCATCATTCTGAACTTGCAACCAGTATTATCCAAATCCGATCTTCGGTTCCCTCCTGGTATGTCTGTCTCTGTTTTGGCAGAAACTGTGATCTTCCAAAGTTAGAATCAGGCAGTTTGTCAGGGGATACTAGCTGAGAGACCACAAATGGATCATGTGTGTCAACTTAATGTTTATTTTTTTATTTCTTTGTGGGAAATTAGAAATAACTTGGAATGTAAATATATTGCTTCAAGAAGACCCAATAGATGAAATAGCTTGTTTTATAGAATGAGCAAGTGGCTGGTTATTTGCTTTATAATACTAAGGATAATGACAATAGCAGCTAAATTTTTGAGCACTTACTGTATGTTAAGTATTATATTAAGGATTTCATGAGATGCTCTTGTTTAATCACCACATTCAGTATACGAAATATTAATAGTTGTAATTTCTAGTTTGTAGATGAGGAAACTGTCTTTCACTACTATGCAAAGTTTATTAAATAAGTGAATCTATTACATCATATTAATTATTTTCTTGCTTTCATTTCAGTTTTTCCTGGGTTTAAGTAGAAATACTTAATAATAAAAACAAATATAAATTATTTGGAGTGAAAATACATACACATATTTTTCTCATGAAATTCAAGTTATGGCTCTAGCTTTTAGCTTTATTCTCAAATTCCTTGGAATATCTTACTATGCACATTGGAACAGGCATCTGTCTATCAGACATTTGTGATCTTCAAACCAAATAAGATCACTAGATCACTAAAGACCTGTGGAAATATAATTTAATGTCATGATTTTATTTGGTGTAGGTAACTTAGAGATAGTCAATGTGTTTGGATTTTTTTTTTTTTTTTTTGCAAGGGTACTGATACCTTAGTAAGTATCAGAGAAAATTCTGATTAACTTCATTTTAGATGCTGTCTCTTAAAGCCTTCCTGGGATCTGATTTAAGTTGACACTGTGGGCACTATATAAACAGTATGTTGCAGTGTTTCTCTCCTTGTGCCCCTACTTCCCTCTCCATCCCAGTAAATCCTTTGAAGGTTTTATTATTCAGGGGTGGGAAGATTGGAGTGAAAGCTACAGAATGATTTAACACTGTGGGAACTTAATCAATAAGAGTGTTGCTGCCGAGGGCTCCCAGGAAAGGGTGTTGTTTTCCATCCAGATGATAATGAGGCCGGGTAGCAGCAACCTCTGGAGGAGGAGTGCTAGGGCAGCGATTCTTTGGTGGTGCTTTTGCTGGTTGCTAATTAATAGTTTTGAGGCCAGTGGGGCACCTTTTGGCCTCTTTGACATTTGCAAGCTTTTCTGTGGCTTGTCCCACATGTCTTTCCACCATCAGGGGTCACTCTCAACTGGATTGGAGTCTGACAAGTCTAATTGGCTCGAATCTATGCAGATTTAAACATCTAGCCCACATGCCAAAAATCTGATGTTTTCTCATGCTGCTTCTGAGTTCCTGGCATTATGGGATTGGTGCATGCCTGAATTATTATGTACCAGCTTATCCTTCTGTTAGCATGTTAAAGAGCAATTAGCTGGATGTGGTGTAAGAAATAGGGGAAAGAACTTCAATGCAGTTCAGTTGTAAATGCCTTTTATACTTAAAAAAAAAACTGTCAGACCGTTAAGCATTACTGGTTGGAAAGCAGATTGAATTGTATAGTCAAATTTTTTAGAGGGTGAATAATTTCCTGAGCGTTGATTAAGGAAAAAAAAAAGATCCTTGCTGGGCAAACATACATGGATGGTATAATGTAAATCACCCAAACATTTTTTATTTACTTTCGTTGTCCTGTTTCCTTTCCTGATATTACACTTCTCTCATATCCTCAACTTAATTTTCTTTTAAAAAAGAATTTTAACTTCCTTATAACTGGTTAATGGTCAATTTACTAGATATATTTTCTTGTATATATATGTTTTTTTCATCACTGTCATTTCATAGGATTTTGAATTAATGGCAGGATGCTTGGCTGGGTGCACTCACATTCAACCTGAGTCATTTGGATAAAATAACAAATTCTTGATTTCTTTACTGCTATTTCTAAATTATTTTAATTGAGGGCAACAGAATAATACAATAGCTATGCTTATATATTGTTTATAGTTTACAAAATACTTTTTTATTGAGACATACAGAATAATATAATAGTTATGCTTATATACTGCTTTATAGTTTATAAAATATTTTTAATGTTTAATCTTGAGAAGACAGTAGGTTAAGATAGGTTAATATCTTTAAATTTGTAAATAAATTTATTGATTTATAGAAAAATTAAGTGACTTGCCCAGTGTAAATATGCCCAGTGTGTCTGAGGCAGAGACGATTTTGATCCCAAGATACTCTCATCACAATGTCTATGCATTAAGGTAATTTGTTCATAGATTATTTCGTAAGCATCTTTTTGGACTATAGATAATGTAATTCTTTTTAACTGTGTTATCTTAGTTTTAGAACTATCCAAAGAGTTTATGAGAGATAGCAAAAAGTAGTGAGTAATTTTACCTATGTGCCATTAAAATTTTTCGTAGCACCAAAATGCTCTAGCAACTGAGCTTTCATTTAATTTCCATTTTCTGAGAAGTCTGTATCATTTTTGATAATTCACCAGAAGACATCAATTTTACCACGCTACATAAGGGAAATATCAAATTAATTAATCTTTAAAAGCTAATGCTAACAGTAGTTTTAAGATATCAGTTCATTGCTATTTTTATCTTTGTCTCAAACACTTGAGAAATCTGAGAGTTACTTTTTTCTCTTTTTTGAAATCATAAAATGATGTTCTTTTTTCCTGACAACTCTTCAGTACCTTAAAACTGGTTATATCTTAATTCCGTTGCTCTGTCTTCTCACTATTTACTTATATTGTAGTGATAGTTTTGAAAAAATATTATAAGATAAAGAGAAATGTATATATATGTGTAACATAGTGTGGTGGTTTTCCAGTAATTTAGAAATTTTTCTTGTCAGTAAAGTTGAATACTTGGAGCATGGTGAACTTCATTTGTTTCTTGCTTTTGGTTTCTATTTGTGTAGTGTTAGACATTTTAAGGGTCATAGTCATGGATGTTTAGAGATCAAACTAGTAGAAAACTTAGATATCATTAGTTCAGCTTCTCATTATATATTATGTTGATTTTATTTGTTTTCCTGTTTTTTCCCTAGAGAAAATTTGGAATTCATTAATATAAAAAGAAATAGGAGGGTAAGCACTTCAATATGTCATCTGTGGAAGTAATTTATTATGACATTGTCTTCCATTTCCAATTAAGGAATATATAAAGATTAATTTTAACAAATTTTAACATTTGGCCAAGGCATTTTAATGAACAATACTTCAATCTCACTATTTCAGATAAGAGCAAAATATCTGGTTCTTGAAGGGGACAGGAACTAACACTGTTAAAATATCCTCTCTTTGTTAGGTTGGGTGATCAGAGATCCCAGTGTGCACGGAACAGTTGGTTTACACTTGTTATGGCCTAATTACTAATACTGCTTCTTTTCACTCTCAACTTGCATGAAATATAGGAATTGGACATGTGTTTTCTATCTCTCTTGTGTAAACATCCTCTAATCAAATTAACTCACCAGAAAATTTGTGTTTCTGGTTTGTATTTGCCATTAACTATAATTGTGTGATTTAGGTCAAATTATTTACCTCTCTGTAAATAAATTTTCTCATTAGCAAAATAGGGACAATATACCTTTCCCATACAATAATAATGACTTAACAGAACTTCTGTGGCTAGTTCTTTTAGAGCATCGCCAGAGAGGCCTATTATCAGACAAAGAAATTATTATTTTAAGGGGGTATCAAACATTGTAAGGTGTTTAATGGCTGGGCTTACACAAGACTTGGGTTCAAATCCTGGCTCAAAGTTTAACCAAATATGAATTCTTGGAGAATTTTGTCTGGATTGTGGAGGTGTATATGTGTGTATTTTTTTTTTTTTTTTAAATCTCTGAGAATAAAAGGAAAAGAGCTAATACTTCTTACTCTTTGGCACAGATTTGGTAAATGACAAGTAATTAATAAATATTAGTTTTTCCTTCTCATTGTTTTATAAAAATAATTGAACAAATAAGCTTAGTGTCATATGAATATGCCTTACCACTGTTATGTAACACTGATAATAATGTGTTCCATCTGATTTTACTTACTCGCTTAAATTACTGTGTTTATATCTCCTTGTTCATTATGTTTAAGCAAATATAAAGGATTCACATCTTGTCTCAGTGAAAAGAATTGAGTATAGCTAGGAAAGATATTAGCCACTTGAGCCAAAATGGATGTGGTTTTGGTAGGCTTAAATTCTAGAGGAAAAGATGAGTGCAGAAGTCAATACAACTGTCCAGACATTAGGGGGAAAGAAGCTAGGCAGAGGACCAAGCTACGATGGGATAGGTTGGGGTAGCGTACGAACTGGGATCTAGCTGTATCTATTTTGGCTTTAACTAGGTCTGATTTTGAGTAAAGATCAATCTTCTGTTGGATGCAGGCAAAAATGGAGCTGTAGGAGAAGAGGTTGAGAGGAATGGTAAGCAGAGTTAAGGTAATTTCAGCGTGGGCTTCAACTTAGATGTTATGGGTAAGCCCAAGATTTTGGTTGAAATCATTGGCAAATCTGCCTTGTTATGAGCTAGGAAGGAAAGATGTGGGTGAAATAAATCAAGAGCTGATGTCCTAGTTGGTTTCCTTCTGTCAAATTCATTTAGTAGTTTTTCCACACTAAGTACCAATTTTGTACCTGGGCACAAGTGAGCAGATAATCTCAGAATTGTATTTTATTAGAGGACTAGAGCTCTCTATCAAGCAAGTTTTATACTCCAGTTTCCTCCAGACTCTAACAAAAAGTACTGAGTGGTTAAGAATTATTAAAACACTTTTATACTTATTTTCCCCTTAAAATTCTACTACTAAAGGACATGCTTATAAATGTATCCAGAATGACTTGTTTATTCTATGTTAAATTTTTTCTTTTTGTTACTGACTTAGAAGGATCAATCTCTCAAACCCACAATCTATTGCGACTACATCTATAAAACTAACAGTGGATGTACATTTTCAAAATTGAAAGTCATTATAAAACAATGTAGGGCCTCTCTAAATCATAGCTAAAAACAGTCATAATGGAAATCTTTTATCTATGTCTGCTTCACTAACATGTCGTTATTCTGAGAACTAATAACTTTTTCTTGGAGATAGGGCCCCAAATTCAATTTTATAGCTCACAGTCCCAGTAAATAGAAAAATTCTGCCAAACCTGCCTTTATAAATTCTAGTGATTTCATGTTTTTACCATATGTATTGAACTAGAAAAAAGGGAAGTGAGGTTTGATGGGTTTTTACTTGGTCAATAAGCTCTACTATATCTATGTGAAAAATTTAAAATTAATATTTTCTTATTATCTCAGGGATATATAACTAGCATTAATTATTTCAGTAAAATCCAAGGTACTTGGGAGAAATATTTGCTCCTCTCTTAAATCATAATTCAGCCTCAACTATTTGAATAAGCCATCACTCCTCATTTTCCACTCATGGAGCAGCTGGGCTGCAATAACCAACTTCTACCATTGTGTTGTTAGGAGGGAGTATGCTGCTCAGTTCCTAGCAGTGGATCTCTCTGATGCTTCTTGGTTCCAAAGGAGGAATTTACTAAAGAGTTACAGTGCATTGAGTAAAGGAAAACAAAGGAGGATCTGCTTCTTTCAAACTGAGAAATTATCTTCTCATGAAGAGGTTCAGATTCTAAAGTTAATATTAACTCCTAGTGTTATTTAGTAATGTTTTCCAAGAGTTATTTCATTTTTGTTTAAACAACTTTTATTTTTATTGAATTTATTAATGTTATTTAAAAATAGTATGTTTCATCAATCAGATTTTCAGCTGCTCATGAAAGAATCCCACTGGCTAATTTAAAGCAGAAAAGGAATTCGTTACAAGGATATTATCCAATTATTTGTTATTCAGTCACTCAGTGGTGTCTGACTCCTTGCATGAACTGCAGCACACTCAGCTTCCCTGTCCTTCAGTATCTCCCAGAGTTTGCTCAAACTCATATCCATTGAGTCAATGATGTCATCCAGCTGTCTCATCCTCTGTCACCCACTTCTCTTTCTGCCCTCAATCTTTCCCCAGCATTTATAGGATATTAAAAGAAATCTCTTAAAAAAACCTAGAGATTCAAGCTTGTGATTTATACTTATAGGAACAAATACCAAAGTTATTTTTCAGAACAAATGATCTATTGGATAGACATATGGAACCTTGCACCCTTGGCAATACTCTCTCTGGACCTTGGTTCTGTTTTTAGAATCACTGCCTCTGGAATCTGGATACCGTTGCTGCTGCTACTGTGCCCATCTTCACTAGAATTGATTTTGCATGTTCATTGTGGTAGGCTAGCGCTCTGCTGCCTGACTTTGCTGAACATCTTACCATACTGGAGACTAACACAGAGATTTAAATAATGAAAATCCTAGAACAATGTAGTGGGTTGTCTGGTAGGGTTGTGACCTATTCACTGAAAACGTTTAAGTAGTGACATGATGAGCCCTTAGGATTATTTGAAAGGGAATTTCTTCTTTCCATAGGTTTTTGAACTAGATCCTGTAAATCATAGTTTAGATTTGGGGAAACTTTTAAGATTATCCCAATTGTCATTTTCCTTTCTTTTTCCTTTATTGATCTGCAAGGACATCTGCTAGAATAGCTGTCTGCAATTGTCTTTTTTTAGATGCTATTACAGGTAGAAAATAGGTTAGTGCATAAGAAGTTTCATTCTATCCATTTTACATTGCAAACAATGACTATTTATCACTTAATAAACCCAGAAATAAAGATAGAGAAACTATTGTTAATGTTATGGAGTACCAGTTTAATATGTTAGATTGCACATAGACATTTACATTGGTTCTTTATGAACCCCAATTCAAATGACAGATTAATTAATATATAGACATGTTTGGACAAAAAGAATGGGAGAAATAAAGTACATGAGAAATATTCCCAATATTGGAAGATAGAAAGCAGATGTAAAAGTGTTACCTATTTATTTAACTCAATAGCAAAAACCCAAACAATCCAATTGAAAAATGGGCAAAAGGAGCTGAATAGACGTTTTTCCAAAGAAGACATACAAATGGGCAACAGATACAAAAAAGTGCTTGATGTCATTAAAATCAGAGAAATGCAAATCAAAACCACAATAATATGTTACCTCAGACCTGGTCAAAAAGACAAGCAACAGGTGTTGGTGAGGTAGTGAAGAAAAGGGAACTCTTGTCATTGTTGGTGGGAATGTAAATTGGTGCATCCTCTATGCAAAACAGTGTACAGGTTCCTCAAAAATTAAAAAGAGAACTAATGTTTGATCCAGCAATTCCATTTCTGGGTATGTATCCAAAGGAAATGAAAACAGTCTTCAGGAGATATCTCTACCCCCATATTCATTGCAGCACTACTCTTAACACCTGAGGCATGAAAACAACCTGAATATCCATCAATAATTAAGTGGATAAAAAGAAGATGGTATAAGATGTATCAGTGGAATATTTTTCAGCCATTAGAGAAGGAAATCCTGCCATTTGTGACAATGTGGATGGACCTTGAGGGTATTTTGCTTAGTGAAATTAGTTAGGTAGAGAAGGACAGGCACCGTATGTTCTCACTTATATGTGGAATCCAAGAAATCTGAACTCAGAGAAGTGGAGAGAAGAAGGACGGTTTCCAGGGGCTGCGCAGTGGGGTGTTGGTCAAAGCGTACCAACTCCCAGCGATAAAACGAATGAATTCCGTGGATTAATGTATGGAATTTTAGCATGGTGTCTATAGTTAATAATACTATATTATGTACTTGAAAGTTGTTAAGAAAATAGATTTTAAATGTTATCACTACAGACGCACACACATAGACTATAAAAATGAGTGGATGAAGGTGTTAAGTAACTGTAGTAATCATTGTGCAATATCAAATAATCTCATTGTACACTTCAAATTTAAATGTTGTATGTCAACAGTATCTCAGTAAAGCTGAAGAAAAAGGGGTACATAACTTAGACACAGCAAGAGAAGTAATATGATTGGTTTTGTAATTTTATAGAAAATTTTAGTGGCTGTAGGCACCAGATAATTCTGAAGTCTGTAATGTGGTATGGGAGCCAAAATGTATGGGATTGTTTTTATATAGTATATGGAATATTTGAGATCCAAGGAAAATGGAAACAAATGACACAAATTATGAAAAGGAAAATTTCTATTTTAATGTTAGGCTCAGAGAATGAGAAAGACCATAAAGAATAAGGAGAAAAAGAATCATATCTTGCTAATAATTCAGTGACCCTTTATGAAGAAAAGTCAGCTCTAGTTTCAGAAGATGAAATATTTCTCTTCAAATTTATATATGCTGACCAGAAATCTTTATGTTACCAGAAAATAATAAAAATGGGGGTTCTAGATATTTTAGCAAAACCTTTGAAATACTGCTGTCTCTGCTGAAAATTAATAACATTTGTATATTCATCCAATAATTATATATTTTCCCATGATATAATCAGATAGCAAACAAATAGGACAGTAGCAAACAAATAGGCACAGTCCCTATGTTCATGGAATTCACAATTTTGAAAACAAAGACTAAATTTAGTCTTATAGCAAGTGTTTCTTACTTAGAGGAAAAAAGAATATGCCTAGTAATATGACAGGTATTTTACATTTAATTTCTTAGAAGTTCCATGAGGCTTTATTTTTCATCTGTATTAATAATAGCTATTGTTTTGGGTTGGTGTAAAGACTAAATATGACAATGGATAGCCTTAGTTTAGTGCCAGCCTATAAATAATCATTCAAAAGCAGTTATATATGCTTAATCCTCTTTTTATTCTTGTGATTATGATGTATGCTGTAGGTCTTAATCTGTACAGATAAAGAAGTGAAGTTCAGAGAGGGCAAGTGACATGCTCAATGTCTGTTGGCTATTAGGTGGTAGTGGAATCAGGATTTGAATACAGGTCTGTCTCAAGACTGAATGTTTTATTATAAATATTCTTCTAGTGCATTATATTACATCTACATTTTCAGGTGGCTTACTAGAGAGATAGTGTTTATGAAATAAACTTCATAAAAAATATTAGTTTTTCAAATAAGTACCTTGTAAATGAGCTACTGGAATATGATATACTAGCAAATAGTGGTTTATTCAGTTATTATGGAATCAAATGTATCTGTAGTACCTTAGAAAAATTTAGGTTTACATTCTTAAAACTAGCAAAAGTGTTAAAACTTAGTTGTTCTGATCTTTTCATTCTGCAGTGTCCAAGTGATATGTGAAGGATCTCTTTACACTATAGAAAGATTTTTAAGTAGGGTGACCATGTGTCTTTTTAACAAAAATTTAAACTATGGTCTGAATGTTTGTATCCCCCCAAAATTTCACATATTAAAATCCTAACCCACAAATTATGGTATTAGAAGATGGGGTCTTTGGGAAGTGATTAGGTCATATAGGTGGAACCCTCAATATTGAGATTAGTTCCCTTATCCCAGAGAAGTAGCTTGTACTTTCTGCATGTGAGGATACAGTGAAAAGTCGACGGTCTGCAGCCTGGAAGAGGAACTTCAGCAGAACCTCATCATGCTGGAGCCTGATATTGGAATTCCACCCTTCAGAACTCTAAACAACAAATTTCTGTTCATTTAATTAAAGTGTAATTTATTTATAATAATATATTAGTTTCTGTTAAACAGCAAAGTGATTCCATATTACAAAATGATCATCAGGAAAAGTCTAGTTGCCTTTTATCACTATACGAAGTTATCGTTGACTACATTTCTGTGACACTTATTTTATAACTGCTAGCTTGTACCTTGGAATCCCCCTCACCTATTTCACTGATCCACTCACACCACTCCTTGATGGCAACCACGTGTTTGTCCTCTGTATCTATGAATCTATTTCTGCTTTGTCATATTTCTTCTTCTTTTTTTTTTTTAAGATTCCACATATAAATGAAGTCATATGGTATTTATCTTTCTATGCCGACTTGTTTAACTTAGCATGATACTGTCTAGGTCCATCTGTGTTGTCACAAGTGGCAAGATTTAATCTTTTTTATGACTGAGGAATATTCCATTATAGGTACACACCACATCCTCTGCCTGCATATTTTGGCTATTGTAAGTAATGCCGCAGTGAACATTGTGCTACGTACATCTCTTTGAATTAGTGTTTTTGCTTTTTTTCAGAGTAGTACCCAAAAATGAAATTGCTGGATCATATGGCAAGTTCTAATTTTAAGTTTTTGAGAAACTTCCATGATGTGACTGCACCAATTAACAATTACACCAACGAGGGTTTCCTCTTCTCCATATCCTTGCCAGCACTTGTTTGTAGTCTTTTTGATGAGAGAATTTCTGACAGGTGTGAGGTGATAGCTCACAATGGTTTTGATTTGCCTGTCCCTGATTAGTGATGTTGGCATCTTTTCATATGTCTATTGGCCATCTGTATGCCTTTCTTGGAAAAATGTTTAGGTCCTCTGCCAATTTTTGAATCATGTTGTTTGCTTGTTTGATTTTTGATGTTGAGTTGTAGGAGTTCTTTTTAAATTATAGATAATAACCACTTACAAAATGAAGCAGGGAAAAGGTTAACAGAGTTTTGCCAAGAGAATGCACTGGTCATAGCAAAGAGTCTCTTATGACAACCAAAGAGACGACTCTACACATGGACATCACTAGATGGTCAATACCAAAATCAGATTATTTTCTTTGCAGCTGAAGATGGAGAAGCTCTATGCAGGCAGCAAAAACAAGACCTGGAACTGATTTGTGGCTCAGAGCATGAGCTACTTATTGCAAAATTCAGGCTTAAATTGAAGAAAGTGGGCAAAACCACTAGGCCATTCAGGTATGACCTAAATCAAATCCCTTATAAGTATACAATGAAGGTGACAAATAGAGTCAAAGGATTAATTTTGATAGAGTGCCTAAAGGACTGTGGGTGGAGGTTTGTAACATTGTACAGGAGGCAGTAACTAAAACCATCCCCCCCAAAAAGAAATGCAACAAGGCAAAATGGTTGTCTGAGGAGAACTGACACAAGGAGTGAAAGGCAAAGAAGAAAAGGGATGATGCACTATCCGAATGCAGAATTCCAAAGAACAGCAAGTGTGACAAAATGTAGGACATGTAATGGTTTTCGTCTTAGTGTAAGGCTTTGGTTCTGGTTTTAATTTTTGTCTTAATTTAGTGTGGTTCAAGACTTGGACCATAAAGAAGGCTGAACACCAAAGAATTGATGCTTTTGAAGTGTGATGCTGGAGAAGACTCTAGAAAGTCCCTTGGACAGCAAGGAGATTAAACCAGTCAATCCTAAAGGAAATCAATCCTCAATATTCACTGGAGGGACTGATGCTGAGGCTGAAGCTCCAACACTGTGGCCACCTGATGTGAAGAGCTGACTCATTGGAAAAGGTCCTGATGCTGGGAAAGATTGAAGGAAAGAAGTGAAGGGGACAACAGAGGATGAGATGTTTTGGATGGCATCACTGACCCAATGGACACGAGTTTGAGTAAACTCCAGTAGATGGTGAAGGACAGGGAAGCCTGGCATGCTGCAGATCAGTTCAATTCAGTTAGTTTAGTCGCTCAGTCGTGTCGACTCTTTGCAACCCTATGGACTGCAGCACGCCAGGCCTCCCTGTCCATCACCAACTCCTAGAGTTTACCTAAACTCATGTCCATTGAGTCAGTGATGCCATCCAACCATCTCATCCTCTTTCGTCCCCTTCTCCTCCTGCCCTCAATCTTCCCCAGCATCAGGGTCTTTTCCAATGAGTCAGCTCTTCACATCAGGTGGCCAAAGTATTGGAGTTTCAGCTTCAACGTCAGTCCTTTCAATGAACACTTAGGACTGATCTCCTTTAGGATGGACTGGTTGGATCTCCTTGCAGTCCAAGGGACTCTCAAGAGTCTTCCCCAACACCACAGTTCAAAAGCATCAATTATTCTGCGCTCAGCTTTCTTTATAGTCCAACTCTCATATCCATACATCAGAGAAACCTACTCTTGACTGGACGGATCTTTGTTGACAAAGTAACATCTCTGCTTTTTAATATGCTATCTAGGTTGGTTATAACTTTTCTTCCAAGGAGTAAACATATTTTAATTTCATGGCTGCAGTCACCATCTGCAAAGATTTTGGAGCCCCAGAATATAAAGTCAGCCACTGTTTCCACTGTTTCCCCATCTATTTGCCATGAAGTGATGGGACCAGATGCCATGATCATAGTTTTCTGAATGTTGAGCCTTAAGCCAACTTTTTCACTCTCCTCTTTCTCTTTCATTAGGAGGCTCTTTAGTTCTTCTTCACTTTCTGTCATAAGGGTGGTGTCATCTGCATATCTGAGGTTATTGATACTTCTCCTGGCAATCTTGATTCTAGCTTGTGCTTCATCCAGCCCAGCATTTCTCATGATGTACTCTGCATATAAGTTAAATAAGCAGGGTGATGGTATGCAGCTTTGACGTGTTCCTTTCCCAGTTTGGAACCAGTCTGTTGTTCCATGTCCAGTTCTAACTGTTGCTTCCTGACCTGCATACAGGTTTCTCAAGAGGCAGGTCAGGTGGACTGGTATTCCCAACTCTTTCAGAATTTTTCACAGTTTATTGTGATCCACACAGTCAAAGGCTTTGGCATAGTCAATAAACCAGAAATAGATGTTTTTTTCTGAAACTCTCTTGCTTTTTCAGTGATCCAGCGGATGTTGGCAATTTGATCTCTGGTTCCTCTGCCTTTTCTAAAACCAACTTGAACATCTGGAAGTTCATGGTCAAGTATTGCTGAAGCCTGGCTTGCAGAATTTTGAGCATTACTTTACTAGTGTGTGAGATGAGTGCAATTGTGCAGTAGTTTGAGCATTCTTTGGCATTGCCTTTCTTTGGGAATGGAATGAAAACTGACTGTTTCCAGTCCTGTGGCAACTGCTGAGTTTTCCAAATTGCTGGCATATTGAGTGCAGCACTTTCACAGCATTCTTTCAGGACTTGAAATAGCTCAGCTGGAATTCCATCACCTCTACTATCTTTGACTGTAGTGATGCTTCCTAAGGCCCACTTGGCTTCAGATTCCAGGATATCTGGCTCTAGATGAGTGATCACACCATCGTGATTATCTGGGTCATGAAGATCTTTTGTGTACAGTTCTTCTGTGTATTCTTGCCGCCTCTTCTTAATATCTTCTGCTTCTGTTAGGTCCATACCATTTCTGCCCTTCATTGAGCCCATCTTTGCATGAAAAGTTCCCTTGGTATCTCTAATTTTCTTGAAGAGATCTCTAGTCTTTCCCATTCTATTTTTTCCTCTATTTCTTTGCATTGATCACTGAGGAAAGCTTTCTTATCTCTCCTTGCTATTTTTTGGAACTCTGCATTAAAATGGGTATATCTTTCCTTTTCTCCTTTGCTTTTTGCTTCTCTTCTTTTCATAGCTATTTGTAAGGCCTCCTCAGACAGCCATTTTGCTTTTTTGCATTTCTTTTCCATGGGCATGATCGTAATCCCTGTCTCCTGTACAGTATCATGAACCTCCATCCATAGCTCGTCAGTCACTCTATCAGATCTAGTCCATTAAATCTATTTCTCACTTCCACCTTATAATCATCAGGGATTTGATTTAGGTCATACCTGAATGGTCTGGTGGTTTTCCCCACTTTTTTCAATTTAAGTCTGAATATGGCAATAAGGAGTTCATGATCTGAGCCACAGTCAGCTCCCGGTCTTGTTTTTGCTGACTGTGTAGAGTTTCTCCATCTTTGGCTGCAAAGAATAAAAGCAATCTGATTTTGGTGTTGGCCATCTGGTGATATCCATGTGTAGAGTCTTCTCTTGTGTTGTTGGAAGAGGGTGTTTGCTATGACCAGTGCGTTCTCTTGGCAAAACTCTATTAGCCTTTGTCCTGCTTTATTTTGTACTCCAAGTCCAAATTTGCCTGTTACTCCAGGTGTTTCTTGACTTCATACTTTTGCATTCTGATCCCCTATGATGAAAAGGACAGCTTTTTTGGGTGTTAGTGCTAGAAGATGTTGTAGGTCTTCATAGAACTGTTCAACTTCTGCTTTTTCAGCATTACTGGTTGGGAAATAGACTTGGATTACTGTGATATTGAATGGTTTGCCTTGGAAATGAACAGAGATCATTCTGTCATTTTTGAGATTGCATCCAAGTACTGCATTTTGGACTCTTTTGTTGACTATGATGGCTACTCCATTTCTTCTAAGGGATTCCTGCCCACAGTAGTAGATGTAATGATCATCTGAGTTAAAATTCACCAATTCCAGTCCATTTTAGTTCACTGATTCCTAAAATGTTGACGTTCACTTTTGCCATCTCCTGTTTGACCTCTTCCAATTTGCCTTGATTCATGGACCTAACATTCCAGATTCCTATGCAATATTGCTCTTTACAGCATCGGACCTTGTTTCTATCACCAATCACATCCACAGCTGGGTGCTATTTTTGCTTTGGCTCCATCCCTTCATTCTTTCTAGAGTTACTTCTCCACTGATCTCTGGTAGCATATTGGGCACCTACTGACCTGGGGGGTTCATCTTTCAGTCTTTTTTCCTTTTCACACTGTTCATGGGGTTCTCAAGGAAAGAATACTGAAATGGTTTACCATTCCCTTCTCCAGTGGACCACATTTTGTCAGAACTCTCCACCATGACCCATCCATCTTGGGAGGCCCTACACGGCATGGCTTAATTTCACTGAGTTAGACAGGGCTGTGGTCCATATGATCAGATTGGCTAGTGTTCTGTGACTGTGGTTTCAGTCTGTCTGCCCTCTGATGCCCTCTCTCAGCACCTACTGTCTTACTGGGGTTTCTCTTACCTTGGAAGTGGGGTATCTCTTCAAGGCTGCTCCAACAAAGCACAGCCGCTGTTTCTTACCTTGGACGTGGGGTATCTCCTCACTGCTGCTGCTCCTGACCTTGGACGTGGGGTATCTCCTCTTGGGCCGTTGTTCCTTACCTTGGATGTGGGGTATCTCCTCACGGCCACTGCTCCTGACCTTGGACATGGGGTATCTCCTCTTGGGCTGCTGCTCCTGACCTTGGACGTGGGGTATCTCCTCTCGGCCGCTCCAGGCTCCAGCGCTGCGCAGCTGCTGCTTGCCAATATAGCACATATAAATGTTTCTTTATACAAACCTTGTCTGATATATGGTTTGCAAATATTTTCACCCATTTTTGTAAATTACCTTTTCATTTTGTTGATATTTTTTGTTGTGCAGAAGTCCCATTTATTATTTTTGCTTTTGTTACTTATGCTTTTGGTGTTACATCAACAAAGTCATTGTACATTCCAATGTCATGAAGCTTTTCTCCTATGTTTTCTTTTAGAAGTTTTATAGTTTCACATGTTATGTTTAGGTCTTTAATTCATTTTGAATTAATTTTTGCATATTATGTAAGTATGGGTCCATCTTAATACTTTTTTGCATGTGGCTATCCAGTTTTCTTAGCATTAGTTGTTGAAGAGACTATCCATCTGCCACTGTGCAGTCTTGACACTGTTGCTGAAAATCACTTCACCATATATTAGAAGGTTATTCTGTGATTTCTATTCTTTTCCGTTGGCCTATGTGTCTTCCTTTATGTCAATACCATACTGTTTTGATTACTGCAACTTTGTAGTATGTTTTGAAATTAGGATGGGTGAGGCCACCAGATTTGTTCTTCTTCCTCAAGCTGTTTTGGATATTTGAGTACCTTTGAGATGATACATGAATTTGTAGATGATTTTTAAAATCTCTGCATAAAATATTGTTATTGAGATTTTCCCAGGGATTACATTGATTTTGCAGGTGGCTTTGGGTAGTAATTTAACAATAGTAAGTCTTGTAGTCCTTGAACATGGGATGCTTTCCATTTATTTGTGTTGTCCTTAATCTCGTTCAGTAATGTTTTCTAGTTTCTAGTGTACAAGTTTTTCACCTCTTTGGTAAAGCTTATTCCTATTTTATTATTTTGGATGTTATTTAAAGTGTTTCCTTATTTATTTTTCAGTATTTCTTTTTTAGAGGTAGAAAGAGGTAATTGATGGTTGCGTGTTGGTTTTTTTATTCTGGAACTTTGCTGAATTTGTTTATTTTTTCTAACAGAGTGTTCTAATTGTGTGGAAACCCTATGTGCATGTGTGCTAAGTTGCTTCAGTCATGTCCAACTCTTGCAACCCTAATGACTGTAGCCCGCCATGCTCCTCTGTCCATGGAATTCTCTAGCAAGAATACTTGAGTGGGTTGCCATGTCCTCCTCCAGGGGATCTTCCTGTCCCAGGGATTGAACCTGCATCTCTTATGTCTCCAGCATTGGGAGGTGAAATTGTTACCACTAGCGCCACTGGGAAACCCTTATGTTTTCTAAATATAAATTAATTTCATCTGTAAAGAGAGTAATTTTCTGTTTTAGTTCCAAGTCAGATGCCTTTTAGTATCTTTTGTTGCTTAAATGCTCTGGCTAAGAATTTTGTTACTATATAGAATAAAAGTGGAAGAGTGAGTGCACTCGTCCTGTCCTTCGAGGTCAAGTTTTCAGTTTTTCACTGTTGAGGTATGATTTGTAATTCTTATACATGACATTTATTATGTTGAGTTTCCTTCTATCCCTCATTTATTCAGTGCTTTTCTTTATCATGAAAGAGTGTTGAGTTTTGTAAAATGATTTCTCTGCATCAATTGAGATGATTGTGTGATTTTTGTCCTTTGATCTGTTAATACGTTATATTACATTTATTTCTTTTAATTTGTTGAACCATCCTTGAACCCCAACAATAAATCATATTTTTTCATGGTGTATAATCCTCTTAATATACTGTTGAAATCAGTTTGCTAGTATTTTTGCATTAATATTCAGCTGGGATATTGGTCTATTTTTGTTTTCTTGTAGTATCTTTGTGTGGCTTTGATATCAGAGTAATATTGTCTTCACACAATGAGTTTGGAAATGTTTCTCCCTCTTCAATTTTTCAGAAAATGTTGGGAAGAATTTGCTGTTAATTCTTTAAATATTTGATAGAATTTTATAGTGAAGTCATCTGTCCCTGAACTTTTCTTTGCTGGGAGATTTTTGATTACTGATTCAATATCCTTATGGTTATAGGTCTGTTTAGATTTTCTATTACTTCATGATTCAGTGTTGGAAGGTTGTATATTTCTGGGAATTTATACATGTATTCTTGATTATTCAATTTTTTGATCTATAGTTGTACATAGTTGTCTCTATAATCATTTTTATTTATGTGAAACCAATTTTAATTTCTCCCTTTTCATTTTTTCTCTTTTTTGATTCCCAGCTAAGAGTTTGTTGATTTAGTTGATCTCTTGAAAACGACTCTTAGCTTTGTTGAATTTTAAAATTGTGTTTATATTCATCATTTTATTTTTCTTCTGAGCTTTTTCCTCTCTTCTGTTAACTTAGAGTTTGCTTTGCTCTTTTTCTTCCCTAGTTCCTTGATATGTAGTTAGGCTGTTGATTTGGCATCTTTCCTCTTTTGATTATACTTACATTTTATGCTATTGTCATTTAAATTTTTAACCAGGATTAAAGTTACTTTTGGAGAAGGAAATGGCAACCCATTCCAGTATTCTTGCCTGGGAAATCCCATAGACAGAAAAGCCTGGCAGGCTACAGTCCATGAGGTCACAAAGAGTTGGACATGACTAAAAACAACAACAAACTTACTTTATGCACCATCATTACAGTATTATGACTTCCCTTTTGGCTCAGATGGTAAAGTGTCTGCCTACAGTGTGGGAGACCCAGGTTTGATCTCTGGGTTGGGAAGATCCTCTGGAGAAGGAAGTGGCAACCCACTCCAGTACTCTTGCCTGGAAAATCCCATGGATGGAGGAGTGTGGTAGGCTACAGACCATGGGGTTGCAAAGAGTCAGATATGACTGAGTGACTTCACCTCACTTTATTACAGTATTATAGTATTCTTTGTTTGTTTATATATTCACATTTACTGATGAGCTTTATATTTTTCATGTATGCTTTCATGTTGCTGTCTAGTGCCATTTTGTTGCTATTTGCATGGCTTTTTCTTTTTTTAGTATTTCTTATAAGGCAGGCTTATAGGGCTTCCCTATAAGCTTATAGGGCTTCCCAGGTGGCACAGTGGTAAAGAATCTGCCTGCCAATGCAGAAGATGCAAGAGATGCTATTCAATCTCTTGGTTGGGAAGATCCCCTGGAGGAGGAGGAAATGGCAACCTACTCCAGTATTCTTGCCTGGAAAATTCCATGGGAAGAGTGGTGGGCTGCAGTCCATGGGGCTGAAGATTTGGACATGACTGAGTGCTTGTATGAGTCAAACACATAGACACACACACATACACACTCATAATGCAGGCTTAGTGATGATGAAATACCTCAGTGATGATGAAATGCCTCAGCTTTTGTTTATCCAGTGATGTCTTTGTTTCTCCCTCATTTTTAAAGGACAGTGTTGCTGGATATAGTATTCCTGATTGACATTTAACTTATTTCAGCACTTTATATGTATCACCCTACTCCCTATGGTCGGTAAGGTTTCTACTATTATTTGGTGATAATTTTATGGGAACTCCATTGTACAAGTTATTTTTGTCTTGTTGCTTTTAAGATTCTCTCTTCATCTTTGACTTTTGACAGTGTCCAGGTATGGGTATCTCTGGGTTCATCCTGGTTGCAGGCTTTTGAACTTCCTGAATTTGAGTGTCTATTTCCTGCTTCAGATTTGGAGAATTTTTGCTATTATTTCTTCAGATAATCACTCTGCCCACCAGAGTTTTATCTCTGTTTCTCCTCCTTCTGGAATTCTCATAATGCATATATTGATTTATTTTATGGTCTCACATAAATCCTTTAAAATTTCTTCATTAAAAAAATTTTTTTTTCTCTTATGGTTTAATAATTTTAAAAGACCTGACCTTGAGTTCACACAGTCTTTCTTCTTCTTGAGCAAGTTTTCTGTTGACCTCCTGTAGTGATTTTTTCAATCCAATTGTTACATTTTTCAGTTCCAGAATTTCTGTTTGGGTTTTCTAATAGTTTCTATCTCATAATATTCTCATTTTGTTCATGTATCATTTTTCTGACATTGTTTAGTTGTCTGTGTCCTTTTATAGATCATTAAACTTCTTTAAGATAATTATTTGAATCCTTTGTCAAGTCATAGATCTTCATTTATTTGGGGTTGGTTTCTGAAAATTTATTTTGTTCCTTTGATTCAGTAATATTCACCTGTTTCCTTGTGTCAGTTGTATTTTTCTCCTGAGGTTCGTGCATCTGTATGGAATACAGTGTGTATAAACTGGCTTAATATAGAGAGAGAGCTTCAATAATCAGTCCACCTAAAGATTCTTGGGGTTATCTGAAACGTTTTTGGAGGGCTGCCACTCCTCTAGACTTATGCATGTGATTTCCTTGTTAGAGCTATCTGCCAGTTTCTTTTTCTCTAGCTCATAATATCTAGCTCTCTCTGATGCCTGTCTGTGATACTGTAGGCTCTCTGGCTCTGTAGCAACAAGATAACCCACTCTCCTTTTGCTTTAGTAGCTCTCAGGCTTCAGATTATGCCAGCTCCATGCCATCTCCCCCAAGCTGGTAAGACAGATAGTGGTTCCTTGGACACCTCTCATACAGACTTGTGGGATAAGTCACACTTCGGGCTCCTTCTGTTTGTCCTGAGCTGTGATGTTCTCCACTGTGGTGCAGCAGCAAGCCACTCCTCTCCACTCTTTTACTTTCAACAGCTTCTGGGCATCTTGCAAGCAGAAATCAATCTCTTAAACAGCCCTCACAAAAGCTAGATCTTGTCCTTGAAGGAGAAACTGTGAATCAAGCTGAGCTATGCTGGCTCAGAAAGGGGCTATCACATATAAATTGGAATGGCTCTTCTTACCACTTTCAACGTGTCTCGTCTCAGCTCTGTGCTCACCTGGGGTACTAAAAATCCTTAATTTGTTTCTGGAGTTCTCATAAATATATTTTGGTCCATATATTAATTCAGTGTCTCTGTGGGCAAATGAAGGCTGGTGCCTTCCACTATGTTTTTGATGTCACTCCAGTTATAATGAGCATTTGTATCTTAGTTTATGATGAATTTCTATAAAGCATTTGATGCAAATAAACTTTCTTACTTATTTTTCACACCAAAATTGGGTGAAAGAATTTACATATAACTCACAGTTTTTACTTAATAATTAGTTTGCCATTTAGTTTATGCAGATAGAATATCTGGTTAGTGAGAATTTCTTTAAACTTGATTATTCTAGCCCTATTTGATTTTGAACTTTAATAAAATGAATACTCAAGAGTTATCCATGAAAGATGATTGGTTTTCAAGAATTATAGCCTCTAAATGTCAGAATGAAAAAAAGGATCACTGTACAAATGTGAAGGAGCAAATATTCATCAACAAGGGGGGAAAGAAGATCTTGATTTAGGATTTAAAGATTACTAAGGTTAGTTAAAATTGCTAGAGTTTAACAGCTATTGGAATATTGCTCAAGAAAATAGGGATTTTATACTAGTTATAGGAAAAAGAAAAGAAGGTTATAGAGAAAATCTAAAAATGTAGGATATCTTTGAATATGAGTTTATTCTAAAAAATCATGGGTACTGCAGTGACTGAGAAAAAGACTACATGGTTTGACTAATGTATTTCACCTTTAACTTATGCCCTGTTATGCATGTGTGGCCCCTTCATGAATCATTGTCTTGGTGAAGGGGCTTGTGTAACTCAATGAAGCTATGAGACATGCTGTGTAGAGCCACCCAGGACCGATGGGTCATGGTGGAGAGTTCCGACAAAATGCTACCCACTGGAGGAAGGAATGGCAAGCCACTCTGTATAGTTGCTGTGGGAACCCAGTGAACTCTATAAAAAGGCAAAAAGGGATGACGCCAAAAGATGAGCCCCACCCCCCAACCCCGTAGGTCAGAAGCAAAGCAGAAATGATGCTCAGTTGTAGATGTGTCTGGTGTTGAAAGTAAAATCTGATGCAGCAAAGAACAGTATTGCATAGGAACCTGGAATGTTAGATTGATGAATCAAGGTACATTGGATGTGATCAAGCAAGAGATGGCAAGAATGAGCATTGACCTCTTAGGAATCAGTGAACTAAAATGGATGGGAATGGGTGAATTTAATTCAGATGACCATTATATCTACTACTGTGAGCAAGAATCCCATAGAAGAAAGGGAGTAGCCCTCATAAACAACTAAAGAGTCCGAAATGCAGTGCTTGGATGCAACCTCAAAAATGACAGAATGATGTTGGTTCGTTTCCAAGGCAAAACATTCAACATCACAGTAATTCAAGTCTATGCCCCTACCACTGATGCTGAAGAAGCTTCTCAGTTCTATGAGGACCTAGAATACATCCTAGAACTAACACCAAAAAAAAAAAAAAAAAAGGATGTTCTAGTCATCACTGGGGATTGGAATGCAAAAGTAGGAAGTCAGGAGATACCTGGAGTAACAGGCAAGTTTGGCTTTGGAGTACAAAATGAAGCAGGGCAAAGGCTAACAGAGTTTTCTCAAAAGAACATACTGGCCATAGCATACACCCTCTTCCAGCGCCACAAGAGACAACTCTACACATGGACATGACCAGATGGTCAATACCGAAAGCAGACTGATAAATTCTTTGCAGCCGAAGATGGAGAAGCTCTATACAGTCAGCAAAAACAAAACTGGGAGCTCACTGTGGCTCACATCATCAGCTTCTCAAAGCAAATTCAGGCTTAATCTAAACAAACCAGGGAAAACCACTAAGCCAGTCAGGTACAACTTAAATCTTTTAAGTCCCCTATGAATATGTAATGGAGGTGATGAATAGATTCAAGGGATTAGATCTAGTAATCGTGTGTCTGAAGAGCTATGGACGGAGGTCTGTAATACTGTATAGGAGGCAGTGAACAAATACATCCCAAAGAAAAAGAAAAGCAAGAAGGCAAAGTGGTTATCTGAGGAGGCTTTACAAATAGCTGAAGAGAAGTGAAAAGCAAGGGAGAAAGGGAAAGTTACACTCAGCTAAACATAGAGTTCCACAGAATAGCAAGGAGAGACAAGAAGGCTTTCTTCAATGAACAGTGCAAAGTAGAGGAAAGCAACAGAAGGGGAAAGACTAGAGATCTCTTCAGGAAAATTGGAGATATCATGGGAACATTTCACCCAAAGATGGCACAATAAAGGACAGAAACCATAGAGACCTAGTAGAAGCAGAAGAGATCAAGAAGAGATGGAAAGACTAAATGGAAGAACTATACAAAAAAGATCTTAATGAGCTGGATAACCACAAATGGTGTGGTCAGCCACTCAGAACCAGACATTCTGGAGTGTGAAGTCAAGTGGGCCTTAGGAAGCACTGCTGTCCATAAAACTAGTGGATGCGACGGAATTCCAGTAGAGCTATTTAAAACCCTAAAAGATGATGCTATCAAAGTGCTGCATTCAGTATGCCAGCAAATCTGGAATACCCAGCAGTGCCCGTAGGACTGGAAAAAGTCAGTTTTCATCCCTGTCCCCAAGAAGGGCAGTACTAAAGAAGGTCCAAACTACCAGACAGTTGCTCTCATCTCCCATGCTAGTAGGGTCATATTCAAAATCTTGCATTCTAGGCTCAGCATTACATGAACCAAGAAATTCTAGACATCCAAGCTGGGTGTAGAAGAGGCAGAGGAACTAGAGATCAAATTGCCAACATTCGCTGGATCATAAAGAAAGGGAATTCCAGAAAAGCATATACCTCTGTTTCATTGACTTGTGCTAAAGCCTTTGACTGTGTGGGTCATAACAAACTGTGGACAGAGATGGGAATACCAGACCATCTTACCTGTCTCCTGAGAAACCTGTATGTGTTTAATAAGCAGCAGTTAGAACCCTATATGGAAAAACTGACTGGTTCAGGATTGAGAGAGGAGTACAACAAGCTGTTTGTTGTCACTCTGTTTAACTCATGCTAAATGCCAAGATGGATAACGTATAAGCTGGAATCCACATTGCTGGGAGATATATCAACAACCTCAGATATATGGATGATACCACTCTAATGGCAGAAAGTGAAGAGGAACTAAAGAACTTCATGATGAAGGTGAAGGAGGAGAGTGAAAAAGCTGGCTTAAAACTAAATATTAAAAAAACAAAAAACTAAGATCATGGCATCCTGCCCCATCACTTTATGACAAATAGAAGGGGAAAAGGTAGAAGCAGTGACATATTTCCTCTTCTTGGGTTCTAAAATCACTGCAGATGGTGACTGCAGCCATGAAATCAGAAGACATTTGCTTCTTGGCAGGAAAGTTATGACAAACCTAGACAGTGTGTTGAAAACCAAACATCACTTTGCTGACAAATGTCCGTATAGTCAAAACTTCAGTCTTTCTGGTGGTCACATATGGTTGTGACCGTAAAGAAGGCAGAGCACCAAAGAATTGATGCTTTTGAAATGTGGTGCTGGAAGAAGGCTTCTGAGAGTGCCTTGGATAGCAAGGAAATCAAATTAGTCAATCTTAAAGGAAATCACCACTGAATACTCATTGGAAGGACTGATGACTGAAGTTCCAATATTTTGGTGACCTGATGCAAACAGCCAACTCATAAAAGACCCTGATGCTGGGAAAGATTGAGGGCAGAAGGAGAAGAGGGCATCAGAGGATGAGATGGCTGGATGGCATCACTGATAAAATGACATGAACTTGGGCAAACTCTGGGAGATGGTGATGGACAGGCATGCTGTAGTCCATGGAGTCATGAAGAGTTGGATGCAACTGGGCAACTGAACAATGAAAAGTGCTAGTGTGGCAATTAGAAGGTCAATATTTCACTGCTTTTGTCTGCAGGTCATTAAAAGATCAATGGAGAAAAAAATAGAATATGATATTTAGAATGAGTTATAGAGATAAGAACAGAACAAGATAACTCTTTGTATGTTTAATGAAGTTACATTTTAGGATCGAATTTTGAGTAAAATTGAGCAAAGCAATGATATTATATTTATCTGTATTTATTAAATAAATGTTGGCTCTAATTTTTCAAAGCACTCCCCTGTAGAGTGAATTATAATCTCAGTTCTCCTGGGGAGTAATTTAGTCTTTTCTTCAAATATTTCTAAGGGGTTTCTATGTAAAAATCTGTAAGCATATTCTGGTATCAGTCCAGGTACATGGAATGGATTAGCAGATTATAAAAAATGTGTTGTGCATGATAATCTATTTTGGTTTGAGAAGGTAAAAATAGAATTCCCTCAGAATTTTTTAATTAAAAATTTTTATATGTGCATAAATTTAAAAAATTACCTATGATAACACATTAGAGCATAGAATTATTTTAAAAATTAATAAGTATATTGGGAAACATTTTACAGATAAAAGATTGTATTCAATTCAGGTCTATTAAGATACAAGGAATTGAACTTTTAGGTTCCATTATGGCAATGCCATTTTTTTAGCAGCCTATTGAGGCATAATTTATATACCATAAAATTAGCTCTTTGTAAGTATATAAATCAAAGTGAATTTATTGAGTTATATATAGATCACAATAAGCCAGTCAGAATATTTCCATCTCTTCCCAAATTTCTCTTATGTCCATTTGCAGGTAATCTCTATTCCCTTTGTTTTCTGTTTCTATAAATTTACCTTTTTGTATATTTCATATAACTTGAATCATATACTATGTAGTCTTTTGCACCTGACATCTCTTATTTATCCTTATGTTTTTTAGGTTCACCCATATAGTTGTATGTATCCATAGTTCAGTCCTTTTTAATTGCTTAATAGTATTGTAATATATAGATAATACCACATTTTATTAATCTGCTCACTAGTTTATGGACATTTTGATTGTTTCCAGTTTGGGACTACTATGAATAAAATTGCTATGAGTATTTGCCTAGAAATACTTCTGGAAATGTGTGTTTTCGTTTTCTTGGTTAGATTCCTAGGAGTGGAATTGCTGGGTAGTATGTTAATTTTATGTTTAACTATATAAGAGAGTTTGACTTTCTTCACATCCTTGCTAACACTTTGTGTTTTCTATCCCTTGGATTATAGCTCTTCTAGTAGGTGAATTTGTATGTGTCCAACTCTTTGGTACCCCATGGACTGTAGCCCGCCAGGCTCCTCTGTCTATGGAATTCTCCAGGCAAGAATACTGGAGTGGGTAGCCATTCCCTTCTCCAGGGGATCTTACTGACTCAGTAGGTGGATATGTGCTGTGCCTAGTCACTCGGTTGTGTCTGACTCTTTGTGACCTCATGGACTGTAGCCTGCTAGGCTTCTCTGTCCATGTTGGATTCTCCAAACAAGAATACTGGATTGGGTTGCCATGCCCTCCTCCGAGGGATTCTTCCTAACCCAGGGACTGAATCCAGGTCTCCCACATTGCAGGCGGATTCTTGACTGTCTGAACCACCAGGGAAGCCCCCAGTAGGTGAATAGTGATATCTAGTTGAGGTTTTAACTTGAGTTTCCATGATGAAACTCAATATTATTGAACATATTTTTGCACATTTATTAGCCATTCACATATCTTCCCTGAAATGTCTTTTTAAGTGGTTTGCTTATTTTTGAATTGTTTGTTATTTTTGAATTGTAAGCATTTTATATATTCTAGATAAAAATTCTTCACAGAGATATGATCTGAAGGTACTTTTTTGTTTGTGGCTTGTCTTTTTATTGTATTAATTAATACAATACAAAATGTGTTTTGAATCTGAAAAAAATTAATTTTAAGAAAGTCTAGTTTATCAAATTTTTCTTTTATGGATTGTGCTTTTGTTGTCATGTCTAAGAACTCTTTGCCTAATGCAATGCACGCAGATTTTATTATATGTTTTCTTCTGAAGAGTTTATAGCATTAGCTCTTATATTTAAGGTTATAATCCATTTTGAGATCATTTGTGTATGTTGTGACGTAAGAGCCTAAGTTTATTTTTGACTTAAGAATATTCAGTTAATGGTACCATATGTTGAAAAGGCTTTGGCCATTGGAATGTCTTGGAGTTTTAATTGAAAATCATTTGATCACAAATATGTAATTGTTTCTGGATTCTCAATTCTATTTCACTGACTTAAATGTCTATTTATACTGATATCATATTGTCTTAATTATTGTAGCTTTGTAGTATATTTTGTAATCAGACAACCTAAGTCAGTTTTTGTATAAAAATTGTTTTGTCTATTCCACATTCTTTGCATTTTATTATAAATTTAAGAAATAGCTCGTAAGCCTACAAAATTGATTTCTTGAATTTCAATAGCAGTTGGGTTGAATCTATAGATCAGTGTGACGAGAATTGCCATTTTACCAATATTAAGTTTTCCAACTTTAAACATGGAATGTTTCCCTATTCGTCTGTTCTTCAATTTCTCCAAACAGTGCTTTGTTTTGTTTCATATAATAGGCTTTTTAAAAAGATCAGTTTTAGATTCATGGCAAAATTGAACAGAAGGTAGAGATATCTCCTTGTCCCTACAGGAGTAGCATCTCATGCTATAAACAGAGTGGTGCATGCGTTTGTTACAATTGATGAACCTACATTGACACATTATTATTACCCACAGCTCATGGTTTACACTATAGACTTCTCTTGGTATTGTATATTCGGTACTTTGAACAAATGTACAGTGACATGTATCCACCATTATATCACGTAGAATAGTTTCACTGCCTTAAAAGTCCTTTCTGCTCTGCCTGCTCACCTCTCCCTCTCCTCTAATCCCTGGTAAATGCTGATCTTTTGACTGTCTCCACGTTTTGTTTTCAGAATGTGAGGTAGTTGGAGTCATACAGTGTGTAACCTTTTTAGATTGGCTTCTTTCGTTAGTAATATGCACTGAAAGTTCCTCCATGTCTTTTCATGGCTTCATAGTTCATTTATTTTCAGCACTGAATAAAATCATTGTCTGGATGCAGCACAGTTTGTTTATCCATTTATCTACTGAAGGAAGGCTTGGTGGCTTTAAGGCTTAGACAGTCAGAAGATTTCTGTAACCATCTTTGTGGAGTTTTTTTTATTTTATTTTATTTTTTTTAGTGGACATACATTTTCAGTTCCTTCAGGTAAATATCAGGGAGTGTGATTGCTGGATTGCATGCTAAAAGTATGTTTACTTTTTAAAGAAACCACCAAACTGTCTTCCTAAGTCGCTAAGCCATTTTGCCTTCCCACCAGCAATGAGGGAGAGTTGTTGCTCCAGAATCCCGCCAACAGCTGGTGGTGTGTTTTGACGATTCTAAAGGTGTGTAGTTGTAGCTCATTCTTGTTTTAATTTGCATTTCCCTGGTGATGTATCACATAGAGTATCTTTTCACATGTTTATTTGCCATCTGTATATCTTCTTCGGTTAGGTATCTGTTAAAATCTTTGGTCCACTTTTTGAGTTTTTTGCTTTCTTATTGTTGAACTCTAAGAATTCTTTGTATATTTAGATAGTCTTTTGTCAAATACATCTTTTGCAAATATTTTCTCTCAGCGTGTGGTCTGTCTTTTTAATCTCTTGATGGTGCCTTTCACAGAGTAGACACTTAATTTTAGTAAAGTCCAGTTTATGAATTCTTTATTTTGTGGATTGTGCATTTCGTGTTGTATTTAAAAAGTCAGTTTTCAACCTTAGGTCTTCTAGATTTTCTCTTATGTTATCTTTTAGGCATTTTATAGTTTGATATTTAGTCCATGATCTATTTTGGCTTAACTTTTGTGTTTTATGAAGATTATAATGTCTGTCTGGATTTTCTTTTTTTTCACATGGATATCCACGTGTTCCAGCCCCATATGCTGAAAAGACCGTCTTTGTTCCACTCTAATGTCTTTATTGTTTTGTCAGAGATCAGTTGACTATATTTATATGTTAAGGATTGGTATTGTTTCTTTACTGAATATGTTAGAATTAATCAGTGAAGCCATTTTTTATATTTAAAAAATAAATTCAGTAATGACTTCACATTAAATTTAGAATAAATTGAAAATAAATTAGAAAGGAATTTCCAGTTCTTTACCATGGTCTATAAGGACAAATGTATAAGGACCTTGTCTAATCTGACCTCATCATATAATGCTTTCTTACTTGCATACTATGCTCTTAACTACGTGAATCTTTATATGTATCTTGAACACTCTAGTACCTAGGACATTTTCAGCCTATCTTTTGAGTCATTTAATACCCCTTCCCATTTAGTAGATTTCCAAAGTACATAATTTACCTTAAAAGTAATCTGAGACATAGCAATTTTGAAATCAGCAGTAGAACTTCCTTCTGTTGCTATTTCTTTCTCATCAGTTGTCTCAGCTCAAATGTAACTGCCTCATAGTGTTCTCAGTCCAGTCACCTTCATTGCTACTCCTGTGACCCTGTCTTCTTATTTTTTCCAGAATTGCTGACTATTGAAATTCTTATTTATTTGTATATCTAGCAATTATGTTTTGTCTCGTCTCCCTCGAACATAAACTCTTAAGGACCATTCCTCGCCGTTCTCACTCGCCAGTCTCTCCCTTAACCTAGCACAGTGTCTCCCGCTTACTCAAATCTCAATCATTATTTGTGTGATAAATGAATAAAGTTATTATTTCAGACTCTTATTTGAATTTTGGAAAGAATTAGATAGTATGCTCTTTTCTGATAACCCTTAATTAAAATGTTTAAGAATATATAAAAACAATCTGATAAGTAGAAATCATTAGAGATCTATTTTCTTTGGTAAATAGCATTTACAAAAGTGCAATTCCAGTGTTTTCAGCATTCTATTGCTCATGAGGAATAAGAAAGCATAGAATTGGTTGAGATCTTCAGATTCAATCCCTTCCTCCCATGATGAAACTAATTAAATGTATATTTCCCTGTGCTAATTTTGAAAATCTCAAGAGATAAATACTTCACAAATTATTCTTGTGGCCTGTAGTAACCCTTAAGCACTTTGAAGCTAGGTTTTCTTTCTTTTTTTTTTCACTTGTCTAAATATGTCAACCTGTAATGGAAGATTCAGGGCAAATCTCATCTTCAGATAAAAAGATTACCTTGAAGTTTTTAGCTGACTTAAAATCTAGATGAAATTGGGTGATATATACTTACAGAATTTCATTTAGAAATTTAGTTTCCAGGAAAGCAGTAATTAATAACTGTGGTTTTTTTTTTTTCCTGTTCCCACATCATGAAATTGTATTCAAATTTATCTCAATGAACTCAGTAATTGACCACTTCAGTATCTTTATCAACATTTCAACCTACTTTTTAAAAAAATAGGTTTATTTCATTCCTTTTAACTTGCCCTCTCCTTTTTTTTTAAATTAAAAACATTTTTTTTTTTGACCATGCCATACGGCATGTGGGATCTCAGATTCCCAATCAGGGATCAAACCCACTCCCTCTGCATTGGAAACACAAAGTCTTAACCACTGGACCACCAGGGAAGTCTTTCAATTTATCTTTTGAGTCATTTAATAGACCTTCCCTTTTAACAAATTTCCAAAGTACATAATCTTACCTTAATAGTAGTTTGAGATGCAGCAGTTTTGAAATCAGCATACAATAGTCTCTAAATTCTATTCAAGCTACTAGTAATTCTTTATATAACGTTATAAAAGTTTTCATTTCTACTCATCTTGCTGTATATTTGTTAATGCACTGCTTTACATCTGTGACTATTGCTTTTGTTTTTGTAATGTGATCTTTGTGTGTATGTGTTAGTCACTCAGTCGTGTCTGACTCATGTGACCCCATGGACTGTAGTAGCCCACCAGGCTTCTCTGTCCATGGAATTCTCCAGGCAAGAATACTGGAGTGGATTGCTATGCCTGCCTGTAGGGGATCTTACTGACTCAGGGGTTGAACCTAGTTCGCTTGCATTGCAGAAGGATTGTTTACCATCTGAGTCACAAGGGGAGTCTCTAATGTGATCTTTAAGAAGCTCGTTTACATGGCCATAAATCTGTTAAAGTTAGGAGATCCCAATCCATATATAATTATTGAATCTGCATTTAAAGTTTTGTGTCTTTTATTGTTTTTGTTGGTTTAATCACTCCCATGAGTTGACGTATTTAAGCATCCCAAATTAGCATAGATTATAGGCTAATGCATTTTCCTCAAACAACATTTTTGTTATTTGAATAAATATTAAGTATGTCCTTTAATGCCAAAGATTTTGAAAGCCCTCAAATATAGTGCAACTTTCTTTTTCTTTTCTGAGATCAATTGAGTGAAAAATAATGTTTTGAATTTTGCCAAATAGGGATTTTACAGAACTTTTTCTTGTCCTCTAGTTTTCAAACTTCCAGAAATAGAATATGTTGCCTCTCAGCTTAGTGTAGATTTTTCTCTCCTACCTGCATTTGAAATCTGTTCATAAATAATCACTTTATTTTATCTGATTACTTATTAATATTTTTCTATTAACCATTTCCATAAGGAAAGATTCCTAATTGATGGTATGTTTTTGAAGTGAATTTGAACACTTCGTGCTTTGTGAGAATGTAGGGTCTGTGAGTGTTGATATATTTTAAGAAATTGAATGAGAGTAGGTCAGTGACTTGACTATTTTAACAATAAAGTGTGTATTTGACCTATTATGATTAGTGTTGTAGTTTTAAATGTGTGACTTGAATTTTAGTCAAAACAGGACATTTTAATAGCTTTATAATTATAAAATATTATTGTTAACAAATCTTTAAGATGGATAGGTCATATCCATCTTAAGTTATTGTGTAGAGATTAAAAACATCACATTGGAGCAAGACTGGTGTGTTTAAATCCTGATTCTTCCTTTTACAAGCTATGTGATTTCTGAGAAAGTTGTCTAGCCTTTGTGTGTCCCAATATCCTCATATATAAAGTGAGGGTGATAAAAATAGTACTTACTTCTTAGCATTATTGTAAGGATTAGACAAAGTAATTTGACAAACAGAAAATGTCTGCTGCATAGTCAACATTATATGTGTTTGCTGTTGTTATTATCATCAATTAATGACAGTAAAATGTCCAGCAGAAGAACTTAGTCTTAACACCAGCCCATCCTCAGATGGTAAAGAATCTGCCTGCAATGTATGAGACCCAGGTGCAATCCCTGGGTCGGGAAGATCCCCTGGAGAAGAGAATGGCAACTCACTCCAGTATTCTCGTGTGGAGAATCCCATGGACAGAGGAGCCTGGCAGGCTGCAGTCCATGGGGTTGCAAAGAGTTGGACGCTACTGAGCCACTAACACACACACTAAAGATAGTTAACTATCTTTAGATGAGAAAGTCTTTCCTGCCAATTAGACATTTATCATTCATTGACAGCTGTATTTGATGGCAACCCAGTTAGCTACAAATTAGGCGGAATGTGATAAGAAGGACACCGGTGTTTACTGACCATGTGTTTAGCATTGTGTTGCTGCTGCTGCTAAATTGCTTTAGTCGTGTCTGACTCTGTGTGACCCCATAGATGGCAGCCCACCAGGCTCCCCCGTCCCTGGGATTCTCCAGGCAAGAACGCTGGAGTGGGTTGCCATTTCCTTCTCCAGTGCATGAAAGTGAAAACTGAGAGTGAAGTCGCTCAGTCGTGTCTGACTCTTAGCGACCCCACGGACTGCAGCCTACCAGGCTCCTCCGTCCATGGGATTTTCCAGGCAAGAGTACTGGAGTGGGGTTCCATTGCCTTCTCCTGGCATTGTGCTAAGAATTCCTTAATCTGTTTTTATTTAACTCCAGACTCTTCTAAATAGGCATTACAATTCCAACTAAGTTTTAGCTAGTTTAGACTGGTGATTCTCAGATCTGAATCTGCTGATGTGTTACCTAGGGGTCTTGCTCAAGTGCAGAGTCTGAATCAGTATGTTTGTGGTTGGCCTGAGGGTCTATATTTCTAACAAGCTCCTAGGTTTTGCCACTGCTGTTTATCTCTGACTGAACTCTGAGTAGCAGCAGCTTTTAGATCATAAGGAGACGTCCCATGCAATATTTAGTAATATGCATCTGAAGGTTAAACTAATTCAGAGCATGCTGTTTCCATTGTTTGGAATCTGTACTGATTATTGCTGGCTTCTGCATTTGGGCTTCCCTTGTGGCTTAGCTGGGAAAGAATCACCTGCAATGTGGGAGACCTGGGTTCTTTCCCTGGGTTGGGAAGATCCCCTGGAGAAGGGAAAGGCTGCCCACTCCAATATTCTGGCCTGGAGAATTCCATGGATTAGTCCATGGGGTCGTAAAGAGTCAGACACGACTGAGAGACTTTCACTTTCATTTCACTTTCACGTTCATTCTGCATTCAACTTGTGTGCTGAGTTTAATTTGTGGTGGACTTATTGCCTTATAGGAGGTTTGTGGTCATACAGATGGTAGCTAGTTTTTAACCTGTGTGTACTCATGTGTATTCTTTGGAAAGCCTTGTTTTTGGTGTCTCAAGGAATCCATTTTCAGGGGTTGCTGTGAAAATCTTTGTTTTGACCTAGTGTACACATAGTTTCACTATAGGGATGGGGGGTGGGGGTGTGGAGGGTGGGGGCTAGGGGAAGTGAAAACCTCCGGTGAGCTCAGACTGTAGATTGTTGGCATAAGGAAATTGGATGTTGACTAACTAGAAGTGAGCCATCTTGGATGATTGGTTTGGAGAGCATATTTGACTTTCTCTAGTTGATCCTGAGTTGAAAGAGTGGCAAAAATAAGGAAACTAGCAGGTACTGAATGAATCCTGATTGTTTTAGGCCAGTTGTTATAGAGGTTTGTCTTCTCAAGATAGTTGCTCTAGAGTTTACAGATCAGAGTACTATTGTCTTACATGATCTTGCTATTATCTTCTTGTATATGCAGATCCTCAACACTACCAAATTTCCCACATTGTTAACAATTTTGCCAAAACGATAGTATAGTATCACAACCAGGTTATTGACGTTGTTACAGTCTACTGATCTTAGATGTCTCCAGGTTCGCTTGTAGTTGTGTGTATGTGTATGTTTACTTCTACACAGTATTATCATGTGTATAGGCTCATGTATCTACCACCATGGAAAAGATACTGAAAAGGACAGTTCCATTACCACAAGGATCTCTTGTGTTGCCCTTTTATGATGACTCCAGCTCCTCTCCCATCCCTCATCCCTTGCAATCACTAATCACTTCTTCATTTGTAAAATTTTGTCATTTTAGAAATGTTATATAAATAGAATTATACAGTATGTGACCTTTTGGAATTGCCTTTTTTTCACTCCGTTTAATCCCCTGGAGATTCCTTGTTTGCTTTTAAAACCATTTTAATTACTCATATAATACATGAATAAATTCTTGTGAAACATTAAAATGGTAAAAGTAAGTTTAAAGGAACCTTTAACTAAAAACACTCTAAAGCCTAGGCTCCCTCCTTGAGATAATTAAAGGTTTATATTTAGTCATTCTCTTATTGAAGTCATATATATAAATTTGTATACATATATATACACCCCCAAATTCTGGCAGTATAGAAAAGCTATAATAGACATCCTTGTACATGCCTTTTTGTTTATGTCTGCCAGTTTTTCTGTATGTTTGACAACTAAAAATGGGATTGTTGGGTAATAGCAAATGTGCCCAAGATTGAGTATATATTTCCAAATTTTCTTTAAACTTGCAGTACCACTTACATACCAAATAGTGGTACCCGAAAATAACTGTTCCCTCAGATTGTGTGTGTTAGTCGATTAGTTGTGTCCAACTATATGTGACCCCGTGGGCTATAGCCCACAAGGCTTCTCTGTCCATGGAATTCTCCAGGCAAGAATACTGGAGTGGGTTGCCACGCCCTCCTCCAGGGGATCTTCCCGACCCTGGGACTGAACACAGGTCTCCTGCATTGCTGGCGCACTCTTGACCGTCTGACCCACAAGGGAAGCCTCTCCTTCAGATTTACCCAATGTCCAGGGAAATATAAATTAAAACTGAGATACATTCTTCACTCATAAGATTGGCAAAGAAGTTTAAATTCTAAATCTATCCCTCAGATTATCCAATGTCCAATAGATTTAGAAGTTAAATTTCTTTTCCAACCTTATGCGTGAAGAATATGTCTCAGTTTTGTTTTAGTTTATATTTCTCTGGTTAATAATGAGGCTATTTGAAAAAAAAACTTATTGTAGTTATTTGTACTATGTATAATTCATGTTTTGTGCTGTTCTCTTCATGTTCTTGTTCCATTTTTTTAACTGGGCTAATTTTGTTTTTCTTCTTGATTTAAAAGAGTTTTTAAAAATAATTTATTCTGGAGGTAATCAGTTGTTTGTTGTTTATACACAAATGATTGTATTCTGTTGCTGATCTTAGAATTGCACATGTCGACTACTTGACGTTTTAAATTTGTTCTGTATCTCCTTATCTCTTTTTTGTGTCTTTTTGGGGAAGGTCTTCATACCTCTTATTGATAAACCTTCTGTTTTCTCAAAGTGTCAGGGTGTTTTGTGTTTCACAAGCTTTGGGGCAGGTTTTCCCACATTAATGTTCTAGTTCAAGCCTACCATGATTCCTGTCTTAGCTAGGGTGTCTTCTTTTGATCTTTTTTAGCTGAAGTGTCTGTCTTGGTTTTGACTGCCTCTCAGAGATTACATTGGAGTAGGAAATGGCAACACACTCTAGTATTCTTGTCTGGAAAATCCCATGGACAGCGGAACCTGGTGGGCTACAGTCCATGGAGTTGCAAAGAGTCAGACACGCCTGGAGTGACTTAGCCCAAGTATGCAGCAAGAGGTTATATATATTTGTTGTCAAAAGATCAAGTTACCTTATATTCTATGCCAGCCTCATTTCTTTATGATTCACATGGATAGTTCTGCTTCCAGAAAAGCCTGATAACATTGAAATTATATATAATTCCAAATTCAGAATTTTAAAGATATAGAATATATGAATGGCAAATTCTTGAGTAAGATCAATTCCCAAATATCCATATAGATTTAAATTTCTAAGATCAATAAACCCAAATAGGACGATTCAATGTGTAGCTGATTTTGAATTATTCTCTTAAAGCCAACTTGCTATCTGTTTTTGGTAGAAATGAAAGATTACATGACTTTTACCATAAATATTACTTAAGGAAAAATTTGCCCAGCGGCTCTTGTCTAACTATCTGGGGTCAGAGGGAAAACCTTTGGAAGATCCCAACTTTGACAGATCCCCAGAGATTAGTAATATGAAAGTTTTAGTTTCCTAATAAAAGTTTAAAATTATTTAAATTTACAAATAGATTATGTCATCTGAAGAGACAGAATAATGGCAAAAGGGAATATAATAACCTTGAGAATTTTAAAGAATGATTTTGGAAACACTTCACACTGAAACCACTCGATATAATAATTAGTTGATCCAGTGTTTCTTCCTATTGTATTTATAATTCTTGTGGAGGTATTTTAAAGCGTAATAGGTTGCCAGCAGGAGTTTAAATAGTAAACATAAAGAATGGATGTTATTATAATAATTTATTTGAAAATTTTCTTCCAACTCTATTTTCATATTCAGTAAATGTTTATGTGTCTACTTATAGTTATATTCATCACCATGCCTTTTACCTAGATTTGTTTACTGATTTCAGATCCAAGCAAAACTGGCTGCTGACACATTTTTGCTGAGAGATCATGAATTTGCTATACCCCAGTTCTTTTTATGAATTCTCTATAATTTGGTCAATGGTGTCATCATGCAGTATTCATTCAAATAAGAAATTTTTAGTTATATTTGGATTCTCTTTCTCACCTCCTATATCTAATTGGTTGCCAAGTCCCTTTGATCCCACTTCCTAATTTCCAAAATATTGATCATCTTTTCTCTGTCTCTTCTGTTACTACTGCTAGCTTCAAACTAGCCTCCCACCCTATACTCACATTCCCACCCTCACCCATCCTGTCTGTCTTCTACTTTATTTTAGTCCAGGTTTTCCCATAAAGCAGATCCTGAGACCAGGATTCTTGTGCAGGTGTTTATTTGGGGAAGGGATCCTAAAGGACAAGGAGGAACACCTGAGCAGAGTGAAATAAGGAAGAAAGGAATCATGATCTAGGAGTGTGTTATTAAGCTGAGTTTTTCTGTGGGTATTTAGTGCCCCATCCTGCTAGAGAATCCTAAGGAATCTCATAGAACATATCTCAGATTTATACATCCGAAGCATAAAAAGGGGAGCATTTATCCCTTGTTTTCCATCTCCCATTGCTCAAGAGTTGCTTGTGCAGGTGTTAACTCCTGCATTTCCAAGTTTAGTTGAGTAGATGCCAGCATGGGGTCACAGTGGAGGAGTTTGACTGCGGGAAGCCCAGGGCTGCTTCATGTGTATGTGATCCGTCAGTGTTCTGTGCAGCCACTGGGGCCCATACTTTGAAGATTTGACTGATTTTGCTTAATGCTGTGCTCTCACTGTTTTGATAACCATAATTATTTGTGAACAAGAGACCCCATGTTTTCATTTTCTGCTGGGCTTTGCGGATTATCTAGCCAGTCTTGCTAGAAGCACACAGTGGCCCTGACACGTGGGGCTTCTGGGTCACACCTGAAGACACCTGGCTGCCACAGCAAAAGTTGTAGTAAAAAAGTTAGCTAGGAGGATGTGAAGTGAGGCCTAGATAGGTAGCTAGTCTGTGTTGGTGTCTACTGTATACCTAAGGGTCTATGTTTATCTCATGATGTACTAAGCAGGATGATCCTGCAAAAACTGTAGAGGAAAGTATAAAACTTGTTTTTCCAAATCTATCCAGGGTATGTAAACCTGGGGCTTCTCTGCTTAGAGAAGTCCCTGAGGGCAACCCTGCAGGCTGAATTCAGGCCTGATGACCACATTGTGCTGGTCATTCCAATTAAATATAAGAATGAGGTCATGTATGTGTGTTAGTTACTCTGTGTGATCCCTTGGACTGTAGCCCACCAGGCTCCTCTGTCTATGAAATTCTCCAGGCAAGAATGCTGAAGTGAGCTGCCATTCCCTTCTCCAGGGGATCTTCCCCACCCAGGGATCGAACGTGGGTCCCCTGCATTGCAGGCAGATTCTTTACCACCTGAGCCACCAGGGAAGCCCTGGTGAGGGTTTTTGAATAAGCTATCATTCCCCTGCACCTCCCAGTTTTTACTTTTAGTGCTTTTCTCAACATCAGCTGTGATGAGAGTCCACCAATGTAGGGAAGCCCATTCAGATAGGTAGGCTGGGAAGAACACCGCTTTTGTTTGCTGATTTCTTCTCCAATGTGGTGACTGCTGCTTTCACCCTGGGCTTTGAGGAAAGAAGGGAAATGCATTAACAAAAAGTGATTTAAGCTATTTCCAGTAAATTTGTCCTTCCTGTAACATCTTCCTCCTACCTTATATGCATTATAATGACCTAAAGGAAAAGTCAAAAAGAGATCTCTGTGTGGCTGTATCATCTGAAGGGCTCTCTCTGGAAGCAGTGACAGATTTTCTTTTCTTTTGGTCCAAAATCGCTGTGGATCTTGACTGCAGCCGTGAAATTGAAAGATACTTGCTCCTTGGAAGAAAAGCTGTGACAAAACTAGACAGTATATTAAAAAGCAGAGACATCACTTTGCCAACAAAGGGGCATGTAGTCAAAGCTATGGTTTATCCAGTCATCATGTACGGACGTCAGAGTTGGACCTTAAAGAAAGTTGAATGCCAAAGAATTGATGATTTCTAACTGTAGTACTGGAGAAGACTCTTGAGAATCCCTTGGACAGCAAGGAGATCAAACCAGTCAATCCTAAAGGAAATCAATCCTGAATATTCATTGGAAGGACTGATGCTGAAGCTCCAATACTTTGGCCATCTGATGTGAAGAGCTGACTCATTGGAAAAGACCCTGATGCTGGGAAGGATTGAGGGCAGGAGGAGAAAGGGATGACAGAGTATGAGACGGTTGGATGCCATCATTAACTCAATGGACATGAGCAAACTCTGGGATGTGGTAAAGGACAGGGAAGCCTGGGGTGCTGCAGTTCATGGGGTTGCAAAGAGTTGGACACGACTTAGTGACTGAACAACAACAACAATGTATCTAGATACATACCAATGGGGCAAACACAAATGTTTCTATGTGTGTAGACATATAAATAAAAATTGGAATTATTTCGAGGAGCTGCTGGTTCAAGATGGCAGAGTAGAAGGACGTGTGCTCATCTCCTTCTGTGAGAGCACCAAAAGTGCAACTGTTGAATAATCATCATCAGGAGGACACTGCAACCCATCAAAAAAAGATACCCCATGTCCGAAGACAAAGGAGATGCTGCAGCAAGATGGTAGAAGGAGCACAATCACAATAAAATCAGATCCCATACCTGCCAGGTGGGTGACCTACAAACCGGAGAACAATAATACCAAATAAGTTTTCCCACTGTTGTGAAGGTTCTAAGACCCACGCCAGGCTTCCCAGCCTGGGGCTCTAACAACGGGACTTGGAATTCCCAGGGAATCTGACCTTGAAGGCCAGTGGGATTTGATTATAGGACTTCCACAGGACTGGGGGAAACAGAGACTCCAGTCTTGGAGGGCACAAACAAAATCTTGCATGCACCAAGACCCAGAGGAAAAGAGCAGTGACCCCACAGGAGGCTGAACCAGAGCTACCTGCTAGTGTTGGAGGGTCATTGCGGAGGCGTGGGTTTGCGGGGCTCACACGGTGATGGGCACGCTGGCAGCAGCAGTCCTGGAAGGTCCCCATAGTGTGAGCCCTCTTGGAGGTAGCCGTTAACCCTACTATATGGCACGATATACTTAAAGTGATGATAGGGAGTAACCAACAACCAAGAATGCTCTACCCAGCAAGACTCTCCTCCAGATGTCAAGGAGAAGTCAAAATCTTTCCAGACAAGAAAAAGGTAAGAGAATTCATCACCACGAAACCAGGTTTACAACAAATGCTAAAGGAACTTCTGTAGGCAAGAAACACAAGAGAAGGAAAAACCTGCAGGAAATGAACTGCCCCAAATTAAGAAAATGGTAATAGGATCCTCCATACCAACAATTACCTTAAATATAGATGGATTAAATGCACCAACCAGAAGACACAGACTGCTGAGCGGATGAAAACATATGTATGAATGCACTTCCACATACCACATCACTCTGCTTGACCCCTCCCCCAATTGCGTGTAATTATTTTATATTGTTAGGTTAATCATGTTCATATTATGGCTTGCAATTCTAATTATACTTTATTTTTTGTCTGGCTATTGATTGTGAAAACTGATAAACATCTTTTACTATTGTGAGTATATAACTATTACTCAATACTATTGAGTAGTACAATGGTATTGTATTACAATACAATAATACAATACAATACAATTGTATCAATTGTAATATAATACAATACCATTGTATCATGATTGGCCAACAGAAAAATAATAGACTTCTACATCACCAAAACTACCATTTAATAGAAAAACTTGTGATCACTTTTTAGAATCCAGATGCATTATCGGAATTATCTTGGAATTTTTTGAAAAATACAAATACCTGGGTATTGCTTTTTTCCTCCAAACTCCAGATATGTTTCTAATGAGCAGCCATGTTTAAAAACAACTGAAATATTTGATAATTTTTTTACCTTTGTCTAGTTTATTTTACTTTTTCTATTTCATATTCAGTGCTCCCATTTTATTTAGCTTGTTTCCCAATTTCTCCATCTCTTTTATTTTGATGTTCTTTTTCAAGGCTTTATCAAGTGTAGTAGAAAACCTTTTGTAGACATATATATAAATAGTATGTATATGTAGTTTAGAAAACATGAATTTTGCCTAACTAAAAAATCTATGACATTTTGATTCCACAAGTTTGATTTAGTATCACTATAATGCTAGGTTTTTAATTAAAAAGATAGATTTGCAACAAGTAACAGAACTTTACTGTATAGCACAGGGAACTATAGTCAATATCTTGTAATAACCTATAATGAAAAATATTCTCAAAAATAATATATGTGTATGTGTATAACTGAATCACCTTGCTGTGTACCTGAAAAATTGTGAGTCAACTATACTTCAAAAAATATATTTTTTAAGAAAAAACAAATCAGAAAAAATTGGAATGATTCAAGTATATGGATATGAGATGTTATTATTATTATTTTTTGTTGTTTTTTCCTTTTCCAAAGAGGCATACAGCCACACTTAGCTGAACACTGGATTTTTATTTGTGCCACCATCTAAATTAACTTATTGTGATGATTTCCAAGAAAACTGATGACAAATTAATTTTGAAAAATTTGGATACATTTTCATCATCCTCAGTTGTGATCAACTGCAGTGAAGAAGTCCTTTGGAAATGAAGTGTTCTAAATTAATATGCTTTAAAAGTACAGATATAAAAAACCAAGTGAGCAAAACATCCAGCCTTTCAAACTTGGTGTGTGAATGTGTCCGTTTTAAATAAGGAAAAGGAGGTCAGCCTCACTTGGGGGCTTTGAGAAGAAGCCCACACTGTACCATATCAATCAGTGGCCGTTTTCAGGCCACAGGGACACAGTTCTCCGTCCTGCTGGCAGGTGGCGCTGTGCGGCAGTAGGTGCAGTAGGCGCAAGGCGTTAAGGTTTGCTCCTAACTGGGCCACTTAATTGCACGGCGGACACTGGTAACTGATTCTATTAGAAGTGTGAAAGTAAACTTAAAAAAAACAAAAACACATCTAAATCATCTCTATATAGCTGTCCTTAAACAGGTTTTATTCTTACTTTCGGTGGGAAGCTTCTGTGTTTAGAGAATGCATCTTAAAAGACTGGATAAAAGACTCATGATTTCCAGAATGCACTAATGTCTTTCATTATAACTGGTGCCTCATGCCTTATAAATACTCTGCTTTGAATATAAATAAAGCAGTATTAAAAATAAAACTTTTGTTGCCAATAGAGGGCTTTTTACTTTGGAGTAGTCAGAATAGAAGGAGTTTGAAGGGGATGAATAGAGGAAATACAGCGTTAGTCTAACATGTGTAAGCACATACTTAAAATCATTTTTTGAAAAGAAAAAGGCCTCCTATAGCATTTGTTTTTCTTTAGAATGAGTATGTTTTGCTCGTTTCCCCCCTCAAGGACAATTATCATCCTCAAAATGGTCAACTTGCTGCCTTTTTTTTTTTTCTTCATTTTCAGTATGATGTAATTTTGGTGCTTTCTTCTTTGTTATTGTAATAATCTGACTTCAAAATCACTCTCAGGTTAATTTTCAGAAAGGAAGTTTTCAAGACCAATGCAGGTGGTATACCTCAGATCCAAGGTTATTTTAAATGTTGGACTTCTCTTTTTACCACTGCAAATTTAAATCATCAAATTGTGTAAATGTATAAGGTAAATGTGTTTTTTGAATATGAAGCACCTAGCAGAAATATGAGTCAGTGTTAGTGTTTAGATTTTTCAAGAAATAGTGTATAAGAGATGTCAGCATTTTGCAATCTCTGGATAAAAGACTTTTTCTCCGTTGCCAACTTTTTTGTCTTTTCATGTTAATCATCTGGATACTAGAGTGATTAACAGTTTAATTTTTGGATGTATTTTGATTGTATTGATATTTGTGAAGCTCCATAGTTTATAGAGGAAATTTCCAAAGAGGGGCTTATATATTGATAATTATTCAATTTTCCATGAAAAATTTATTATGATAATGTAAAGAAATCAGAGTAATATAAATCCCAGATTGTGAATTAGTTTCATAGTATTTTTAAAGGGAAATGTTTTTGTTGAATGTTATTTCAGAGGATCATATTTCTTATAGTGGTTCTTGTTGAAAATTCACACTATATTAGCAGTAAAATCAAATAGAGTTTGAACAAGAGGTGTGGCTTCAAGCAGACTTTAATGAATAATATAAAATTCTAATTCAAGAGGAATGTGCAGAAATAAAGTGTGCTTATTGCAGAGTTACTGAAAACAGTGTAAATTATTAGAATAGAAATTAAAAAGGAATTAAATAAAGTGGCATATCCCTATGATTTGCCACTTAAAAATATGTTTTCAATAATGTATAATGTTTTGGACATATACTCACCATTGATAATTGGGAGTAAGGGTAGCATATAACCTAATTTATATGAAATAATTGTAAAATATGTGTTTAAATATTTAAAGATTTTTTTCACCAAATATTAAAAGTAATTCTTTCTGAATAGTAGGATTATGACTATTTTTTTCTCTTTTTGTACTCTGAAAATTTTCTTCACTACTTGTATTATTTTTATAATATGAAAAAATGCATTTGACTTTAAAACAGAAACTTACATAAAGATCTTACAACAGTATTAATTAAAAGGTGGTAACATAAACACTTTATTGTCTAAATTTTAGATTCTTTCCTTTATTACTGATTATTATCTCCCCATTGCTCCCAAACCAAGGGCTAAATTTTTCATGATGCGATATCTAGCTTATCCTATTTTCTATAATCAGACTTAAAAAAAAAAACTCTTTGGTTGTAATAACCTTTGATTGTTTCTATAAGTAAATGTCTTATATCTAGTCTTAGAGGAAAGTTTAATTCTATAAGTAAATATACCTCGTCTTAGGTGAAAGCTTAATTTTGTCTTGCTTATGACATATAAAGTAAAGAAGAGATATATATAGGTAAAGAAAAGATGATAGGTGGCAAGAATAAGTGTGGCTAAAGAAATCCCATCATAGAATGGTTTCTAGGCTTGGTTTTGTGACCGATTGAGATCATTTATTGAGCAGTTACTGTGTGCCAGGCATTGTGATAATAGCTTTTTAAGCACTTTATCTTGATTCATGTAACAAACTCTGTGCTAAGTATTACAGACAAGTAACTGAGGCTCAGAAAGCTAATGGTTTATCCAAAGTCACAGGGCTAGTTAACTACAGAGGCACAGTCTTTTAAATCTGAAGTCTTTTCTCTCCTGTCTAAATATAAATCAATTGGTATTTAACCACACAGACAGATTACTTTTTAAAACTGAAGTATTTCTACAAGATTGGATGGGGTTCAAACTTTCCTGAAAAATAATTACTTTTAATATTTCCAAAATCTTATGTTTGTATTTGGGGCCAAACAAGAAAGGGTCTAAGAAGTGGAGAGTGAAAACGGCTTGGAAATTGAAGAGAGATATCTTTTAAATTGGGACTTCCCTGGTGGCTCAGAAGGTGAAGAATCTGCCTGCAGTGCAGGAGACCTGTGTTTGATCTCTGAGTTAGGAAGATCCCCAGGAGAGGGGAAACACTACCCACTCCAGTATTCTTGCCTGGAGAGTTCCATGGACAGAGGAGCCTGGTGAGCTACAGTCCATGGCGTCACAAAGAGCTGGACCCACCAAGCAACTAACACGCACATAAACCTTTTAAATTGCTGGGGTAGGTGGGAATTGATTGTGTCTGGGACTTCTTGGTTCTCCAAGGTACAATAAAAAAATAATAACTTGTAGTTCTAAGTGTAAAGTTTTCTGGCCAAATTATATGGTAATTAACCTTATAATTGAAAAATATGTGTGAGATTGTTTTTAAAGAGAGCCTATATAACAGCAGTGTGAAAGATTTGTTACAACTGGAAAAGGGCAGAATGGCTTATTTGTTACAAAAAGACCAATAACAATGAAAGGAAACAATTGTCAGGTTAGGAAAACAATTCATCACAGTGAAATAAAGAAATGCAATGAAAGGAGAAATAAAATCTCATGATGGAAGCATGGAGTCTATATTTGAAAATATTTTGCTGAGAGCACTCTGTTACCAGAAACAGATGAAGTGAGCAACCTCACGGGGCTTTTCTAATTTCTGGGATCCCATACCAGAGCACTCTGAAGGTACCTTGCTTAGGACATTTCTGGATTTACATTCTACCACATAATGAACCGCTGAATGATTTTGGTTAAAACAGTTTCCTTATTATTGCACGAGCCATCTCATTATTGAATGGAACAAACCCTATGTGCTCCACAAAGCTCAAAACGGGAACTTGACTGTAATGATTTTCTAAGTTCATTCCATAATCAGTGGTGCAGTGCTTCATATTCATACCCGTAAATATGAAAGGTCTTGGTGATTCCACATGTGACCAGTATTATATGCCATTGAAATTTTGTAATTTATTTTTTTTAAATACAAAAATGACCAGAATGATATAGAAACCATAGAAGGCAGATTTCTTTTTTATTAGTACTTTCCCTCCTCCTCCACCCCAATCTCAATACAGCACCCAGTTTAGGACAAAGACAAAACGAAAGTGTATCTTGAATATGCATCACAGGTTCCAAAAATGAGAAGAAATTGGATTTGGATAGCACTTACTCAATAGACAGATATGATACATGGTAAGAAGGTGCTCTGTCTGCCCCGTGATAGATTAAACTACTTTGTAGGAAAATTACTGTGAGCCAGCCACCACCACCACCGTGGCTAAATCTTTAATAAAATTCTCGTCCATATTCAGGAGTAAGGTATGAAGTACACAATAAGCAGGGTGAAGTAGAGTGCCATTTATCAAACACCGGCCAGGCCTGCAATCTTGGGTTTTATCCTCTCTTTGTGCTTTATTTGCCTTTATTGTTGCAGGGAGGGATATGCAACCAGAGCAGTGGGCATGAAGCCCTGATAAACCTCCTCTTTCCTGCTTTCCCTCTCACTTACTCCTCCCTGTCAGCCTTGTCAGTGTAATTTGTTTATTTCCTTCTAGGTGGTCTTTTGCTTGTTTGGCATTCTTTTCTCTCTTCCTTTTCTCGGCCTTTCTCTGAAGTGTGAATTCAGGCTATGGGAAATGACACCAAAACCACGGAGAAATGCAGTGGGAATGCTGACAGCCACCATGAAGGGCTGTCCAGGATGTATTTGGTACTAATTCTGAATGCCTTTTGGCAAGATGTCAGTCTTAAAATGTTGTAGGCAGCCCCTGGGTGGCGTGCACAGTCAGTCCTGTTGCCAAAAAAAGAATCTTCAGAGTAAAGATTTGTGTACGTATACCAAACAGATATGTGTCTACATGTGATGTGTATATATGATATATATATATGTATGTGTATATGATATATATGTATGTGTACATATGATAGATGTGTATATATGATATAATGTATATATATATACATGATGTGTGTATATATTTATATATATATATATACATGCCGCATATTTATCCATCTGCCTCGAAACTAACAAATTTAAAAATGACTTTCTCTTTGAAAGATCTTCAATTTATCCTGTGTTTATTAGGCACAGTAATGATAATATTGCTAAAAATAACTTTTTCTTTTAAAAAATCTTATGCTACAATGATTCTGGGTATCCTAGCCATGTGATAATGTCTGAATTGTCTTTAAAATCATGCAGCTGTGAGTACAGATGCAGTGGAAGAGATTGGAAGATAGAGTGTGGATGAAGATGTTTTGTGCCCCTTGGTCTGCGCACTGCCAGGCTATGTGGCAGTCTTGGGGGTAAATTATTTTTAGTACCATTATAACCCTTTTTATTGTTTGAATAGCAGTTTTATGACAAAACATTTATATTCAGACCGCCTTTGTACTTGTCTAAAAGAAAGCAATCATGGAGAGTGATAAGGCAACAGTGGTAATGATAACTCCTTTTATTAAGATGTACTGAATTTAAATGGGTATGCTAAAATAGACTGACAATACTTCTCTACCTGAACCTGGAATAGAGATGGGCACGGTTCTTGTGGCAGAGATGTCTTTGCTATTTAGGGGCAGATGACAGTGTGTGTCCTTTGTTATCATTTCTTCCTTTTAGTTAAATGTACTTGATATGTGGATGTAGGGGTAGCAATAGCAAACACAGAAATAGTCTGTGTTCAGATTGACTGTTGTCATAATTTTGTCAGAGCATGATACAATGCAACTACACTTCTGAATAAACTATTTGACTCAAGTATTAGTTTTCAGAAAAATTGTGATTATTTGCTCCTATCTTGCATTTGTCTATTTCTCTGTCTCACGAGAATCTACTTCTCATGAAATATTGATAATTTATTCTGTGAAAGAAAGGAGTCTGGGGAGGAGAAGGGACCTCGTATCTCAAAACAATTCAGCAGCAAGAGGTCATTCTGTCTACTTGATACCAATGTTTTCCATATGTTTACAGTTTCTTCAGTTTTCCTTGTTTCTAATGTTCCAACCATATATAAAAGCAAAGCTTCACCTGGTCCAGGTATATTCCTTTGTTTTTCATTTTTAAGTATTTTGTAGCATTAAAATAATGGATGTAACAATAAAAAAGGTTGATATTGTGCAATTGCCTTGTGCTGTACATAAAACCAAAACTATACAATGTGGGATAGAAATAGTATCTTCTCTTCACGAGGTATCCCTCAGGTCTCTTAAAATCAGCCATACATTGCCAAAGTCTATATTTTGTCTTCCTTTGCCCCTTCCCTTCTTCAGCAAAGTTAATAACTTCTCCATAAGGGAAAAATCCATTTATTTATATCCTACCTTGATTCAAAAGAAATTAAGGTGGCTTACAAAGATACATAATGTAAATTTAAAACTAAGCATGGGAAATCAGCCAAGGGAAAGCCAGAGAGGGGAAGGGTAGAGAATAGAGTGTAACTATGGCACCAAATGGCCACAGTGAAGCTCTATTTACTGGCTAGACGTGGCTCACACATATAGTCCTCAGCTGTCTAACATCTAACACAAAGATAGAAACAATTCTAGAGTGCACATATTCAGCATCAAGAGAATAAAGTGATTCTTTAGGAGATGAGCTGCTATTCCAGGCACATAGTCTCGTGGAGAATTTATCTCTTAGATATTCATAGACAGAACATTGTATAATTCAGGGAAATATGTCCCTTAACCATAGCCTCTGGTCAAAACACATTAGGGTCATGAAAGCTAGTTATATGTTATGTAGCATTTTGGTAAGGCAAGTCAGTGGAAGTACGTCTCAGGTTGTTCATTCATTCACTAGTCATCCTGTACATCATCTGGCACTGCAGCAGGTGGAAAACGGTTGTGACAAGACATGTATTCCTTGTCCTCACTAAACTTAGAATCTTTCCCCAACTGTCATTGACAAATTAGTTATATGTGTATTATGAGAAGTCATGCATGTGGTCAGGAGAAGGTTCAGCTAATGCCTGATGGTCTAACCTAATCCAGGGATGTAGTGAATGTGAAAGTGTGAGTCACTCAGTCATGTCTGGCTCTTTGTGACCCATGGACTATAGCCCACCAGGCTCCTCTGTCCATTGAATTCTCCAGGCAAGAATACTGGAGTGGGTAGCCATTTCCTTCTCCAGGGGATCTT